>NC_090376.1:96368682-96718882 GCF_036365525.1 Heterodontus francisci
GGCCTGGATGGGTGCAGCTTCAACAACACTCAAGAAGCTCAACACCATCCAGGACAAAGCAGCTTGCTTGACTGGTACCCCATCCACCACATTATTCACTCCCTCCACCACCGACGCACAGTGGCAGCAGTGTGTACCATCTACAAGATGCAGTGCAGCAACGCACCAAGGCTCCTTGGACATCACCTTCCAAACTTGCGATGTCTACCACCTAGAAGGACAAGGGCAGCAGATGCTTGGGAACACCACCACCTACAAGTTCCCTTCCAAGCCACACACCATCCTAACTTGGAACTATATAATCCCGTTCCTTCACTGTTGCTTGGTCAAAATCCTGGAACTCCCTTCCTAACAGCACTGTGAGTGTACCTACTCCACTTTTGATAAGGTCCTGCATAGGAGATTAGTTAAGAAGGTAAGAGCCCATGGGATCCAGGGCAATTTGGCAAATTGGATCCAAAATTGGCTTAGTTGGCAGGAGGAAGAGGGTGATAGTCGAGGGTAGTTTTTGCGAGTGGAAGCCTGTGACCAGTGGTGTACTGCAGGGATCAGTGCTGGGACCCTTGCTGTTTGTACTGCATATTAATGATTTAGACATGAATATAGGAGGTATGATCAGTAAGTTTGCAGATGACATGAAAATTGGTGATGTCATAAGTAGTGAGGAGGAAAGCCTTAGATTACAAGACTATATAGATGGACTGCTAAGATGTGTGGAGCAGTGGCAAATGGAATTTAATCCTGAGAAGTGTGAGCTGATGCGTTTTGGGAGGACTAACAAGGCAAGGGAATATACAATGGATAGTAGGACCCTAGGAAGTACAGAGGGTCAGAGGGACTTTGGTGTACTTGTCCATTGATCACTGAAGGCAACAGCACAAGTAGATAAGGTGATTAGGAAGGCATATGCGATACTTGCCTTTATTAGCCGAGGCATAGAATATAAGAGCAGGGAGGTTACGATGGAACTGTATAAAACGCTAGTTAGGCCACAGCTGGAGTACTGCATACAGTTCTGGGCACCACGCTATAGGAAGGATGTGATTGCACTGGAGAGGGTGCAGAGGAGATTCACCAGGATGTTGCTTGGCTGGAGCATTTCAGCTATGAACAGAGACTGAAAAGGCTAGGGTTGTTCTCCTTAGAGCTGAGGGGGGACATGATCGAGGTATACAAAATTATGAGGGGCATTGATAGGTTAGATAGGATGAAACTTTTTTCCTTAGTGGAGGGGTCAAGAACCAGGCGGCTTAAATTTAAGGTAAGGGGCAGGAGGTTTAGGGGGGATTTGAGGAAAAAAGTTTTCACTCAGAGGGTGGTTGGAATCTGGAACGCACTGTCTGAAGAGGTGGTAGAGGCAGGAACCCTCACAACATTTAAGAAGTATTTAGATGAGCACTTGAGACGCCATAGCATACAAGGCTACGGGCCAAGTGCTGGAAAATGGCTGGCACAGACACGAAGGGCCTGTTTCTGTGCTGTATAACTCTGACTCTATGACATGGACTGCAGCAGTTCAAGAAGACAGCTCACCACCACTTTCTCAAGGGCAATTGGGGATGGGCAATAAATGCTGGCCTAGCCAGCGACACCTACATCCCAGGAACGAATAAAAAAAAAAACTTACTGAACATTTCCTTCAGATTATCCAAATCCCCGAAGAAAGTTTCAGATATTTGGTTATCGGTCTATGGTACCACTTTTACGTCTAACAATGAAACTTGTTTAGCCATTGCTCAGGTCACTACACATGAAGGAAAAATTCCTGGAACCTTTTCCTGCAACTGTTCTGTCTCTTTAACATCACTTGGTTTTTCCGTGTCTACTGGGGAAGCTACTACCTTTGCTCCAGCCAAATCATTCCCCAGGAGTAGGTCAACTCCGTCTACAGGCAAACTATGAGAACCTCCTACAGTTACTGTTCCGGACATTAGGTCACACTCTCCGTGCACCCGATGCAAAGTTATGGGTATATACTCCTCGCCGATACCATTCACTAAAACCTTGGCATTAGGTGTGCTCCCTGGTGGAAAATTATGCCTTTCTCCAGCAAAAGAGTTTGGGTGGTTACTGTATCCCTAAGTATAACTGTAGGATCACCTGCCTCACTTGAGGGATAAGGAGTTACTTTTCCTTTTGACGAGAATTCCCTATAACACTCAAGTATATTGTTCATGTCCCCCACTCTCAGTGGTTTTTGTACTTGGCCTTACAACTGCAGTCAGAGCTACAGCCTGATCTATCATACTCTCGATCAGGGCGCTTTCCTCTACATTGGCCTTTTGCACCCAATACGTCTCACGGATTTTCCCCGCAACCTCCATCTTCTGCACGAAGATGTGACAACGGCTTGCAGGCCTCACTTACACCCTCAGCACCTTCCTTTCTGGCCTGAGTAGGAGATCCTGGGGTGTTCACAGCTGTCCTTTCTTGTCCCAGCTACATGCCTTCCTTTCACCTTCCCACCTTCTATCCTTTGTCGGGTTCGTGAGGGTGACCAACAAAGGGCTTGGCCTGGTAAACAAGCTTGTAATCATCAGCGATCCCTGCTGCCTGGCTGTTAAAACATTCTGGTTCTCTACATGGGCCCTTACTAATGGAGGGAGTGAATTTTTAAATTCTTCCAGGAGAGTTAGTTCTCTAAGGTTCTCATATGTGGCTTCTACCTTTTAATTCCTGCATCCAACAATCAAAATGCATTTGCTTTTCCCTCTCAAATTCTTTATAAGTCTGCCCAGGCTGTCTCCAAAGGTTCTGAAATTTCTTTCTATACACTTCAGGACCAACTCATAAGCAGTGAGAGTAGACTTTTTTGCCATCTCATAAACTGCAGAAGCCTCCTCAGAAAGCATGGCACAAACTACATGAGCTATGCCCGTCAACCTGCTTTGCATAAGCAGTGTCCAGCTTTCCTTCGGTCACTTCATCTGTTTGGTTTTCTTTTTAAAAGAAATGAAAAATGCCTCTACATCCCTTTCCTCAAACCTTGGGAGGGCTTGCACAAATTTAAACAGCTCTCCACTGGGTCCTGGGCTGGAGTCAGACCTTTCTCACCAGTATTTTCCTTGGAGTCAAGATCACCGCTTTGTCTTAGTTCATCTTTTTTTAAAATTCAAATTCCCTTCCTTTCACTTCCTCTTCTGAAATTCCAGTTCAAGCTTTTTCATTGTCAATTCTCTTGTTCAAGCTTAATTTTCCATTTCTTTTTTTTCCAAGCTTAAGTTTTTCTATTACCAATTCTTTTCCTTTTTTCTTTTTCAAGTTCAAGCTGCTTCAACTGCAACTGAATCCTAGCTGATTCAACTGCACGACCATCTGGAATGCCTTTTTCTTCCAATTTCAAATGCTGTGCTATTACCTCAATTATGTCCATTTTCTTAGCTCCTGGTTTTAACTAACTCCAATTCTGTTGCCAATTCCTTTAGCCTAGCCTTGGTTAAGTTTTCTAAATCACTCAGGGATAAATTTTCCTTCCCAGAAAGGTTTTAGCAACTGACAAATCCATTCTGGTAATGTAAACTTTACTTCAAAGCACAAGAAACTTGGTTTTTCCTTTTCCTCTTTCAGTTATTATTACCCCAATTTCAATTGCCTATCGTCGGCTTTGGGTTATCCTGTACAGAGCCCCCAGTTATATGTTACGACTGAGGTGGGAGGAGTGCACTATCTTTTCTAGTTCCACTTCTCCGCAGGTTACAACGTATATTTAAATGTTTGCCCAGTTACTGATGCAGTCAATCATATATTGTACTCTTTATCCCAGAATAAAATTCAGCAACCGGGTTTCTTTAATGAACAGCAAAATTATCAGTCTATTATCAAACAAGGCTTATCCAGTAACGAAGCAAAGCATTAACACACAGAATGAAATATGCTAGTTTCCTTTTTAAATTCCCCTCTCTCCCACCCAACAACACACACGCACACAGAAGAAAAAAATACAGGAATTCTCTCTGCAGAGGACTATTGCAAAAAAAGACAGAGAATATTTGGCCTAATACTTGCTAATTCTTGAAGAATAAAGAGAAGAAATGGAAGGAAGTCAGTTGTCCCTTTTGGTCTGGCATCTGGGTATGCGGAGATGGGTCATTGGGATCTTTCCTGCAGCAGTTGTTTTCAGCTGGCGTTGAGAATTAATTTGGCAGGTTTTTCCAGCTTATCCGGTGAGATGCAGCACCAGGGATTTTAGCTGTCCCACACTGGATCTTTGCAGTGTTTCTTCAAAGAGTTAGAAAAAGAGGTGAGCTGGGTGGATTTTCCTTGGCAAGTTGATCTCCAATTGTCTTCAAAACAGTTCACATCCCAGCTCCTGAAAACAATATCTCAGAAGCGAAACCACAAACAGAAATTCAACCTTCTGACCTCCATAAACAATGGCTTTTCTGTAAACAGCTTCTCCAGATCACCAAGGTTTTTGTTGTTTATTGAACTTACAGCACATGATTTCCAGCAAAAGGTTGCTTTCAAACAACATATCCTTTCAGTGAACTTGGTTTAAAAAAATTCCATGGAATCTTTTCAGTTTTAAACACAAATCTTCAAAAATCTAAAATATTAAAAAATGGAAGCACTTTCGTAACAAATCATTGGCATTAGTGGGACTGATCTGTTTCAACCACAGTTAATCACTCAATGAGCAGACTGGTAAAAACAACACCTTTGACAAAGCAATTATATTTTTCAAGTTTAAATTAGTGTGTTCTGTTATGCAAATATGAAAAGTAATTTTGTGATTGTTCGTGGTGTGGGTAATCTCATAAGTTAGTTATTTGTAAACTTATAACTACCTTTAGCTATACTAATACTTATACTAATCAAACCTAAAATTTCTTTGTGATCATACTTGCAAGACCAATATTGCACTGTTTTCTCTCTCAATTTGTGTCCTGTTACAGACTTTTGAGTGATTGTAAGCAGCATTATGGGAGTTAAGGGACTATGGAAACTGTTGGAGTGTACAGGACAACCCATCAATCCAGAAACTCTTGAAGGAAAAATACTTGCTGTTGGTATCCTTTATATAGCTACTTTTGGCTGTTAGGACTACCTGTGTTCTCAGCTCTGGTAGAAGCTGAAAAAGCAGATTATATCTGCAGATGTATTGGCATTACAGCTTCAGGTTTGGTGTGAAATGGTTTCTGTCTTTGCTCTAACATTTAAAGTTTAATGTAAATCATAGTGCTAATCAGCAGTGGGATTGGGGCTGGATTGGCACTATAATTGCAGCTTTTGGTACAAAGTTAAAGTGCTTCACGCTGACACGATGGTAAGTGCACTCTAATTGGGACAGCGATGTATTTCTACTCATACCTAAGTACTATTCAATGCATGACAGCCGCAACATTAAGTGTCTGTTGATTAGCGTCTGAGTTGGTAATTTTTGAGATAAAGGCCTAGAAATTGCATTATGTAGCACCTCTTTTTCTAGGCAAACCTGTTTGAATGTTGAAAACACGTGATTTTATGGGCTGAAGAGCAAGTGCATTCAGCAAATGGATGCATTTAAAGATTACAAGGAAACACTGTGGTGTATTGTGAGGGAAGTGGATGTTGAAAGATTATTGTTTCAAACCCCACTCCAGAGACTTGAGGACACAACTTAGGCTGACACTCTAGTACATACTAAGTGCAGTGCTGTTGGAGGTGCTGTCTTTCAGATGAGATGCTATACTGATGCCCTGTCTGCCCTCTCTGGTGGACTTAAGATCCCATGGCGCTATTTCAAAGAGGAGTAGAAAAGTTCTACCCGGTGTCCTGGCCAGCATTTACCCTACAATCAACATTACTAAAACAGATTATTATTAATTTCATTGTTTGTGAGACCTTGCTGTGTGCAAATTGGCTGCTGTGTTTATTGCATTACATTAGTGACTACGCTTAAAAACATTAATTTGTTGTAAAGCATTTTGAGAGCTCCTGAGGTTGTGAAAGATGTTATATAAATGCAAGATGTTCCTTTTAGGGAAAAATAGCAAGAGAGAGATACTTAGCTGATTGGAGTATTGTTGGTGGAGAGCTGGTTGTACGTCTGCCTTCTCACTCAGAATGCATCACAGGCAAAACAAAAAGATAAATGAATTCTGGGAGTTAGTTAGAATATGTGTCACTTGATTCAGCAAACCCGTTTGGTGCAGGAGATTGGATAGACCATGGTATACTGTGAATGTTTGTCTGCATTTTGCTATATTACCAATTTATTGTATTTGTAACTTTGTTCACTTTCGTCACTTCCCTGGAGGCTGTATAAGCCTCTATAGCCCAGCGGTGTGCTCCAACCAATGGTTCTACAATTTGTTACGACCGACTGCTCAAGACAAAGCCCCCAATCAAAATATATGATTCTGATTGTGGTGGAAGAAACGCACTGTTGATTCAGTCCCGTCCCTCCCCAGATTGCCTAACGTATCATTTTAAACTTTCCAAATTAAAGAAAGACCCTGTCAAATAGTACCATCTATTAACCCCCGAATGAGGCTAACCAAACCAGATGTCTTTAGATCAACAAATTAACTGTTTAATTAGAAAAACTAAATTCTTAAACACTACTAAGATATAAACAACATTTAAAATAGAGAAAATTAATGTCCTTGCAGATTTACGCTCCTGCCGAAGTGAAATCTTCCAATGTGGAACAGTCCAAGGTTGCTTGAAGTTCTCACAGCCATCCAATGGGGATAAACAAATGTTCAACATCCAAAACTTCAACTTCTCTTTCGTCCAGTGATGACCTTTGCCAATCAACAACTCGCAAACATTTTAATGAATCAATTTGGCTTTAGAATTTTGAGGGATAAAAGATTGTCGCAGTCTAACTTCCCTTCCTTCAGTTTAAATTATCAGAGATCTCTGTTCCATTCATGCTGGTCCAGCTGTCTGTCTGTGACTGTTCATTGTCTCTCAAAAGCCAGTTTTTTTTTTAGCTAGTTTCAGATGTCAGTCGGCAACATTGTATTGCCCTGAATGGCTGTATCCAGAATTTACTCTTTGAATCACTGTCCTCGGCGCTTGTTGCCTTAAAGCATTACTGATCCTTTTCCAGGTTTAAAGGCACACCGCATACTTCCTAGAAAAAAAAAACTACAGGATCATAACACCTCCGTCCCTGGCGGAATGCAATGCCATTCATAGAATGCATTTCATTACAATGTGTAAAAAATACAAATTGAAAAAATGCTAACATGTTCTTTTCCGATTTTACTGATATACTCTATTGATAATTTACAGCGTTTGTTTATTCCATCGCCATCCACATACGTTAACATGGTTAAATCCACATCAAAGTGTCGGCGATAACATTATTTTTCCCTGAAATGTGTACAACCCTTAGATGGTAAGGCTGTAACAACAGACTCCCATCTAAAGATTCTAGCATTTCGGTTTTTAATCTTTTCCACAAATGTTGATGGGTTATGGTCAGTGTATAGTAATATCTCTTTATTGTCCTGGCGGACATAGACCTCAAAATATTTGATAGCCAGTAAAAGTCCCAATGTTTCTTATTCCATAATGGAATATTTTTTCTGATGACAATTTAGCTTTCTGGAAAAATACCCTATTGGCTTCTCCATGCCCGATTCTAAAGGCCTGCTCAGGTCACAAAAAAAACCCCTACCCGAACCCGACAGCGCCACATCGGACCCAAGCCCGACCCGGCCCGAGTCCCTCCATTTTTACAACTGAGCCCGGCCCGACCACTGGAATGTTCCCTTTACTTACCTTCCGACTCCCAATCTGAAGGAAGCTGCAGCATGAGCGTAATGATGTCATAGAGACGCTCACTCACTCACTGCACATACTCAGAGTTTACTTCTGACATCCCGGACTCCCAGCTCAGGTAGGTTTTTTACTTTTAACACTTCTTGCTGTGTGTGTCCGACCCGGACCCAGCCTGACACGAGCCCAAAAGCCGGACTCGGAAGAGCGACCCAACCCAAACCCAACACGTCATTGGGTCCCGTTGGATTCAGTTCGGGTAGCAGGCCTTTACCCGATTTGTCATAGAGTCAGGACTGCACCGACTCCCAGGTCGCTATCATCGATTGCTAATTTAAAGGGTTTAGTGAAATTTGGAGCAGCCAACGCTGGTTCATTAGTTAGGATTGCCTTTAGCTTTTCAAAAACTACCTGGCATTCATCTGACCATACCACTTAGTTTTTCTTTTTATTTTAGCAAGTCAGTTAACAGAGCAGCCACAGCACTAAAGTTTCATACAAATTTCCAGTAAAACCTGCACATCCCTAAAAATCTCATTATTTCCCATTTCGATTTAGGGATAGGGAACCTCTTGCACCTTTTCCATTTTTGGTAATAGCTGACATTGCCCCACTATGTGTCCGAGATAAGTTACTCTTGCCTTTCTAAATTTACCACATCTGCGGTTTGTAATTTTTTAAACAAAAGTTTTAATTGGTTTAAGTGTTCTTGCCAAGTGTTACTGTATATTAGTACATCATTGAGATATACTACACAATTGGGAACACTGGCTACCACCTGGTTCATTAATCTTTGAAAAGTTGCTGGGGCATTCCTTTGCCCGAACGGCATCACTCGGTACTGATAAAGACCATCAGGTGTTACAAAAGCTGATATCTCTTTGACTCGAGGAGTCAAAGGAGCTTGCAATCTCCCTTTAACAAGTCAATCTTGGTAAGGAACATAGCGCTGCCTACTCTGTTGATGCAATCTTCTAAGCGTGAAATTGGATAGGAATCTGCCTTTGTTACAGCATTGACTTTTCTACAATCTATACAAAGTCAGGTTTAGGTACTAGAACTACTGGCGAATTCCAGCTACTTTGACTAGGTTCGATCAAATTGTTTTCCAGCATATACTGGATTTCCGCTTTTACTTGGGCCTGTTTGTTTGGACTCGAGCGGTAAGGATGTTGTTTTAAAGAAACGGTTCCCCCTGTATCCACATCATGTGTGGCTAAGGTTGTACATCCTGGCTTATCCCTACAAACCTTTTGAAACGTTGTGAAAAGCCTGGTTAGGTCTTCATGCTGTTTTGCCTCTAAATGTAAAAGCATATTGTCTAATTTTCCGAACCATTCTGTATTCGCTAATCTGACAGTTGGAGGTTCAATCTGAAAATTTCCTAGGCCTGTTTCTGCCTCATCCTCACTGTCCTTTTTCCTTCTCAACAGTCCCATTTACCTGACATACTTGTACTGGCTTATCCTCCTCCCGAGGGTAATATTGTTTGAGCATATTAATGTGACACAACCAGTTCTTCTCCCACAATCAGGGGTGTCAATCAAGTAATCTACCTTACCCACTCTTTTGATCACTCTATATGGTCCACTGAACCATGCTTTTAATGGTTCTCCCTGCAATGGTAACAACACTAATACTTCTGTCATACAGGCCCCCACCTGCCAAGAATGAGGCACATTGATTTTGTCATATGAACATTGATTTTTAACTGTTGCTGGAGCGAGGAAATGACTTGTTGAACAGATTAGCTGTGGCTGGAAAAAAACATTTGTATACTAACAGACGGTGCTTGTGTAGATAAAGGACCGTTCCCTGACACATTCAACCCACAATGGATGTTGATCACCGGAGAGTGAGGGGGTGGGGAAGCGCATTCCAGGGCCTGCTGGGGTGATGCAATCCACAGGGGCCAGGACTGGTTGGACCAGCTGGTCACGTGACTAACTGTTCCAGGGTTTTTTGAACTAGCTACAGAGAGTTTGAGCAGAGTGTCTGTTTGCTCCTGGACTGAAAAGACCTCTCCTGGCTGGCTCGCCCCAGCCTCTCCTGTCTGCTCCCATCTCTTTCTTACGGAACTCCAAATCCACTGAAGACACATGAACCCCAAGAGGAAAAAGTCTGCTACAGCGGACAAGGTTTAAGAAGAATACTGGGCCCCAACGAAAAGCAAGATCTACAATCAAAGACTCTACAGTGAGCTCGAAGATCTGTAACAAAAACCCTCTTCAGAGATTGCCTCAAACTTTTCCACTTTATTTCTTCTGCTCTGTTCTGTCACTATCTGCATGTGTATATCGCGTAAGCATGCTAGCTCAGGCGCGTCGTCTATCCGTAGGCATTAACCGAATTAGAGTTTAAGTTTAATAAATTTCAACCTTTCTCCTTTAAACCTAAGAAAGCCTGTTTGTACTGGTTTCTTTACCTTATAATTGGAGAGCAATGAACAAGGATTCACCAAAAGGACTGAAGCCTGTAGACTCATTTGGTGAGTCTCTGGTAGCAAATAAAAGAAAGTCTAGTTCTTTATCCCGGTCATGTGGATATTTGTGACTGTATGTTCTAATCATCATTTTGAGAGTCTGGTGAAATCTCTCTAAAGCTCCCTGTGACTGTAAGTGATATGCTGAAGATTTCAACTGTCTAATCCCCAAATTGTCAATGACTTCTTGAAATATCCTACACATGAAATTAGAACCTTGATCTGATTGAACTTCAAGTGGCAACCCATATCTCGTAAAGAATTGAGTTAACATTTCTACCACTACTCTAGCAGTAATTGTCCTCAAAGGATGGCCTCTGGAAATCGAGTAGCCATATCCATGATGGTATGTATTGATGCCCCACTTTTGTTTTCAGCAAGGGTACTACACAGTCTACTAATACCCTGCTAAATGGTTCCTCAATCACTGGAATGGGAACTTGTAGTACTGGTTTTATGGTAGGTTGTGGTTTTCCCACCATTTGACAGGTATGGCATGTCCTACAAAATTGTCTCACATCCTTTGTAAGACCTGGCCAGTTCTAATGTTGGCTTTTGTGTGATTTGGTCTTCCGAATTCCCCTATGTCCTGCAAAAGGAATGTCGTGTGCTAACCTTAAGAATACTTATCGATATTTAGATGGTACCACTATCTGTTCAACAACTGCCCTGTCTTCATCAGCAGGTCTACGAGGTGGTCTCCATTTCCTCCTCAAAACGGCGTTTGCCATGTATTAGCCTCCCGGAACTCCTTTCGCCTCCGCTTCTGACAAAGCCATCTGTGCTATTCGGTATATCTCTAAATCAGCTTGCTGTTTTGTAATGATAGATGATCTGTTAAACAACTCATTTGGATTATCTAAATCCCCAAATAAGATTTCTGGTACTTGGCTATCTATTTGTGGTGCCCCTTTTACCCTGACAAAGGATCCTGTTTAGCCATTGTTCGGGTGACTACACACGCAGGAAATATTCCCAGAACTTGTTCCTGTAATTGCTCCATTTCCTTAATATCACTTGGTTCCTCTGTAACCATAGGAGAAACTGATCCTTTTGATCCAGCCAAATCATTTCCTAGGAGTAGATCAATTCCCTTTGCTAGTAAACTGTGGACAACACCTACAGTTACTATCCCAGATATTGTGTCACTGTCTAGGTGTACTTTTATATAAAGGTATGGTTTTACACTCCCAGCCAATTCCATTAACTAAAACTTTAACGTTCAAAGCACTCTCTGGTGGAAACGTTATATCTTTCCCCAGCAAGAGTGTTTGGGTTACTCATGTATCCTTGCCTCACTTACAGGATATGGAGTTACTCTCCTCTTTGACAAAAATTCATTATAATTCTTGGGTATTTTATTCTTAATCTCTGCACTCCTTTTAATTTTAGTATCTGGGTTCACAGCTGTCGTTAAAGCTATAGCCTGGTCCGCTATACTCTCTGTCAGAGTCTTTTCCTCTGCACTAGCTTTGCATACCCCAACAAGTCCTATGGGTTTACCTTGCAATTTCTAGCGCTCTGAATGAAGATAGAGTCATAGAGAGATACAGCACTGAAACGGGCCCTTTGGCCCACCGAGTCTCTGCCGATCAACAATCACCCATTTATGCTAATCCTACGTTAATCCCATATTCCCTACCACATCCCTACACTAGGGGCAAATTACAATGGCCAATTTACCTATCAACCTGCAAGTGTTTGGCTGTGGGAGGAAACCGGAGCACCCAGCAGAAACCCACGGGGTCACAGGGAGAACTTGCAAACTCCGCACAGGTAGTACCCAGAACCAAACCCGGGTCCCTGGAGTCTGCGGTGCTAACCAGTGCGCCACAGTGCCGCCCCCGGATGACCCGAGTTGTTGCAATGAAAGCACTTGGCTTGCGAACCTCACTTCTACCCTCAGCACCTTCCTTTCTGACCTGAGGAGGTGATCCTGGAGCATTCCCAGCTATTCCTTCTTGGACTCTCCCACTTTCTATCCTTCTCGGGTTTATGGGGGTGACGGACAAAATAGGTTGGCTTATTCACAAGCTCAAAATCATCAATTTCTGCTGCTTGCCTAGCTTTCAAAACTTTCAGTTTATATGAGTTCTCACAACTGAAGGAATGGAGTTTTTAAACTCTAAGAGAATCAATTCTCAAAGGTTCTCGTATGTGGTTTCAATTTTCAATGCCAATATCCAATGGTCAAAAGTAATTTGCTTCACCTTCTCAAATTCTAAATATGTCTGCCCAACCAATCTCCGTAAGTTCCAAAACTTCTGACGGTAAGCTTCAGGGACTAACTCATACGCAGCGAGGATAGCCTGTTTTGCCATCTCATAATCTGCTGAAGCCTCTTCAGGAAGCCTGGCATAATGAGCTAACCTACCAACCTGCCCTGCATAAGTAGTGTCCAGCTTTCTTTCGACCGTGTCATCTGTTTGGGTATTTTTTTTTAATATAAAAAATGCCTCTATGTCCCTTTCCTTGAACTTATAAATTGCATAAATTTGAACAACTTTTTGGTAGGTCCTGAGCTAAATTCAGATTCTTCCTGACCCACATTTTCCCTGGATTTAAGACTAGCCATTTGTCTTAGTTCCATCTCTTTTAACTTAAATTCCCTCTCTTCTCTTTCACTTTCTCTCTGAAGTGCTCTCTTTCTCCCTTTCCTCTTCAAGTTTTCTTATTGCTATTGCTTTTTCTTTTTCCCCTTCCTTTTTTTTTCAAATTCAAGTTTTCTTAATTCCTTTTCAGCCTCAAGGTTTTTTTGTTTCTAACTGAATCCAATACCATAGCCAATACCACTGCATCACTCCTGGCCATATTACCTTCTTGTTTCTCGTATTGCCCTTCATCATCGTCATCTAATTCCAGATGGTCGGCTATTATGTCGATTATCTCTGCTTTTTTTGCACCTAATTTAAATTCCAACCCCAATTTCGCTGCCAATTCTTTTAATTTGTTCTTAGTTAAAGTTATCAAGTCACTCGGGGAAACATTCTGTTTTCCCAAAAACTTTGCTGCATCCACTAATTCCAATACAATGGATATAGACTGAACCTTTATTATACAAGAGACCTGGTTATTTTAATTTCTTTGTAATTGGGGTTAGATTTGGATCCCAACAATTGAGTTTCCAATTGCTATGATTCCAGACGTGAGAGCAATTAAGTATGATGCCGAACGCAAGACCCCAATTTAAATGTTATCCCAGAGACAAGGAATTAATATTGATTCCAAATGCGAGCCCTCCAAATTAGTCTGATTCTGATCCCAGACACGAGTCGTTTAATTAAATATGATTCAACTGTGAGCGAGCCCCCAAGTCATATGTTACGACCGACCGCTCAAGACAAAGCCCCCAATCAAAATATATGATTCTGATTGTGGTGGGAGAAATGCACTGTTGATTCAGACCCGCCCCTCCACAGATCGCCTAACATATAATTTTAAACTTTCCAAATTAAAGAAAGACCCAGCCAAATTGTACCATCTATTAACCCCCGAATGAGGCACCAACCAGATGTCTTTAGATCAACAATTTAACTGTTTAATTAGAAAAACTAAATTCTTAAACAGTACTAAGATGTAAACAACACTTAAAATAGAAAAAATTAGTGTCCTTGCAGATTTACGCTCTTGTCTAAGTGCAATCTTCCAATGTGGAACAGTCCAAGGTTGCTCTCAGCTGTCCGTTGGGGATAAAAAAAAAATGTCCAACATCCAAAACTTCGACTTCTCTTTCGTCCCGCGATGACCTCAGCCGATCACCAACTCACAAGCATTTTAATGAATTAATTTGGCTTTAGAATTTTGAGGGATAGAAGATTGTCACAGTCTAACTTCCCTTCCTTCAGTTTAAATTATCAGAGATCTCTGTTCTGTTCATGCTGGTCCAGCTGTCTGTCTGTTAACTGTCTCTCAAAAGCCAGTTTTTTAGCTGGCTTCAAACATCAATTGGCAACATTGTACCTTGTGTCCTTGGTCCTGAGTGGCTGTATCCTGGGGCAACCAGCATGCACTCTTTGAATCACAGTGCCTGGAGCTTGTTGCCTTCAAGCAGTACTGATCCTTTTCTAGCCTTAAAGACACACGCATACTTCCCGGGAAAAAAAACACATTTATCAGCATTAATATTCTTAATTGCATAAGCAAAATTACATCCCATTAGTGCATATTTCCAAAGTTCCTTTTGAAAAACATTATTTTTGTGATTTAGAACTAAAACGGGTAGTTTAAGTATACAGCCAACAACATGGAAGTTTTTATGTTTCCATTCCTTAGGTTTATCATCAAATATGTTGAATTAAAAGCTACATTTCCACAGGTGTGTCATCAGTGACAGAATAGTTTTAAAATTTGATTGGTTTAATTGAAAAAACACTGTAGTTGTTTAAGTCCACCACATTCTCAGTGAGATCTGTTAAATAATTCCACTGGGAAGACTGAGTAACTCATGCTTTAAAGTAGAGTATGTTATGTTTAGTCTCACAGTTGTGGGTTGTGCTGTGACTTGTGTACTTTTTTGTTGGATCCCTGAATTCTTTGTGGTCTGAATTGATGCTTCCTCAGTGAAGCTAAATTATAACTTTATAATTTGAATTTTTATGTACTGTTTGCTAAAGATTTTTCTTAACCACTTTTAAAAGATATCAGCATTTGGTTAAACCAGGCAGTGAAGGGAGCACGAGATTGCCATGGTAATGCTGTACCAAATGCTCACCTTCTGATTTTGCTCCATCGACTTTGTAAACTGTTGTTTTATCGAATACGACCAATAGTTGTTTTTGATGGAAAGACACCTCTGCTCAAGAAGCAAACTTTGGTAAGTACGGTCTAATGATGCAGTTTAATTTCAGTGATTGTGATTAGATAGCAAAAGCCATACAATTTTTATTAGTCCAAAATTTATTTTAGAAAATGGTGCAATTGTTTATATAAACATCATCCAAGGTCAAGAAAATTAAAAGCAACATTGTACAACAAAATAAATCGTTTTATGCAGGTTTGTAAAAGTTTCTCAACAACTGTTAACCTGTATATTCCTTAAAAATTAATTAGTTTTTCTTCTCTTGGTTTGAATACACTCCAGGTTAATTGAACAGAATTCTCCTTTCTCTGCAGGGAGCTAGGATCCTAAGTGAGATGACTCCTAAGTTTAGGTGATCTCAACCCAAGTCCTACTGAACAAGAGGTCACAGCACAAAACCAACTATATAACTTCATATAAATTGGCAATCTCATGCAGAGGTCATGATGGGAATGCAAAACAAAAACAAGCTTTCAGTAAGATATCTTTTTGCGAAGAGGGAATTAAGACATATTACTGAGGCAGTAAGAGAGAACTTTAATTCCTACATTGACATGATGTACTTGAAGTAGATGTTCTCAGTGCTGAAACTGGTTGTGTGTTTTTTTTAATAAGTGCCAAATCAATTATTTGTCCAATACTAAGAACTTTCACTTAATCAGAACATAAATTTGTCTTCAATTAGTAGATTGGTGTGTACTAATTCATTATCATTTTTGCTATTCCTTTCTTGCTTCTCCCTTCAATCAAATTAGGGAAAGGAGAAATGGTGACTTGAACTTCATACAACAGCTGTCACACATTGCTGTTTCATAATATAGGTAGTAACTTACTGACACGAGGGAGTTTATGTTTTAGGAAATGAGGCAGATGAACTTTTTTGACTGCACCTGAATCTGGGCTATTCTGAAATTGTAGTTTGCTACCAGGAAAGATTTTAAATTTTTCTGTGATTCTGTAAAAGTACAAAATGTAGAAATAGAAAGAAAAAAAATTGATTGCACTGTTGGCAGGAATATACCCAAAAGTTTTCCAAGTACTGTATAATGTATTAAGGTGACATAGTGGTAATGTCACTGAACAAGTAATCCAGAGCCCCAGGCTAATGTCCTGGGGCACTGATTCAAATCCCACCATGGCAGCTGGTGGAATTTAAATTCAATCAATTAATAAATTCAGTTAATTAATAAAAATCTAGAATTGAAAGTTAGTCTCAGTAATGGTGCCGTGAAACTATCCCATCAATTGTTGTAAAACTCCATATGGTTAGGAACATAGGAGCAGAAGTAGGCCATTCAGCCCATCGAGCCTGCCCCGCCATTCAATATGTTCATGGCTGATCATCAACTTCAATGCCTGTTTCCCACACTATCCCCAAATCCCCTTATGTTATTTGTATTTAGAAATCTGTCAATCTCTGCTTTAAACATACTCAATGACTGAGCTTCCACAGCCATCTGGGGTAGAGAATTCCAAAGATTCACAACCCTCTGAGTAAGGAAATTTCTCCTCATCTTGGTCCTCCTAAGTGGTTTCCCCCTTATTTTGAAATTATGTCCCCTGGTTCTAGACTCCCCAACCAAGGGAAACATCTTAGTTGCGTCTACCTTGTCTGTCCCTTTAAGTATTTTGTCGGTAGATCACCTCTCATTCTTCGAAACTCTCTGGAGAATACAACCCAGTTTCCCCAATCTCCCTTCATTGCACAGTCCCGCCGTCCCGGGAACAAGTCTGGTGAATCTTCGTTGCACTCCCTCGATGGCAATAATATCCTTTCAAAGGTAAGGGGACTAAAACTGCACACAGTGCAGTCTAACCAAGGTTCTAAACAATAGAAGTACTAATGCCCTTTTAGGGAAGGAAATCTGCTGTCCTTACCCGGTCTGGCCTACATGTAACTCCAAATCCACACCAATGTAGTTGACTCTTAACTGCCCTCTGAAATGGCTTAGCAAGCCACTCAGTTGTCAGGGGCAATTAGGGATGGGCAACAAATTTTGGCCTTGCCAGCAACACCAACATACCATGAAAGAATTAAAAATAAATTTTAAAATGTTCAAATTTTTGGTTCCAAAAACCATTTCTCAATATTTGAATGGTGTATATGCATTATACAAAAAAAATATTGGTAAGACACAATTTACAAATATAAGTTGTACAATCTCCCTGGCATTGCTCATGGGGAGCAAAGTTCAGCTGTAATCTTCAGGTGAAGCAGGGTTGCAGGGATAATTGGACGAGAATGTACAAGCATAATTCTCTCCTGATTGAAATATCATATTCTATCCTTATATTTGATCCTGTATATTAATGTTACTGATATGCAGTTTAGGAATCAGAGATGTAGCTTTGGTTGGAGCGTAGTTGTTTTCCTGAAGTACAAGCTAAGAGGCTGGGTGATGCATAATAGCTACAGCACCACCACTGGCAGAAATAGGTAAGTTTACTTGGGCAGCTTCCATAATGAATGTGAACATTTGAATTTATATTAAGAAAAGTTGATATAAAAATATGAAAGCCTTACAAAAATTATGTTTGTATCAAGCTTATACCTTTTGCCCTCAGTTGTTTGCTCTAATGGAGTTCTATCCCAGATAAGATTAATTTCATTCAGTTTTCTTTGAGTTGATCTTAACAGGGCTTCGTATATGCTGTAATGCTGTACAATGGCACTTGCTCCTGGTTAATTTGAAATCATCTATCTTAGATAAATAGATGGCAGAGAAAAGAGTTGGCAATTAAAGACACAAAGAAAACTACAGACAAGCTGTTGAGAACCATCTTGAAGCAGCATGCCTTAAAAAATGCTTTCGGAGGCAGAAGGTTAGTAAAGTATTTAAAGTTTAAGATTATTTTGATTTCAACAGAAACAAAAGTTTTAAAAGATGTTGAATGTTTTAATAAAGTAGTTTATCTCCTTGGATGTTGCACACATGGAGTAAAGACCATGTACACTATTCAGTTTAATCTGGGTTAGAAAAGGGGATAATTGGACCATGGGGCGGGAGAAATAAGAGAGGACAGGGAAGGAAGTAGAGAAAGTAGTGGGAAGGTTCAAAGAGAGGAGAGGGTAAGGTCAGACAATTTCATCAGTGGAGTTGGAAGGAGAACGAATTAAGCAATAATGGAAAACATCACTCAGTGAAGGTAGGGTTTGTAAACTTACTTACTTGAGGGAGAAGTAGCTCTGGTAGGAGAACTATAAACATATTTGGGATATTTTATGGGAGAGCAGTATGTTAGCATGCGGAGTACAGAAGGATAAATATGCTACATCCATTAAGTGTCTGAATTGAGGATGGGGGAAAAGGAAGAGATTACAGATTACACAAGGGTCCTTTCTTACGGCTGGGTAGTGCAAGATAATAGGATGCAGCGAGTCAGTGGAGGGTGGTGATAATTTGACTGATGTGTGAGTGGGCAGAGAGCCAGCGCATTAGGAGAGTCACGGGGAAGTTTGAGTATGACCAGGCTTGCCAAGTAAAAGGCATCAAATTGGGAGAGCAAAAGGGGACGTGTATTCAGCTCAGCGCAGCCATTGTTTACAGAAATGGGCAATTTGGGAAGTTAAGCAATGTGGATGGTGCCAGCACGTTAAAGCAGAATAATTTGATAATTGCATGATAGATAATAAGTACTATTCTTAAAAACCATTACACTTCATATTTGTACATGGGTTTTGAGCCTTAAACATTGCTAGAGAGCCACCCGCTGCATGAAAACTCTATAACCAGTTTAGATTAGTTCTTGATTTGCACCTATTTAACTAGACATTTTTAACATTGTAAACCTCCAATCACTGCGTCACCTACAGGTATAACTGCTATCACAGTTTATGTGAACACTTTTATAATAGATTTTACCATGGCTATCATCTGATTTAGGACTTTTCAATCCATTTAAAAATTGAATGTTGTGACCCATCCAGTGATTTAAATATATAATTAATTGATTATCCAGTGGCATGAGCCCCCCCCCCCAGTGGCCAAAACCAGAAACTGCAGGCAAACTGATGGGGTTTTTTTATTCCTGTCTTCAGCAGTTAAGGTGTCGCTAACATCAACTAAGACAAAACGTTGAAATCTCTATCATGCCGCTCTTTCAGGCTTAACAGGTATTGGAGGTAAATTGTAATGGAAAAATATCATGAAGAACATGGGGGTTTTCCTCCTCAAGTGAATGGGTAACTTGCACTAAGGTCTTTGCAATTCTTTGACAGTCTGTTGAAAGATGTCCAATTTGAGCTAATTTTCTCTACCCCTGTGGAGAGGTATAAAACAGCAACTAAACATCTGTGCTATCTCAACCGTGCAGTTGAGAATTTGATAAAACCAGAGAATTATATCTGCACCCTTTGCACTCCATGTGCCATATAGGAGTGCTTCAAAGTACCGTGTCGCTGATGTGTAAATCTGGTGTTCAATTGTAATATTTCAGATTGTTGATTCTTTCCAATCAAATTTTAATCTAAAATTATACCCGAGTCAATAGCAGCACCTGCCATCCCACACTACCACCATAGTACCTTTAAGGTAACCCTGAAGCATTATAAAACAAAATATGACACCAAGCTGCATAAGGTGATTAGGTCAGATGACCAAAAGCTTGGTCAAAGAGCTGTGTTTTAAGAAGGACAGAGAGGTGTGGGAAGGATATTCCAGAGCTTAGGGCCTAGGCAACTGAAAGCACGGCCACCAAAGGAGGAGAAATTAATATCAAGGATGTTCAAGAGGCCAGAATTAGAAGAATGCTAATAGATTGTATTTTGTGGGGCTGGAGGAGATTACAGAGATAGGGAGGGGTGTGGCCATGGAGGAATTTGAAAACAAGAATGAGAATATTAAAATCAAGACATTGCTTGACTGGGAGCTGCTGTAAGTCAGCAAGCACGGGGGTGAAAGCTGAATGGGAAGTGGTGTGAGTTAAGACATGGGGGACAGAATTCTGGATGACCTCAAGTTTATGGAGGGTAAAATGGTATGAATGAGGGTTTCAGTAGCTGAGCTGAGACAGGAACGAAGTCGGGCAATTTTTACAGAAGTAAAAATTGGCAGTCTAAGTGATGGCGCGAATATGAGGTTGGAAGCTCATCTTGGTCAAATGTGACACCAAGTTTGCGAACAAACTGAATTACTCTGTCTGTTGCCAGGCAGAGGGATGGAGTTAGTATCTACGGAACAGAGTTTAGAGTGGGTCAGAAACCAACCGCTTCAGTCTTCCCGATATTTAATTGAAGAAAATGTCTGCTCATCCAGTATTAGGTATGACTCCAACCAGCGGAGTGTTTCCCCCTGATTCCCATTGACTCCAGTTCTGCTCTGGCTTCTTGATGCCATACTCTGTCAAATGCTGCCTTGATGTCAAGGACAGTCACTCTCGACTCACCTCTTGAGTTCAGCTCTTGTCCATGTTTTTGCCAAGGCTGTAATGAGGTCAGGAGCTGAGTGGCCCTGGCAGAACCCAAACTGTTATTGCTGAGCAAGTGCATAACCTTCCATCACTTTGCTGATGATTGAGAACAGATTGATAGGGCGGTAATTTGCTGGGTTGGATTTGTCCTGCTTTTAATGGACAGGACATACCTGAGCAATTTCCCACGTTGCTGGGTAGATGCCAGTGTTGTAGCTGTACTTGGAACAGCTTGGCGAGGGGTGTGGCTAGTTCTGGAGCACAAGTCTTCAGTACTATTGCTGGAATGTTGCTCGAGCCCATAGTCATTGCAGTATCCAGTGGCTTCAGCCATTTCTTGATATCACGTGGAGTGAATCAGCTTGGCTGAAGACTGGCATCTGTGATGCTGTGGAGCCCAGGAGGAGGCCGAGATGGATCATCCACTCGGCACTTCTAGCTGAAGATGGTTGCAAATGCTTCATCCTTGTCCTTTGCACTTGATGTGCTGGGCTCCCCCATCATTTGAGGATGGGGATGTTTGTGGAGCCTCCTCCTGCTATTAGTTGTTTAATTGTTCACCACCATTCATGACTGGATGTGGCAGGACTGCAGAGTCTAGAGCTGATCCGTTGGTTGTGGGTTCGCTTAGCCCTGTCTATTGCATGCTGCTTCCACAGTTTGGCATGCAAGTAGTCCTGTGTTGTAGCTTCACCAGGCTGGCGCCTCATTTTTAAGTATGCCTGGTGCTGCTCCAGGCTTGCCCTCCTGCACTCTTCCTTGAACCAGGGTGGTCCCCCAGCTTGATGGTAATGGTAGAGTGGGGGATATGCTGATCCCGAGGTTGCAGATTGTGGTTGAATACTGCTGCTGCTGATGGCCCACAGCGCCTCATGGATACCCAGTTTGAGTTGCTAGTTCTATTTGAAATCTATCCCATTTAGCATGGTGGTAGTGCCAAACAACACGGTGGAGGGTATCCTCAACATGAAGTCAGGACTTCATCTCCACGAGGACTGTGCGGCAGTCACTCCTACCAATGCTGTCACGGACAGATGCATCTGCGACAGATAGATTCGTGAGGATGAGGTCACGTATGTTTTTCCCTCTTGTTGGTTCCCTCACCATCTGCTGCGGACCCAATCTAGCAGCTATGTCCTTTAGGAATCGACCAGCTCAGTCAGTAGTGCTGCTACCGAGCCACTCTTGGTGATGGACATTGAAGTCTCCCAACCAGAGTACATTCTGTGCCCTTGCTATCCTCATTGCTTCTTCCAGTTGGTGTTCAACATGGAGAAGCACTGATTCATCAGCCGAGGAGGGGCAGTAGGTGATAATCAGCAGGAGGTTTCCTTGCCCGTGTTTGACCTGATACCATGAGACTTCATGTGGTCCGGAGTCAATGTTGAGGACTAACAGGGAAACTCCCTCCTGACTGTATACCACTGTGCCACCACCACTGGTGGGTCTGTCCTGCTGGTGGGACAGGTCATACCCAGAGATGGTGATGCTGGTGTCAGGGATATTGTCTGTCAGGTATGATTCAGTACGTATGACTATATCAGACTGTTGCTTGACTCGTCTGTGGGATAGCTCTCCCAATTTTTGCACAAGCACCCAGATGTTAGTACGGAGGACTTTGCAGGGTTTGCCGTTGCCACTTCTGGTGCCTAGGTCGATGCTTGGTGGTCTGTCCGGTTTCATTCCTTTTCTTAGACTTTGTAGCAGTTTGATACAACTGAGTGCCATGCTTGGTCATTTCAAAGAGCATTTAAGAGCCAGCCACATTACCGTGGGTCTGGAGTCACATGTAGGCCAGACCAGGTAAGAATGGCAGATTTCCTTCCCTGAGGGATATTAGTGAACCAGACGGGTTTTTACAACAATTGATGATGGTTTCATGGTCACCATCAGACTAGCTTTTAATTCCAGATTTATTAATTGAATTCAAATTTCATCATTTGCCGTGGTGGGATTCGCATCCATGTCCCCAGAGAATTGGCCTGGACCTCTGGATTGCTGGTCCAATGACATTGCCACTCCATGACCGCTTCCGAGGCCCAACAATCATTAGCTGCTTCATCAATGACCTTCCCTCCATCATAAGGTCAGAAGTGGGGATGTGCAATCGTCAGCGAACAATGTTCAGCACTATTTGTGATTCCTCAGATACTGAAGCAGCCAGTGTCCAGATGCAGCAACATCCTGGCTTGGGCTGATAAGTGGCAAGTAACACTCAAACCACGCAAGCGCGAGTCAATGACTATCTCAAACAAGAGAGAATCTAACCATCTCCCCTTAATGTTCAATGGCATTACCTTTGCTGAAACCCCACTATCAACATCCGGGGGGGTTACCATTGACCAGAAACTGAAGTGGACCAGCTTCATAAGTGCTGTGAGTAGATCAGAGACTAAGAATTCTGTGGTGAGTAATTCACCTGCTGTCTCCCCAATGCCTGTCCACCATCTACAAGGCACAAGTTAGGAGTGTGATGGAATACTCTCCACTTGCCTGGATGGGTGCAGCTCCAACAACACTCAAGAAGCTCAACACCATCCAGGACAAAGCAGCCTACTTGATTGGCACCCCATCCACCACCTTCAACATACACTCCCTCTACCACCAATGCACAGAGGCAGCAGTGTGTACATTCTAAAAGATGCACTGCGGCAACGCACCAAGGCTCCTTCGACAGCAAACCCACGACCTCTACCACCTAGAGGAACAAGGGCAGCAGATGCATGGGAACACCACCAGCTGGAAGTTCTCCTCCAAGTCACACACAATCCTGATTTGGAACTGTATTGCCGTTCCTTCACCATTGCTGGGTCTAAATCCTGGCGCTCCCTTCCTAAAACCGCGTGGGTTTTCGCCGGGTGCTCCGGTTTCCTCCCACAGCCAAAGACTTGCAGGTTGATAGGTAAATTGGCCATTATAAATTGCCCCTAGTATAGGTAGGTGGTAGGGGAATTGAGGGAAGGTGGGGATGTGGCAGGAATATGGGATTAATGTAGGATTAGTATAAATGGGTGGTTGATGGTCGGCACAGACTCGGTGGGCCGAAGGGCCTGTTTCAGTGCTGTATCTCTAAATATATTTTAAAAAATACTAACAATACTGTTGGTGTACCTACACCCCAGGGACTGCAGCAGTTCAAGAAGGCAGCTCACCACCACCTTCTCGAGGGCAATTGGGATGGGCAATAAATGCTGGCCTAGCCAGCGATGCCCACATCCCATGAACGAATAAATAGCCAAAAAAAGTACTGGATGTTGAATGAGCAGACTGCTAGTTGAGCAATAGTGGAGGAGTCAAGAGCGATGGTGGTGAGGTGGAGCTGGGTGTCGTCAGCAACACATGTAAACTAACGTCATGCTTTTGAATGATGCCGCCGAGAGGCAACATGTAGATGAGAAATAGGAAGGGGCCAAGGATAGATTCTTGCGTGACACCAGAGGTAACAGTGCAGGAGCAGAAAGAAAAGCTGCGTCAAGTGATACTCCAGCTCCCAATTCCATCCCAGTTAAAACCAGGTGAGAGGAGTCCCACCTAGCCAGATGACAGTGAAAAGGCATTGGAAGAGGATGGTGTGGTCAGCAGTGTCAAATGCTGCAGATAGGTCGAGAAGAACAAAGAGGGAAGATTTACCTTTGTCACAGTCACGTAGGATGCCATTTGTGACTTTGATGAGAGCAGTTTTGTACTGTGGCGGGGCAGAAATCTGATTGCAGGGATTCAAACACGGAATTCCTGGAATGATTGGCCGTGATTTGGGAGGAGACAAGAAGTTCAAGGACTTTGGAGAGGAAAAGGAGGTTGGAGATGGGAGGGTTGCCCCTTGCTTCTTTCCTGTACTACTGTCTTCTTAAAGCTCCTTCCCCTGTCCCTGCCTCCAACAATAAATGCGAGGAGCTCATGGACTTCTTTGTCACTTCAAGACTAATCGATCAGCTGCCTCTATCACGTCCCTTCCTTCCACTGGCCTACCTGGCCAAACTTCCTCTAATGCTACCCCCTGCCCTAGCCCTGAACTCGCATCTTTCTCTAGTTTCTCTCTTATCTCCCCTCATGCCCTCTCTAAGCTCATCTGAGTCCATGAGACCCAGCTGCTGCTCCCTCCTTGTCCTTCTCAACCTGTCTGCAGCCTTTGATAGTATTGACCACACCATCCTCCTGCAACACCCCTCCACTGTCATCCAGCTGGATGGGATTGCTCTCACCTAGTTCCATTTTTATCTATTTAATTGTAGTCAGTGTATCACTTGTAGTGGCTTTCTTGCTCTCGCACCGTTGCGTCTGGTATCTTTGCATTCCAGGATGATCCTGGAATAGTGAGCAGTTTTTGAAGCCAAGAGAATGATCTGATAGAGTTTTAAGTGGTCCTGCCAGATCTGGCGAGAGATGACTAAACCAGTTGTCTGCCTTGTCCTTTCAAGTCTGGTCCCACGGGCTTAAGGGAGCAGAGATGAGGGCCATACCAGGGGAACGGCTAGGGTGAGAGAGATTAATGCTTTTATTGGAGACTAGGGCATCAAAAGTGGAGGTGAGGGTATGGTTGTGGCGAATGGAGGCTAGACATTTGGGATTTTGAAAGTCAACTAATGGAAGGCCATAGTTAGTTAAGTAACAAGTCATCAATATGTGCTGAGTGGTTGGCATAGATCCTTTTGTTTGATTGACCATCTTGTTTGCTGACGTGTCATTGTTGCTGCAGCCACATATAGTTGGATTTTCCTGTGGGCGAAGCTTCTGTGTCTGAGTATTGCTGTTCTTTTGGATAGCAGTCATAGCATTCACACGTTAAAATTATTTTCCAATTGTTGCCCACATTGATAATAGCTTGGCACTAACATGTATGTGGGATATAATCCGTGGTGGAGCTACTAAGCTGCACCTGCTTTGAAAGTGGTGATAGTTTTCAACATGTTACCTTTATTGTCATTTTGAGAAGAGGTGCCGCTGAATCAATACATACATAAAGTAGTTAAATGGATCACACTGACATTTAAAAGCAGGGAATATAGAGAAGGAAGATGGGAATGGAAAGTAAAACTTTGTGCTGATAGGTTCAAAATTTGAAACTTGTTGATCCTAAATATTCAATGCCCTATTTATTTAATTCCATTCACTAATGTGAGTGAAAAGTTGGTGACTTTTTTTATTCGTTCATGGGATGTGGGCGTCGCTGACAGGGCCAGCATTTATTGCCCATCCCTAACTGCCCTCGAGAAGGTGGTGGTGAACTGCCTTCTTGAACCACTGTGGTCCATGTGGGGTAGGTACACCTACAGTGCTGTTAGGAAGGGAGTTCCAGGATTTTGCCCCAGCCACAGTAAAGGAACGGCAATATAGTTCCAAGTCAGAACTTGAAGGTGGTGGCATTCCCATGTATCTGCTGCCCTTGTCCTTCTAGGTGGTAGATGTTGCGGGTCTGGCAGGTGCTGTCTAAGGAGCCTTTGTGTGTTGCTGCAGCGCATCTTGTTGATGGTTCATACTGCTGCTGCTGTCACTGTACGTCGGTGGTGGAGGGAGTGAATGTTCGTGGATGGGGTGCCAATCCAGCGGACTGTTTTGTCCTGGATGGTGTCGAGCTTCTTGAGTGTTGTTGGAGCTGCACCCATCCAGGCAAGTGGAGAGTATTCCATCACACTCCTGACTTGTGCCTTGTAGATGGTGGACAGGCTTTGGGGAGTCGTGAGTTGAGTTACTCGCCACAGAGGATTCCCAGCCTCTGACCTCTTGTAGCCACAGTATTTATATGGCTACTCATAGAGTCATAGAGAGATACAGCACTGAAACAGACCCTTCGGCCCCCCGAGTCTGTGCTGACCGACAGCCACCCATTTATACTAATCCTACATTAATCCCATATTCCCTTACATCCCCACCTTCCCTCAATTCTCCTACCACCTACCTACACTAGGGGCAACTTACAATGGCCAATTTACCTATCCACCTGCAAGTCTTTGGCTGTGGGAGGAAACCAGAGCACCCGGCGGAAACCCACGCGGTCACAGGGAGAATTTGCAAACTCCGCACAGGCAGTACCCAGAACTGAACGCAGGTCGCTGGAGCTGTGAGGCTCCAGTGCTAACTGTGCCGCCCTTTTTCCTTTTCTTTTTTATACAGTACTGAGCTAACTATTTACAGAAACTTACTTGAGGTGTTACAGTTAGAGTCCCCCAGACTTGTAGTCACATGACTGCATCCTGGTACTTGGCTCATTTGCTTACTAAGATCTTATAGAACATAGAACATAGAACATACAGCACAGAACAGGCCCTTCGGCCCACAATGTTGTGCCGATCCTTTGTCCTCTGTCAAGGACAATTTAATCTATACCCCATCATTCTCCTTTATCCATATACCTATCCAAAAGCCTTTTGAAAGTCCCTAAAGTTTCTGACTCAACAACTTCCCCGGGCAAGGCATTCCATGCCTCGACCACTCTCTGGGTAAAGAACCTTCCCCTGACATCCCCCTTATATCTCCCACCCTTCACCTTAAATTTATGACCCCTTGTAACGCTTTGCTCCACCCGGGGAAAAAGTTTCTGACTGTCTACCCTATCTATTCCCCTGATCATCTTATAAACCTCTATCATGTCACCCCTCATCCTTCTCCTTTCTAATGAGAAGAGGCCTAGAATGTTCAGCCTTTCCTCGTAAGACTTATTCTCCATTCCAGGCAACATCCTGGTAAATCTCCTCTGCACCCTCTCCAAGGCTTCCACATCCTTCCTAAAATGAGGCGACCAGAACTGCACACAGTACTCCAAATGAGGCCTTACCAAGGTCCTGTACAGCTGCATCATCACCTCACGGCTCTTAAATTCAATCCCTCTGCTAATGAACGCTAACACCCCATATGCCTTCTTCACAGCCCTATCCACTTGAGTTGCAACTTTCAAAGATCTATGCACATAGACCCCAAGGTCTCTCTGCTCCTCCACATGCCCAAGAACCCTACCGTTAACCCAGTATTTTGCATTCATGTTTGTCCTTCCAAAATGGACGACCTCACACTTTTCAGGGTTAAACTCCATCTGCCACTTTTCAGCCCAGCACTGCAACCTATCCAAGTCCCTTTGCAGACGACAATAGCCCTCCTCGGTATCCACAACTCCACCAACCTTTGTATCATCTGCAAATTTACTGACCCACCCTTCGACTTCCTCATCCAAGTCGTTAATAAAAATCACAAACAGGAGAGGACCCAGAACTGATCCCTGCGGCACGCCACTGGTAACTGGGCTCCAGGCTGAGTATTTACCATCTAAGACCACTCTCTGCCTTCTATCAGTTAGCCAATTCTTAATCCAACTGGCCACATTCCCCACTATCCCATGCCTCCTGACTTTCTCCATAAGTCTACCATGGGGGACCTTATCAAATGCCTTACTAAAATCCATGTACACCACATCCACTGGTTTACCCTCATCCACTTGCTTGGTCACCTGCTCAAAGAATTCAATCAGGCTTGTGAGGCAAGACCTACCCCTCACAAAACCGTGCTGACTGTCCCGAATCAAGCAGTGTCTTTCCAGATGCTCAGAAATCCTATCCCTCAGCACCTTTTCCATCAACTTGCCTACCACCGAAGTAAGACTAACTGGCCTGTAATTCCCAGGGTTGTTCCTATTCCCTTTCTTGAACAGGGGCACAACATTTGCCACCCTCCAATCACCTGGTACCACCCCCGTCAACAGAGAAGATGAAAAGATCATTGCCAGCGGCTCTGCAATTTCATCCCTTGCTTCCCATAACATCCTTGGATATACCCCGTCAGGCCCGGGAGACTTGTCTATCTTCAAGTTATTCAAAAACCCCAACACATCTTCCCTCCTAACGAGCACTTCCTCGAGCTTACCAATCTGTTTCACACCGTCCTCTTCAGTAATACACCCCTTCTCATTCGTAAATACCGAAGAGAAGTACTCATTCAAAACCTCACTTATCTCTTCCGGCTCAACACACAGTCTCCCGCTATTGTCCTTGACCGGACCTACGGTCCCCCTAGTCATCCTCATATTTCTGACATACGCGTAAAAGGCCTTGGGGTTTTCTTTTATCCTACCCGCCAAGCATTTTTCATGCCCTCTCTTAGCTCTCCTAATCCCTTTCTTCAGATCCTTCCTGGCCATCTTGTATCCCTCCAGAGCTATGCCTGTGCCCTTTTTCCTCAACTTTATATACGCATCCTTCTTCTTCCTAACAAGACTCTCAACCTCTCTTGTCAACCACGGTTCCCTCACATGACCATCCCTTCCCTGTCTGACAGGGACATGCTTATCAATGGCCCCTACTATCTGCTCCTTGAAAAAGTTCCACATTTCGACCGTGCCCTTCCCTGCCAGCATATGCTCCCAACTTATGCTCCTCAGTTCCTGCCTGACAGCATCATATCTACCCTTCCCCCAATTGTAAACCTTGCCCTGTTGCACATACCTATCCCTCTCCATTACCACAGTGAATGCTACAGAATTGTGATCACTATCTCCAAAGTGCTCGCCCACCAACAGCTCTATCACTTGCCCTGGTTCATTACCTAGTACCAAATCCAATATTGCCTCCCCTCTGGTCGGGCAGTCTACATACTGAGTCAGAAAAGCTTCCTGGACATACTGCACAAACACTACCCCATCCAAACTATTCGATCTAAAGAGTTGCCAATCAATATTTGGGAAGTTGAAATCCCCCATAATTACTACCCTGTGACTTCTGCTCCTTTCCAAAATCTGTTTCCCAATCTGCTCTTCCACCTCCCTGCTGCTATTGGGGGGCCTATAGAAAACTCCCATCAAGGTGACTGCTCCTTTCCTGTTCCTGACCTCAACCCACAGTGCCTCAGTCGGCAGATCCTCCTCGAAAATTCTTTCAGCAGTTGTTACACTATTTCTAACTAACAATGCCACCCCCCCCACCTCTTTTACCACCATTCCTAATCTTATGAAAACATCTATAACCAGGTACCTCCAAAAACCATTCCTCCCCCTCACCTATCCACGTTTCAGTGATGGCCACAACATCGTAGTCCCAAGTGCCCATCCACGCCTTCAATTCACTCACCTTATTCCTGATGCTTCTTGCGTTGAAGTATACGCACTTTAACCCTTCTCCGTGCCCATCTGTCCTCTGTGACAGTGCTACCTTCCCCAATACCTCACTACACTCTTTGTCTTTCTGAGTGGACCCACTGGTCCCTGGATTACAAGTCCGGTTCCCATCCCCCTCCCAAACTAGTTTAAACCCTCCCGAACAGTACTAGCAAACCTCCCTCCCAGGATATTGGTGCCCCTCTGGTTCAGATGCAGCCCGTCCTGTTTGAACAGGTCCCATCTTCCCCAGAATGCAGTCCAATTATCCAAGAACTGGAAGCCCTCCCTCCTACACCATTCCTGCAGCCACGTGTTCAGCTGTGCTCTCTCCCTATTCCTAGCCTCACTATCACGTGGCGCCGGCAACAAACCAGAGATAACAACTCTGTCCGTCCGAGCTTTCAGCTTCCAGCCTAACTCCCTAAACTCACTTCTAACATCTGTGCCACCCTTCCTTCCTACGTCGTTGGTGCCAATGTGCACCACGACCTCTGGCTGCTCCCCCTCCCCTTTAAGGATCCTGAAGACGCGATCACAAACATCACGGACCCTGGCACCAGGGAGGCAACAAACCATCCGTGCGTCTCGCCTGCGCCCACAGAACCGCCTGTCCGTACTCCTCACCATCGAGTCCCCGATGACTAGTGCTCTCCCATTCTCCCTCCTTCCCTTCTGAGCCACAGTGCAGGACCCCGTGCCAGAGGCCCGGTCACTGCAGCCTGCCCCCGATAGGCCGTCCCCCCCAACAGTATCTAAAACTGTATACTTGTTGTTGAGGGGAACGACCACAGGAGATCCCTGCACTGACCTCTTCCCACCTCTAACTGTTACCCAGCTGCCTTTGATTTGTGGAGTAACGACCTCCGTGTAGCTTCTATCTATCAACCCCTCAGCTTCCCGAATGATCCTCAGTTCATCCAGCTCCAGCTCCAATTCCCTAACACGGTCTGATAGGAGCTGGAGACGGATGCACTTCCAGCAGGTGAAGTCGGCAGGGCCACCGGAGGTTCCCCTCACCTCGAACATTCTGCAGGAGGAGCAATACACTACACTGGCTGCCATTTCTTTTATTCAATTACCCCTTAGTTAAGTACAACTATAAATAGTTGCTACCTTCTCCTGCTGCTCCGCCGGGAAATGAGGCCGAGTCCACGGAGCTCCGCACCTTTAAGGAAAATACCTACCCAGGAGTCCTCGCTGCCGACCAGCTTCCGGTTCCTCCGGCGCCAAAAGAAACTCAAAGACAAGGAAAACAGTAAGTAAAACAGTAAGTACTTACTTTTAAAACACAGCTCCTGATGCCTTCACTCACCCACCGAAGAGTCGCTACCTTCTCCTGCTGCTCCGCCGGGAAATGAGGCCGAGTCCACGGAGCTCCGCACCTTTAAGGAAAATACCTACCCAGGAGTCCTCGCTGCCGACCAGCTTCCGGTTCCTCCGGCGCCAAAAGAAACTCAAAGACAAGGAAAACAGTAAGTAAAACAGTAAGTACTTACTTTTAAAACACAGCTCCTGATGCCTTCACTCACCCACCGAAGAGTCGCTACCTTCTCCTGCTGCTCCGCCGGGAAATGAGGCCGAGTCCACGGAGCTCCGCACCTTTAAGGAAAATACCTACCCAGGAGTCCTCGCTGCCGACCAGCTTCCGGTTCCTCCGGCGCCAAAAGAAACTCAAAGACAAGGAAAACAGTAAGTAAAACAGTAAGTACTTACTTTTAAAACACAGCTCCTGATGCCTTCACTCACCCACCGAAGAGTCGCTACCTTCTCCTGCTGCTCCGCCGGGAAATGAGGCCGAGTCCACGGAGCTCCGCACCTTTAAGGAAAATACCTACCCAGGAGTCCTCGCTGCCGACCAGCTTCCGGTTCCTCCGGCGCCAAAAGAAACTCAAAGACAAGGAAAACAGTAAGTAAAACAGTAAGTACTTACTTTTAAAACACAGCTCCTGATGCCTTCACTCACCCACCGAAGAGTCGCTACCTTCTCCTGCTGCTCCGCCGGGAAATGAGGGGATATCACTCTTAGAGTCATAGAGAGATACAGCACTGAAACAGGCCCTTACTCCAGTTCAGTTTCTGGTCAATGGTAGCTCCCAGGATATTGATAGTGGGGGATTCAATGATTGTAATGCCATTGAATGTGAAGGGGAGTTGGTTAGATTCTCTTGTTGGAGATGGACGCTTGTGTGGCACAAATCATATTTGCCACTTATCAGCCCAAGCCTGGATATTGTCCTGGTCTTGCTGCATTTCTACACGGACTGCTTCATTATCTGAGGCGTCGCGAATGGTGCTGAACATTGTGTAATCATCAGCGAACATCCCCACTTTTGACCTTATGGATTGAAGGAAGATGGGCCTAGGACACTGCCCTGAGCCACTCCTGCAGTGATGTCCTGGAGCTGAGATGATTGACCTCCAACAACCACAACCATCTTCCTTTGCGCTCCGTATGACTCCAACCAGTAGAGAGTTTTCCCCCTGATTTCCTTTGCTGCATTTTTGATAGGGCTCCTTGATGCCATATTTGGTCAACTGCCTTGATGAAGGGCAGTCACTCTCAGTTCAGCTCTTTTGTCCATGTTTGAACCAAGGCTGTAATGAGGTCAGGAGCTGAGTGGCCCTGGCAGAACCCAAACTGAGAGTTACTGAGTTATTGAACAAGAATATGTGAATCAATGTTTCTACTTGCATTTGCAAGAAATATCCTTGTTGGACATTAAAGATTTTAGAAAAGTTTTTTTTTTCTTCTCAACAGTGATGAGGTCATTCCCAGCCTTTCTCAAGTGAGAAGAGGAGAAACAGATGACATTTTTATTCTACCTTCCTTGGTAAACGAAGAGGAAAACAGGTTTGTTTTCTTTTAAAGCTCTAATCGCAATGTTGCAATCAGTATATGAATTTAGTAGATTTCTGTGTGTGCAATATATTGGGTTTGATGATCAAGTTCTGCTAAATGCTGCTTTATACTCAAGTGCTGTCACATGTTCATTGGCAGGCTTATACTGCTTGTAAGAGTATTTTGGTTTTCCCCAAAACAAAAACCATCATTGTTATGCCTACATACCATTAAATTCAATGTTTTCGGGCTGACCTTCCCAACCCTTTCCATCAAGGAATTCCCAATTCTTTGAAGAAGTAACAAAGAGTAGACAAGAGTAATGCAGTAGATATAATGTATTTGGATTTCCAGAAGGCCTCCGATTGAAGTATCATGACTAACCTCAGAACGTGTGGAGACAGGGAACAAGTACCAGAATGGATAGCAAGCTGACAAAACAAAGTAGTAGAGTTGAGGTTCAGGGTAGTTGCTCAGACTGGCAAAAGGTGGGAACAGTTGTTCCACAGGGATAGGTGCAGGAGCCATTGTTCACAATTTACATGAATGATTTGGACTTGGGAATCGTAAGTAAAATTTCAACATTTGCAGACGGCACCAAATTGAGGATTCTAGTTAATACAGTGGAGAATGTGGCAATATACAAGAAGGCATTAATAGACTTACACAATGGGGTGTAATTGTCAAATTAATTGCAATATAGATCAGTGTGAGATGATGCATTTTTGTAGAAAGAATAAGGTGGACGCATACTTGGATAACAGTCTGAAATGGGTTGAAGAGCAAAGGAATCCAGGGTACAACTATACAGATCACTAAAAGCAGTGATGTAGGTTAATAAGGTCACAAAAAAAGCAAACCAAGCATTGGGGTTCAAAAGAGATCATGCTTTATAAATCACTGGTTATGCCTCATCAGGAGTATTGTGGACAATTCTAGCATCACATTTCAGTAAAGGCCTTTGAAAGGATACAGAGGAAATTTGCCAGGATGTTACCAGGGATGAAGGACTTTATTTGAGGAGAGGCAAGAAAAGTTAGGACTGTTCTCCTTGGAATAAAGATTATTAAGAGGTGACCATATAGAGATTTCAAGATGATACATTTTGAAAGAGTAGGTAGAGAAGCGCTATTTCCTCTGGCAAGTGGGTTAGATCCTGAGGTCCTAGAATTAAAATAATTGGCAAAAGATCTAGAGGGGCATACAGAGAAATGATTTCACTCCAAGGTCATTGGAATCTGGACCTGTATATACCTTTAAAAAGTGGTGGAAGCTGTTTCCATAAATAATTTTAAAATTGAATCATCAAATGAGGCCATATGGGTGGAAGATCAGAAATAAAGAGGCCAGCCACACTACTAGGAGTGTACTATAGACCCCCAAATAGTGAGAGGGAGATAGAGGAACAAATATGTAGGCATATTTCTGAGTGTAAAAACTATAGGGCAATAATAGTCGGGGATTTCAACTACCCTAATATCAACTGGGATACAAACAGTGTGATGGGCATAGAGGGCACAAAATTCTTGAACTGCATTCAAGAGAACTTATTTGGCCAGCACGTAACATGCCCAATGAGAAGGGGCACAAGTCTAGGTTTAGTCTTCAGTAATGAAGCTGGGCAAGTAGGTGAAGTAGCAGTGGTGACCATTTTTGAGATAGTGATCATAATACAGCTGGTTTTAGCATAGCATGAAAAAGGACAAAGATAAGACGGGAGTTAAAGGTCTAAATTGGGCGAAGGCAAATTTTACGAAACTGAGAAGCGATCTGGCGAAAGTGGATTGGATACAGCTACTGGAAGAAAAATCAGAGGCAAACTAGTGGGAGGCATTCAAAAGCGAAATTCTACAGGCACAGTGTAGCCATGTCCCCACAAAGATAAAGGGTGGTACGGCTAAATCTAGAGCCCCCTGGTTATCTAGAGGCTTACATGGTATGTTGAAGCAGAAAAAGAAAGCTTATGATGATCACAAAAACTTAATACTTTTGAAAGCCTAGAGGAGTATAGAAAGTGCAGGGGTGAAGTGAAAAAGGAAATTAGAAAAGCAAAGAGAGAACATGAAAAATTACTGGCAGGTAAAATCGAGGAAAACCCAAAGGTATTTTATCAGTACATTAAGAGCAAGAGGATAACTAAGGAAAGGGTAGGGCATATCAGAGATGTACAAGGGAACTTATGCGTGGATGCAGATGATGTGGGCAGGGTTCTTAATATTTTCACCAAGGAGAGGGATGGTGCAGACATTGTAGTAAAAGAGGAGGAGTGTGAAATAATAGATACGATTTGCATATTAAGAGAGGAAGTACTAGAGGGTGTGACATCCTTGAAAGTGGATAAGTCACCAGAGCTGAATGGGTTGCATCCCATGGTAAAGAAAGCCAGGGAGGAAATAGCGGATGTGCTGAGGATCATCTTCAAATCCTCACTGGATACGGACGAGGTGCCAGAGGATTGGAGGTCTGCGAATGTTATATGATTGTTTAAAAAGGGTGCGAGGGATAGGCCAAATTATTATAGGCCGGTCAGTCTGACCTCGGTGGTGGGTAAATTATTAGAATCAATTCTGAGGAACAGGATAAACTGCCACTTAGAAAGGCATAGACTGATCAGGGATAGTCAGCATGGATTTGTTGAGGGAAGGTCATGTCTTACTAACTTAATTGAATTCTTTGACGAAGTAACCAGGAGGATTGATGAGGGTAGTACAGTGGATGTGGTCTACATGGATTTTAGTAAGGCATTTGACAATGTCCCACATGGCAGACTGGTCAGTAAAATGAAAGCCCTTGGGATACAGAGGAATGTGGCAGGTTAGATCCAGAATTGGCTCAGTGACAGGAAGCAAAGGATAGTAGTTGACAGATGTTTTTGTGAATGGAAAGCAGTTTCCAGTGGCATTCCACAGGGCTCAGTGTTGGATCCCTTGCTGTTTGAAGTCCAAATCATTAATATATACCACAATGTGGGAGGCATGATTGGGAAATTTGCTGATGAAACAAAAATTGGCCCTGTAGTTGATAATGAAGAGGATGGCTGTAGGCTCCAGAAAGATATCCATGTTTGGTTGAGTGAGCGAAAAAGTGGCAAATGGGATTTAATCCAGAAAAGTGTGAGGTGACTCACTTGGGGAAGGCAAACAAAGCAAGGGAACACACAATAAACGGGAGGATATTGAGAGGGGTAGAAGAAGTGAGAGACCTTGGAGTGCATGTCCACAGGTCCCTGAAGGTGGCAGGACAGGTAGATATAGTGGTGAAGAAGGCATATAGAATGCTATCCTTTATTGGCTGAGGTATAGAATACAAAAGCAGGGATGTAATGCTGGAACTGTATAAAATGCTGGTTAGATCACAGTTGGAGTATTGCGTACAGTTCTGGTCGTCACATTACAGAAAGGACATAATTGCTCTGGAGAGAGTACAGAGGAGATTTACAAAAATGTTGCCAGGGCTCGAAAGTTGCAGCTATGAGGAAAAATTGGATAGGCTAGGGTTGTTTTCCTTAGAAGAGGAGGCTGAGAGGTGACTTAATAGAGGTGTACAAAATTATGAGAGGCATAGATAGAGTAGACAGGAAGGACCTGTTTCCCCTAGCGGAGAGGTCAATTACCAGGGGGCACAGATTTAAGGTGATTGGTAGAAGGATTAGAATTGACATGAGGAAAAATGTTTTCACCCAGAGGGTGGTGGGTGTCTGGAATTCACTGCCCGGCTCGGTGGTGGAGACAGAAACCCTCAGTTCTTTTAAAAGGTACCTGGACATGCACCTGAAGTGCTGTAACCGGCAAGGCTATGGACCAGGTGCTGGAAGGTGGGATTAGATTGGGTGGCTGAGTGGCCTCCTTCTGTGCCGTAATTTTTCTATGGTTCTATAGAGACTGTTAGGGCCACATGGTGTAATGTGGGTGCTTCCCACTGTTCAACTCTGCACCTGACTGCAGCAAGTGTTTTGCTATTAGGGTTTAAGCCTATAGTGTTTTATTTTTCAAATAAACAGACAGCGACAGGTTTTCTTGTAGGTTTAAAAAGAAAACAGAAAATTAAGAGTTTATTGATCAATACGCCTTATCCCAAAATTGTTGTAACTGCATCCACTCACACATTTTCTCACGCACACACCACACACATGCACACCCCATACACGCGGCCAAAGGGATAGATGGAGAAGGGCAAAAACAGAAAGTGATTTTTATTGGGGAGGGCGGGGGGGTCACGATCAGCTGTTGAATTCTCTTGGAAATCAGGTTCTCAATGGGTGCAGGCCTGAGATGATTGTAGATTTCTCTCTTGATTGAAAGTTCAGTTGAAAGCGGTGGATCACTTCTAGTTCAATGCTGTCTAATGTAGATGTAGGATTCTGCAGCAGGGCATGTGCCTTCTGGTTTGCTGGAAAACAAATTGCTGGATGTTGCTTCCCTGTGTTTCCCTTGGCTCGCTCTCTCTTTAGGCTGCCTTTTTTTCAAGGTAAAGCTGTGTTACTTCTTACCTCCTGACAGGAAATGTTCTGATCTCTTCCCCATGGTAATCGCCCAATGGCCCAGGACATGGCTATATCACGCCTTCTATGTTTCAGAAGATGATCAATTCTGGAATGCTTTTGGATGGGTGCAATTGATACCTCTTGGCTTTGAAGATTTGTCCTTTGTCTTTGTCAGATTGAATACACAAATGTCAATACCTTTTTTCTCAGTAGCCATTTTGAACCATTGTCCATTTAAAAAAAAATAAAAGTTCATTTTAAAAGACAAAGTCAGTTTTTCATAACTCTTCAGAGTTGATCCATAATTTGTATCATCACACTTCCGATGTATGTGTCACCGCCCCCCAAAAAGGGGGAAAATGAAATTCCTTGGATTTCATTTTTTATGGGTTTTTTTGGGTTTAGAAAGAGGGGGGAAAAGAAACATTAAGAAAGTATAGACTCACAGCACTGTACGTGTTCATTTCATTCACTCCTCCATCCTACAGCTGCTGCAGCTGACGTTGCTTGTAGCAGCCATTTCAGGTTCAATTTGAAGTTTTTTATCCTCTTTCCTTCGGATGAGGTACCATTAAGAAAGTGCATTTCTTTTGGTTAGCTTTTGTCAAATAGGGTTGTAGTTTCTCTCTCACTAGTTTGTATTACTTTAGGAACATTAATCTCCAAGAACATGTGATTGTTGGTGAAGCTTGCAGTATGTAAATTTCTGTTACTGCTTGTTGCAAGGTTTCCTGTCTGTACCAGCTTTTACCCCTTAACTACTGCTTCCAGAATACATGGTGTTTGCCATTCAGGTTCTGGCACATTGATGGTTCTTATTTCTAAGGTGATAGTGGGTGATGCATTGTTTTTTAGCCCCTGTGAGACATCTGAGATTTCTTCCTGCCCCTTGTTCTTGCCGAGTTCTGAATCTAAATTGTTGGGTTTGATTAGTTTGGATTTGGAACCTGATCGTTTGATTCTTCAGTGGGTAGATCCACACTGACCTCACTTTTAGTTTTCACAGGTGTGTTTCACTTTAGGGCATGTTACCTTCCCTTTCTCTTTTACTTCAGAGGTGGGTGTTTCCCTAATCTGCCCATTTCCTCTGGGACATTACTTCTCACAGGTGGTTGTCCAGCTTCCACTGTACTCCCCTGTGGCATGTCAACTAGGTGAGGCATCTCCCTCATGCTTGGCTTCCTTGTTTCAGAACTTTCCTTGTCCCTATTCAAATCTTTGAAAAAAAGTTTCCGCTAACCATATCTCTGGTGCTTTTCCTTCAATATTTGTGGCTTTTATCTTAGCTTCTTTAAATCTTTTTGACTGTCTCAGAGCCAGATGAAGTTAAAAGGGCCCAATCATCTCCTCTGGAATTTTCGGGACTCCCCCAGCCGTCTGCAGCTGTATAGGGTTTTGCTTTTTCCCCTTAGTTTCTCCAGTCTCCATGGACTGTTCTGGACCCTCAGGGTACTTTTTGTGCTTCCTGCCAAGTCATTGCCCAGCAATAGGTCTTACTCATCGCCCCCACCCCCCACATTGGTAAACTCAGAATGATTTCAACTGTCACTATCCTGGTAACCAACGTACTCTGTGTAGGTAAATCCTAACTAAGGGAACCTTCAAGCATTTGCCAGTAAGCCCTTTTACTAATACTGTGGTATTTGTTCTGTTTTCCGTTGGCATTTCTGTCAGTTTGGCTGCCAGTAGCATATGAAAACAACTGGTATCTTGTCTGGTGCCTGAGACACAAAAGGATTCGTTTTTCCTTTGTCTTCAGAGTTGGTCCATCGTTTGTGTCATTGCACTTCTGATGTGTGTGACCATACACTGAAGAAGGTGAAATAAAGATTCAAAAGGATGATATCAGGACTGAGAGAATATACTTATCAAGAAAGGCTAACATGCTGGGGCTCTTTTCTCTCAAAGAGAAAGCTAAGAGGTACCTTAGGTGATAGGATTTGATATCCACTTGTGGGTGAGTCCAAAACTAAGGATCATAAATATAAGATAGTCACTACTAAATCTGTTAGGGAATTGGAGAACAATTTTACCCACAGAGTGGTCAGGATATGAAATGTGCTACAAAAATGTTGAAGTTGAGGCAAATCGCATAGATATATTTAAGGGGAAGCTAGATAATCCCATAAAGAAGAAAGGAAGTATAAGGATATGGAAATAGGGTGAGAGGCAACTCGAGTGGCAAATAAAGGCACATATAGATTTGTTGGACTGAATGACCTGTTTCTGTGCCGTAGACTCTGTGTGTAGCCTCATGGTGGGTAGAAACCTTTTTGCCACGTCTTGGTAAGGAGGAGGTATTCCTGGCTTCTCACCACCTCTTCCTGAGCTATTCCTGGGAGAGCTCCCTTGCACAAGGCCATCCAAAGAAACTTGGCATTGTGTCCTTCCCAACGCTTGCCAAACTGGAGGGTCTGGAAGTGTCTTCAAGAAGGACCCTCACCCCCTGACGCAAACATGCAGTGGGAAGACTGATATGCCTGTACATTTCCCATTTCCTTTACTTGCATTAGCTCCAGCCATGAGCTGGCAAGCTTCAGGAGCATTCTGTGTCCATGTCAATGGTCTAAGCACACAATCCCAGAAATGGAGCAACACACTTCAGATGTTCTATTCCTGCCCAGTGCCAAGGTGGGGACGGCAGGAAAACCTGCCTGTTTTTAGTTTTACCTTTTATTTTATTTTGCCATTGGATGTTAACTTGATGAGATTTGCTATTAAGAGGATATTTAAATCCATATATACTTTTCAGATAAGTAATCGTTTACTGTTTTTAGTTCAGAAGAAGAGGCAGAAAAGGAATGGGAAGAACGGATGAAAAATGAGAAACTTTTCCAGGTGAAGTATCTGCAATGATTTTGTGTGTGTGACAGTGTGTCATGGAATTGGCCATCATGTCTGGGGATACATTGCTTTGTAACATGGGCTTTCCAAGCTCCAACAGCAGTCTTCCCAACCACGCCACAGTAAATGACATAGCACTATTGATCAAAAGCACTCTCCTCCAAAACTCCCAAAAACTGAACTATCCGTGAAGAGTAAAACAAGCACCAGCCTCCAGGATCCACAATATCACAAGTTCATTTAAGATCTTTGTGTTGGAACATTTTGCCTTTACTTCACCAACAGCAGTAATTCTAGTAGACTGGTAGTGAAGTGGGTACATGTAGTTGGTCAAGAATTTATGCGTGCAATGTGAGACCAGACGTCTGATCGAGTTTTAATGGGCTGTAAGTTTGGAAGTTTAGTTGTGTAGAGTATGCAAGGAGTGTTGGCATCATGTGCTTAAGAAAAATCTCCTGGATCAATGTGGGAGATGGGCTCATTGGTTACTTTGACCAGTTTTATTTGGTGCATTTTATTTTTTCTAGTGGACTGCGCTGTGTGGTCAGGTCATACCCATTTTCTGGTTTCCTACATTACAACAATGGCTACATTTCAAAAGTACTTCATTGGCTGTAAAGCGCTTTGGAATGTCTGGTGGGTGTTCTTGAAAAATGTATTTTACATATATATATATTATATATATTTGAGATGTCTATATTGACGTCATTAAATTTTACAAAAGCAAATCTCAGCAATACTCAGCAGGTCAATGAGCGTCTGTGGAGAAGGAAAGAGAGTAACATTTCAAATCAATGATTTTTAAAAAAGGGAGATATTCGAGGTGTACAGCTTTTTAAGCAAGTGTAGAGCAGGTAGGTTGTGCCTCACAAACCTTATTGAGTTTTTCGAGAAGGTGACCAAACAGGTGGATGAGGGTAAAGCAGTGGATGTGGTGTATATGGATTTCAGTAAGGCGTTTGATAAGGTTCCCCACGGTAGGCTATTGCAGAAAATACGGAAGTATGGGGTTGAAGATGATTTAGAGCTTTGGATCAGAAATTGGCTAGCTGAAAGAAGACAGAGGGTGGTGGTTGATGGCAAATGTTCATCCTGGAGTTTAGTTACTAGTGGTGTACCGCAAGGATCTGTTTTGGGGCCACTGCTGTTTGTCATTTTTATAAATGACCTGGAAGAGGGTGTAGAAGGGTGGGTTAGTAAATTTGCGGATGACACTAAGGTCGGTGGAGTTGTGGATAGTGCCGAAGGATGTTGTAGGGTACAGAGGGACATAGATAGGCTGCAGAGCTGGGCTGAGAGATGGCAAATGGAGTTTAATGTGGAAAAGTGTGAGGTGATTCACTTTGGAAGGAGTAACAGGAATGCAGAGTACTGGGCTAATGGGAAGATTCTTGGTAGTGTAGATGAACAGAGAGATCTTGGTGTCCAGGTGCATAAATCCCTGAAGGTTGCTACCCAGGTTAATAGGGCTGTTAAGAAGGCATATGGTGTGTTAGCTTTTATTAGTAGGGGGATCGAGTTTCGGAGCCACGAGGTCATGCTGCAGCTGTACAAAACTCTGGTGAGACCGCACCTGGAGTATTGCGTGCAGTTCTGGTCACCGCATTATAGGAAGGATGTGGAAGCTATGGAAAGGGTGCAGAGGAGATTTACTAGGATGTTGCCTGGTATGGAGGGAAGGTCTTACGAGGAAAGGCTGAGGGACTTGAGGTTGTTTTCGTTGGAGAGAAGGAGGAGGAGAGGTGACTTAATAGAGACATATAAGATAATCAGAGGGTTAGATAGGGTGGATAGTGAGAGTCTTTTTCCTCGGATGGTGATGGCAAACACGAGGGGACATAGCTTTAAGTTGAGGGGTGATAGATATAGGACAGATGTCAGAGGTAGTTTCTTTACTCAGAGAGTAGTAGGGGCGTGGAACGCCCTGCCTGCAACAGTAGTAGACTCGCCAACTTTAAGGGCATTTAAGTGGTCATTGGATAGACATATGGATGAAAATGGAATAGTGTAGGTCAGATGGTTTCACAGGTCGGCGCAACATCGAGGGCCGAAGGGCCTGTACTGCGCTGTAATGTTCTAATTGACCTTCCCCACCTCCGACAGATTGGTGAATAATGATGATTTCACTGGGATAAAGGTTGTACTAATCAGCCGTTGAGGAAGTAAGACTGAAATGTCTTAATGAATGTTCTCTCAAAAGGAGATCTCACTGATGCGACATTTATAAGGCAAAATAAATTGAATATAAATTGTTATCATGTAGATATGCCAATGATTTTGTGTCAGTCCATGTGCAATGATCTGTACTTTAAGGAAACCGAAGTGCTTTACAAGCCTTTCTTACATAATGTGTTTTTAAAAAAAAAATCTTTTGCACATTGTCCAGCTGACAAAAACCTGAAAATAAAGCAAATGTGAGGAAAACCAAAGCATGTCATGTATCTCTGCCCTGAACAGTCGATGAGTTTACTCCTCTTGCTGATACTGATGCTGCTTGTATCCTTTTCCTACAAAAAATTTTCCAACTACTGCCAGAGTCCTCCTCCAATCGCAGTTCTCCTCCAAATTCTCTTTTTTTTTTCCCCCAGATTTTTTTATTAGGTTACTATTCTTCAGCTGGCAAGTTTTTGAAAAGCAGCAAAATGCAAGAAGAGCCATATATGAGAGGCTCTCCCTAAACAGCTATTCAATGTACGTCCCTCGCTTGTTGTTTCCTACAATGCAATCCTCTGATCGCTTGGCTAGCACAAATTCTCAGGAATAATCAAACTTCTACTGTACCTTATTTTTTACATAATGAAAGGTGACAAATAATGCTTTTTAATTTATTTTTTTCTTTTCCATTTAGAATACATTTCTTGAGAATCCTCATTCTGTAGACATTGAGTCAGAGGACTTTGCTAGTTTACCTCCAGAAGTAAGACATGAAATCCTGACGGACCTCAAAGAATTCACCAAACGTCGAAGAAGTCTATTGCAGACCATGCCTCAGGTATGTTCATTGTTTCATAGTGGCAAGAATTGTTACAGTTGAGATTTATTCAGAGATTAGTTTGTATATTTATGCTTTATTCTATCTTAAAGCATGAAAACTTTATGAATTATTAAATGAACAAGTCACAATTTTGAAAAAATCCAGTTAATTTTTTGCCATAAATTTACAGTAATTTGGTTGTATTCATTAATCTGTTAATACGGATGGCACCATGCGTCAGTGTGCGGAGCATATGGCAAGCAGTTAAGGGAGAGCTTCACAAGACTCCAGAACAGAGGAGTGGAGCCTTAGTAGTAGTGAATACAGGTTGAAAACTCAAGGCTGTAATGTAACAGATTTATCTCTGACCTGTGCTTGCCACTAATCAGGCTCCATGCTGATGGCATAGTTCTGTAACATTGCCCTCTAGTGTCAGGACTGTTCATCCTGTCGCTCTAATGATCTGATAAATTGGAGCTCATCCTGTTTGTGCAAACATGTACCCAAAACTGAATGCAGCTAGACCAGTAACATTTTTAACATGTTCCACCAAGATGCTGAGATACCATGTAACACTACAATAGTGCTACAGAAAGCTATTACTACTATAATACCTAGGATGTTATGATATATACTTAAAAAATTTAAAGACACAGACTTCTCATTTTTACTCTTCCTCTGTTCCATATTAGCATACACTTTTTTATAAATAGTCATTTGGTAGTACAGAACTTGAGTATTGCTGAAAAAAAGACATGCTGTTGAAGCTTTTCATCTAGCACTCATCAGGACAGAAACAAGAATGCCAAATTTCAAAGGGCGCAACAATTTATACTGCATGAGAAAAAGGTTGGCAAGTCGACTCTGGTTGTGATGTTGTCATGGAGAATGCACCAGGGAACTATTGTTTCCCCATGCTTTTGTTAATTCAAAAAGGCGCAAAGCCTGGACATGTTCCCTTTGCCTGCAGAGGACAGGTCCTTGCGTATGAACATATGTTGCTTCAAGCAAGCGTAAGTGAGTCACATTGCAGGCCCGACTGATAATCTTAAATTGGTTGTGGGTGTAATTCTTAGCACACTTTGGACTGCACTTACTGAATAATCCCATCACAGAATCACATCTAACGTTAGACATTGTGTTCTGAGTTTTGCAAGTATGGGCTGGTTGAGTATGGTCAGTACTATTGCTAACAGCCAAAGGGACGTGCTATTTGATATGATCCGCCAGTCGTTGGGACATACGGCCTACTTACCTGGCATTGCATTGGCACTGGAACTCATATACCACATTACTCATTTGTGTGGTAGGCAGAATATCTTTTGACTTAATGGCAGAATCCTGTTAATGTGTTACTACTGCATAGTAGCAGTGTGAAACGGCTAGCTTCACCTGTTGCTCAAAAATTTGAGAAACCTTATCCTTCCAAGGTAATTTGAGGTAGACTGGGCACTTTTCAGGCTCAAAAGTGATTTTTAGATGTTCCATTCCTTACGACAGCAATTTTCATTTATTTAGTGACCATAATGTAGAGATGTGTTGCCAAACGAAATGTGACACCAAACCATATTGGGGGATATTGGGACAGATGACCAAAAGCTTGGTCAAAGAGGTAGGTTTTCAAGGAGCATCTTAAAAGAGGAGGGAAAGATGAAGAGGTTTAGGGAGGGAATTCCAGAGTTTGGGGCCTAGGCAGTTGAAAGCATGGCTGCCAGTGTTTTAGTTTTAGTTTCAGAGATACAGCACTGAAACAGGCCCTTCGGCCCACCGAGTCTGTGCCGACCATCAACCACCTATTTATACTAATCCTACACTAATTCCATATTTCTACCACATCCCCACCTGTCCCTATATTTCCCTACCACCTACCTATACTAGGGGCAATTTATAATGGCCAATTAACCTATCAACCAGCAAGTCTTTGGCATGTGGGAGGAATCCGGAGCACCCGGAGGAAACCCACACAGACACAGGGAGAACTTGCAAACTCCACACAGGCAGTATCCAGAATTTAACCCGGGTCGCTGGAGCTGTGAGGCTGCAGTGCTAACCACTGCGCCACTGTGCCGCCCAGTGGTGGAGCAATTTAAAATTGGGGATATGCAAGAGGCCAGAATTGGAAGAGCACAGATATCTGAGGGCTGTAAGGCAGGAGGAGATTACAGGGATAGGGAGGGTGAGCCATGGAGGGCTTTATGGAAAAAAAAATGAGCATTTTAAAATTGAGGGATTTCTGGACTGGGAGACAATGTAGGCCAACGAACACAGGTGACAGGACTTTGTGCAAGTTAGGATATGGGCAGTAGATAGATGAGCTCAAGTTTATGCAGGGAGGCCGGCCAGGAGAGCATTGAAATACTGAAGACTAGAGGTAACAAAGGCATGGATAAGGATTTCAGTAGCAGATGAGCTGAAGCAGGACAGAGTCGGGCAATGTTACAGAGGTGGAAGTAGATGGTCTTGGTGCGGTTATGTTGTCAGAAGCTCATCTTAGAGTCATATATGACATCATGCTTGTGAATGGTCTGGTTCAGCCTCAGCCAGTTGCCAGGGAGAAGAATGTTGTCTGTGGCTAGGGAACAGAGTTTGTGGGAGGGACTGAAAGCAATGGCTTCGGTCTTCCCAATATTTAGTTGGAGTTATGGGTACCATTCTCTATACGTTATCTAGGTACTTTATAATCAGAGCTTGTATTTTATGTTATGAGGCTGTTGCATTATGACTGCCATATCTTTATGCGATTAAATAGGGTTCCACCAGCCTGACAATGGAGACAATAAATAGCTGACTGGCTGACAGAGTATTGCAGGAAAATAGTGCTTTTCTTAACACACAATTCACATAATTAATTACTTATATCAGCTATTGACTTGAAAGGTAACAATTCTTTAAGTTAAGGTGTATCTTATGCCTAAGCACAAATTTGTTTTAATAAGACTTGGTACTTTTTCAAAGGAGTCTACAGATTTTTCCCAGTACCAGCTGTCAGGTCTCCTTAAACGCAACAGACTTAACCAACACATTGAAGGCATCCAGAAAGAGATGAACAAACAATACTGTGGGCAAATTCAAATGGAGTGTAATAATGAGGGGGGATTCATAAAGGACGTGGAAACTAGGCGGCTTGTATCAGAAGATGCTTCACACTATATTCTGATAAAAGGTACAGTGAGTACAATTATACAAGCAAGTGCTTACCATGTATCACTAATGGGCTTTAATATTTTTAATTAAATTGTATTTACATTACTGCCTCATGTATGTTGTCCATTTCATTCAAAGCTTTAGTAGCAGCTCTCTCCAAGTAAAGTTATTTTTCTGCTTCTGTAGTAGAGCAAAAATACATGAGGAACATTTCAGGCTTACTTAGTGTCATCAGTAAAGTTAAAGATGATTAGGAAACAGCACCTTTTTAATCCCTCCCATGTATTTATTGTTACCTTATTTTTCCTTTTGGCGCCGTTCTTCACTCATTTGACAATGTTCAATTTTCATGTATTGAAATTTATACAAAAGTGCATTGCACTAAGATTTGTAATATGTTCGTCAGTTTTATACAAACAATAAGGAAAATACACACGGCATCCTTTCAGCAGATATTTTCTCCAAGTCTTTTACTTTGCTGAAATTATCCCTTTTTTATTGAAAAAAAAATTAATCCCTACTTTGCAAAAGTTTTAAGTTTACTAGTGGCATTTGATACTAGCAATTTTCAAATGGAAGGGCTTTTCCAACAGCTCCTTGTTTACTTATATCCTGAATCTTGTTCACCAGGGATCTAGGTTTATTGGAGTGGTGGTGGGGAGGGGACGGTTAACATGTTAGAGCTGTGTAATTACAACACCCAGAGAAAATCAAAGTTGTCCAATTCATTAGCTGCTTCCCATTGAGTATTATCTGTAGTACCAACAAAAATATTGCACTTTGATTTAAAAATGTTCTTTTCACTGATGTCAAAGAACAGATAAAAGCTGATTATGGCAATAAATATCAGAAAATCAAAACTAAAATATTTTTGGATAGTTTACCAGTTTTGTGTTTTATCTTTAATAACCTGAAATTATGGCAGAGCTAAACAATCTGATTGAGGTTCATTGAAGCTCCATAAACCCAATAAATATCCTTCATTCTAATTATAGACACTTGTGTAAATAATGTGCATGGATGATTAACTGAACTTGCAGTAGAATTTACTACTTATTCATATTTCAGCAAGTCCGTATGGCAGAAGAATTGAAATTGAATATTGTAATTAATGTATGTTCTTTTAATTTCCAGGAATCCAATCAAAAAACAGTGAAGATAGAGAGACTAATTTGCAAAATACTACACCAGAGAAAATTGCTAAATCAACAGCTGCAGAGCTGGTCTCAGATGCTGGTTTGGAGCCCTTTAAAGATTCAGGTTCACAATCTCCTCTCTCAGCAAGAGCATCCAGAGCTCAGAATGACGTCGCTGCTGCTGCTCCTCCTTCCCCACGGACTATGATTGCCATACAGGCAGCCATGTTAGAAAGTAGCTCAGATGAGGAAATGGAATTTGGAAAAGATAAATTGTTTCCTGTTGAGCATGGCAGCACTCTGCATTCAGCAAATATTCCTGCCAAATATTTAAATTTGTCACCAAGAACTCAGCAAGCCATCCAACAAGATTTAAAAGATAATGAAATGATGGATGATAAAAAGGATAGCGAGAATCAATATGATAGTGCTAGAAAACAAATGGTTCAGAGCTGCAGCTCAAACAATGAGCATGAAGATCAAAAAGTATATGACTGTGAAAATCAGCTTCTGAAAATATCATTTAATCCACAGACTACTCAAAATAAACTGATCATATCTAGAACTGTTCTAAGTTGTGAAATGCAAGAAAAATTTCCTCTAGCAGATCAGCATTCCCTCATCCTTTCAGTCAATGCAGGAGAACAAAATATTAATTCTGGTACAGTAGATATAGCCGAAGTAATTAATAGCGAGCAGCTACATTTACAAACTTCTGAAACTTTGAATGAACATGAAAATCATACAAAGATACATTCAGAAGACAATGGAGAAATAATCAACAACAGGAAATATGTTCATCCACTCAAAACAACTAAATTAGCAGAAAATAGCAATGAAGCAATTCCAAACATGGATCATCCTTCTTCATCTGGTGTTGCTATGAGCATCCAGCCTGATCGTGTAAAGCCACCCCCATACACAAAGATAAAAGGAGAGTTCGATCTCAAGAGTTTTATTTCTTCAAAAGAAAAGCAAGATTTAGTAGAAAAAAACTTTGACCATCAGAAAATATGCACTAAGAATGAAGATGGAAGTGATTCGGAGGGTAATTCTTTTTTTTAAATTGTGAAAACTAAATGAAAGGCCAAAGGCTGTTGTGTAGGACAGCAGGGCTTAAGAGAGTAATAGAGAAGACATGCTATATCAGTAAGAAATTATTGTAAGCTCTCAGTGCTTCCATTTAAATTTTGATTTAAAACACTCTTCCATAGATAATTTACTGCCCATCCTTTCTAAGTTTGTGATTTTGATAGATTGAGTATTTCAGTAACATAGGAACAGGAGTAGGCCATTTAGCCATTCAATGAGATCATGGCTGATCTGTGACTTAACTCCATATTCCTACCTTTGCCCCATATCTCATAATACCTTTGTCCAACAAAAATCTATCAAACTCTGTTTTAAAATTAACAATTGATCTAGTCATTTGCTGAAGAGAGTTCCAAATGTTGACCAACCTTTTGTGTAAAGAAGTGTTTCCTAATTTAACTCCTGAAAGGTCTGGCTCTAATTTTTTGACTATGCCCCCATCCTGAGACTCCCCAACTAGCGGAATTAATTCCTCCCAATCTACCCTATCTGTTCCCCTTAATATCTTGAAAACTTCAATCAAATCACCCCATAACATATTTAATTCCTGGGAATGCAACCCTAGTTTGTTTAATCTCTCCTGTAACTTAACCCTTGGAGTCCCAGTATAATTCTATCAAATCTACACTGCACTCCCTCCAAGATCATTTATCATCTTCCAAAGGTGTAGTGCCAGGAGCTGCTCGGTATGGTCTAACCAGGGCTTTGTATAGCTGAAGCATGACTTCTATCCCCTTGTAATCTATTTCTCCAGATATAAATGCCAGCATTCCACTAGCCTTTTTGTTTATTTTCTGTACCTGTTGATAACATTTTACTGGTCGATGTACCTGAACCACCAAATCTGTTTGGTTCTCCACTGTTTTCACCATTTAGAAAGTACCCTTTTTGGATCTAAAGTGGATGACTTTGCATGTGCCTACATTGGAATCAATTTGCCACAGTTTTACCCATTCACTTAATTACTAATATCTCTTTGTAATTTTACCCTTCCATCTATGCTGCTTATAATGCCGCTTGGCTTTTGTATCATTGTCAAATTTGGATATGTGGCTTTCTATCACATCATCTATGTCATTATTAAACATGGTGAATAGTCAAGGCCCCAACACAGATCTTTGTGGGATACCACTAATCACATCCTGCCAATTAAGAGTACTTGCCCGTTATCCCTATTCTCTGTCGCCTGCTACTCGCCCAGTTTCCGAACCAGGTCAATAATTTGCCTATTTCATGGGCTTCAACTTTAGCTAATAGCCTCTTATGAGGGACTTTATCAAATACCTTCTGAAAATCCATGTAAATAACATCCCTGGACATTCCCCTGTCTACTACTTTCAACACCTCCTCAAAAAATTCAATCAGGTTTGTCAGACATGACCTACCCTTTACAAATCCATGCTAGCAGTCTCTGATCAACTGAAAACTTTAAAGATGTGCATTCATCCTATCCTTTATTGTAGACACTAGCAATTTCCCAACAACAGAAGTTAGGCTGACTGGTCTGTAACTCCCTTGTTTCTTTTTTTCACTTTCATTAAATAGCAGAGTGACATGCACAATTTCCAATCTAAAGAAACGGTTCCCGAATAGAGAGAACTTTGGAAAGTTATAATTGGGGCATCTGCAATGTTCTCAACTACTTCCTTTTAAAGCCTGAGATGGCCACCCATCTGGTCCTGAGGAGTTGTCACTCTTTAGTGCCATTAATTTCTCCATTATTATTATCATGCTTACATTAATTTTGGTGTGTCCTTAACCCTAATTCAACCTTGGATTGCCTGGCATGCTGACCTCTTGCTCTACTGTAAGTTTTGATGCAAAGTAATTATTCAACATGTCCACCATTTGCTTATTTTCATTGATATTCATTATCAATTTTAAAGGGACCCACATTACTTCTGACCACTCTTAAATAAATTCTAAAAGTTTCTTGTGTTGATTTTGATATCTCTTGCAAGTTTCCTGTCATACCCTCTTTTTGTAGCTCTTACTATCAGTTTGTCACCCTCTGCTGTTCTTTATATTTCTCCCATTTGCCAGGATCTGTGCTTTTTTTTTTTTTTGCATTTTTATATGCTATTTCTTTTGTGCTGTCTCTTACCTCTTTAGTTGTCCATGGCTGTCTTTTTTAGGCAAGTAGAACTTTTGCCCCTTAGGGGTATGAACTTGTTCCGTATCACAAATTCTTCTTTGAACATCTCCCACTGATCTTCTGTCATTTTACCCATTAATAAATTTTCCCAGTTTACTGTGGACATTCTCTGTCTCATCACATTGAAATTAGTCTTACCTAAATTTAGAATCTTAGCTGTTTCGTGTTTCTGCCTTTCAAACACCATGTTGAACTCACCAAATTATAATCTCTTAGATAAATGTTCACGCACCGTTCGGCTGTTAACTAAATATGGCTTATTACTCATTACTAAATCAACTATGGTCTTTCCCCTTGTTGGATCTAGGACATACTGTTGCAGAAAACTATCCCAGACACACTCAAGAAATTCACTACCTTTCTGACATGTATTAGTCTCCTTGTCCCAATCTATTTGAAAGTTAAAATCCCCCATTAAAACCACAAATAAAAACAGAAAATGCTGGAAATACTCAACAGATCTGACGGCATCTGTGGAGAGAGAAAAAAGTGTTAATATTTCAGGTCAATGACCCTTCATGAAAACTGACCTGAAGCATTAACTCTCTTCCTCTCTCCGCAGATGTTGCCAGAACTGCTAGGTATTTCCAGCATTTTCTGCTTTTATTTCAGATATCTAGCATCTACAATATTTTGCTTTTGAATGGTTTCCTATTAAAACCACCCTGCCTTTTCTGCATGCTGGTCTAATCTCAGCATTTCTACGAGCTTCCACTTCACAACTACTACCGGGGGCCGATGCACAACTCCCGCTACAGTCTTAAATCCTTTTCTACTAAATTCTACCCATGACATCTCCACTGTCTGCTAACCTCTTGTTATTATCCTCTCATCATTGAAGTGAATTCATCCTTAATCACTAAGGCTACTCCTTCCCCTCCACCATTTTCTCTATCTTTCTTGTAGACCTTATTACCTGGTATATTTAGTTCCCAGTCCCAGACTGTTTTGCAGCCATGTCTCCATAATAGCTGCCATGTCATACCCTCCAAGCTGAATTTGTACATGCAATTTGTTCCTTATACTCCATGCATTTGTATAAAGAATGCTTATTGGACTACACGCCCTAACCTGTCCTTCAGCTCACACATTGCCTATTTCTTTCTCCTTGTTTAATGAATTTTCATCTTTGAGTTTTCCCTTCAGCTGTAGTGCCTAAAGTGCAATTTCTGAATGTTACTCTAGTTTCTTCCCTTTTTGTTTGTTTTCAAATTATTATCTATACTACTTTTACCACCTGAGCCCTCTGTCCCCATGTAATAATTTAAAGTCCTTGTGATCACTCTATTTGTCCTTTCTGCTTGGACCTTGGTCCCAGCCCAGTTCGGGTGGAGCCTGTCCCAACAGTACAGTTCCTTCCTGTCCCAGTACTGCTGCCGATGTCCCATGAAATGGAACCCCTCTTTCCCACACCACTCCTTCACCCATGTGTTCACATCTTTAATCTGTTTATCCCTCTGCCAGTTTGCACATGGCTCAATTAATAATCCAGAGATTATAATGCCTGATGTCTTATCCTTTTAATTTAGCCCCTGATACTCTTCTACCTCTTGCCTACTTTTTTCTATGTTTGGCCTAACATGGACCACAATGACTGGATCTCTTTCTCCCCACCCCCCCCTCCCCCAACAATATCCTTTCAAGCCAGTTTGAAATGCCCCTCACCTTGGCACCAGGTAGACAACAAACCATACGGGTCTCTCGATCTTGCTTACAAATGATGCTCTCTGTGCCCTGAATTGTTGAATCTCTTACAATTATCACATTAGGCTTCCTCTCCTCCTCCTCCCTGCTCACACCCACCTTTGGCAAAGTACCATGGTTCACATTCTGCCTGTCCTTCTGACAGTCTTTATCCTCATAGGTAGCAAGTGCATTTCACTTGTTGGATAGGATCAGTTTCTGTGGTTCTCATTTTCTATTTCACCTTTTGTTTCCCTTACTCTGTACACCATTGGTCACTCCAACACGATTCTGAGCCTGCACCTCTACAATGTGTGACCAAAGTCTGGAGCAAACTGTCCACGTACTGCTTCTCCTCCCCTATGTGTTGGAGTGTCTCTAGCTCATGACTCTGGGCGGCGCAGTGGTTAGCACCACAGCGATCCGGGTTCGGTTCTGGGTACTGCCTGTGTGGAGTTTGCAAGTTCTGCCTGTGACCGCATGGGTTTCTGCCGGGTGCTCCGGTTTCCTCCCACCGCCAAAGACTTGCAGGTTGATAGGTAAATTGATCATTGTAAATTGCCCCTAGTGGTGAGAGGAGAATGGTAGGGGATATGGGATTAATGTAGGATTAGTACAAATGGGTGGTTGATGGTTGGCACAGACTCGGTGGGCCGAAGGGCCTGTTTCAGTGCTGTATCTCTCTATGACTCCGAGCTGGAGATTTGAGACAGCGATATCTACTGCAGATGGGTTTGCTCGGGACAGTCGTGCTGTCTGCAGTCTCCCATATACTGCAGTCGAGGCACACAACCTGATCTGCCATATCATAACCTTGATTATTTGTATTATTCATATCTAACTTTTAGATTAAGTTTTTGTTTTTCTTCTACACACTAACTTGCACTTAGCTATGGACAATAATTTTAAATAATTTTTCAAGCTTTCACTATAAGTATTGGAAGTTTTTTTTTAAGTGCCTCTTTTCCTCCTCTGCACCAAATTTCAGACCCTGTTAATGCTGCACTCTTTTCACAACCACTTACACGTTGGGTACTTATAACAGATAAGTGATAAATATTGTGACCAACCTGCCAACCACTAACATTTCCAGCTTCTGCTGATCCACAGGTGCCTCAGTTGTAGTGTAACAATAATGAGATACTCTGTATTCGACTTCCAAAAGCACCTGAATACAGTATGTGAAGTTCATTGGGCTCAGTTAATGTTTTTTTTTTCAATTTCCCTCTCGCAATTTCCAAATAGTGTTTTTTTTTCATATTCAGGTAGCTTCATTGAAGTTATTGACACCAATAAGGTGGACCTGCACAATGAACTCTTTCTTCCTGATATCTTCACACCTTTGACACCTGCAGCTGAATCCACACCAATGGCCAGTTGTAATGTGGAAGTTACTTCAGAAACTATACAATCACAGGCTTTTATCTGTGATCATATGGAAGAAGTTGGAAAAGTTGTTCAACAGAGGATGAAAGTGGAGGTAGACCAGCACAAACAGCCAAGTGTGGAAGAAGCCACAACTGATAATTGGAGTGATCTAGATCTGGTAAACTGAATCAACCTTCATGCTTTTATTTTTATTTTATCAAAAACTGACTCGAGCCACGAAACAGAGGTCCCTAAGGTGGACATAAAGGATCCCATGCCACTGTTTGAGGAAGAGCAAGGGTGTTGTTTTGGCTAACATTTATCCCTCGACCAATATCACTGAAATAGTTTAATTGGGTCACTTAATTCATTACTGTTTGTGGCACCTTGCTGTATGCAAGTTATCTGCTGCTGTTCCCTACATTACAACAGTGACTATACTTCAAAAGAAGTTAATTGGCTTTAAAGTGTCTTGGGATGGCCAGAGGCTGAGAAAGACATTATATCCATGCAAGTTCACTTGCGCGCGTACTCTTCCATTCACAGATGCCTCATAATGGGGATCAAGGATCCATGGAGCAACTTGCTGCAGGGAGATTGTAGCTTATGTATGATGCTGTGGTGCAAAATGTCTACCTGTTGTCTTTTATATTATATGTTATAAAAATTAATTGTGTACAGTTGAAAGAAGACTAGTATAGTGTTCATAGGAACTGTTTCTGGAAGGGTTTTTTCAAACCTGCACAAAACATTACAGATCATTCTGTTGATAAGGAGGCCATGTGTGAGAACAGTGCAATTGAGATTACATTATATTGGAATCTAATCAAGGACTGATAGGCCAATAGAATGTCTTCAAATGTTTTGTGCAGCTTTTTGAGTATTCAGCCACTCAATGCAGTAGAAGGTAGTTAGCATCAGTGTCAGGGCTGATCAAGATGGTCCTGGATGTAGCCCATAAAAGTGGCTCATAAGGGTCTAGGTTGGGTGGAGGGTCACACAATAACTTCTGCTGACATGAAGTAACAGAAATCATGAATGGTGTGGTGCAGGTTCTGTCCTAAACTGGGCTATGGTTCTGATTTCATCTGCACTATTCCTGGGAGATAGCAAGCCTCCCTGCAAGTTGTCAAAGAAAATCAGAGGGATGGTTATCCCTGGGCCACTTGAATACAACTCCCTCTTGTCAGTTGATTTCAGAGCAGCACTGTTAGAGGCCTGAGAGCAGTTAACTGCCTGCCTTCAGCCACAGTCGTTGCATGCACCAGCGACATCAGTGAAGTTGTAGAGAAAAATTCAGATTTTTCAGTTGAGGTTCTTATCGCCCAGGCATTGTTTATCAAACAACATTGTGTATTCTCTGCAGGTTTGTTTTTAAAAAAAGTAAAATATTGAAACATCAAATAACTTGCCATTCTTAAATCAACCATTATTTTTCATTAATTCCATACTAATTTTTATGTTTCCTGTATGTTAGTGTGAAATAGAGGATCTAGAGAACAACTTGTTTATAGAGCAGTCTGGCCTACAATCTCGGAAGCAACAGCAGGAACGTATTGCTGCTACTGTCACAGGGCAGATGTACTTGGACAGTCAGGTAAAGCAATAATCTTATGGTGCACTAGTGATGAATCTAATCCATAAACTGAATAACAGATGTTGCTTTCATAATGTTAAATAGATATTAGAGCTTAAATAGACTTCTTTTCTTCCTTAGACTAGTAAATTCAACCAAAATAGAATCTTACATTGTGATGCTTCTCTGCTGTTTATTTGAAGACCCTCTTCAACTTCTCCATCTCCTGAACACAATGGCCCAGATTTTGCTGTGATTGGCAAAGGAACGGCTTTCACTATTCACCTTGCGTATAGTTGCCCACAATCTTTCAGCAGCCTTGTCAGCTCAGATTTCCACTCTTCGGGCATCTGTTTGAATTCAATGCCCTTTACAGGGAATGTGCTGTGAGCAGGGAGGCTGTTGAACCAATCAGATTGAAGAATCCTCACTGAGACACATAGACGTCAAAGCAGGAAGTAAAAATCAGGAAATATAAATTGAATTTAAATCATCGTTCAGGAGGCAAAATAAAGATTGAGGCATGCACATGGGATTAAGGAAGCAATGTTAAATAGAAACACAGAAAACTTAAAATATATCTTTAATTTTTCTTTTAAATTCTGAAACATTGCTTTTCTTCAGGAATGTAACACCACACTTGTAAAATTGCACTTCAAAGCTAGAGAGGTTGTTCAGTATATGTCCCTTATCAGCTGTTTAAAAACTCAGTTACTGCTGATGCTACCAGCTCTAACTTTTTCATCCATCTTTATAGCGGGAATAGTGAGCAATTAGGCAAAGGTCAGGCCATAACATTGCATTCTGTGCTGATTACGTCGACAAAGGCTGCAACAGAACAGCCTTTGAAGGAGTAGAGTATCACTTCTGATTTCCGCATTTATCCTCATGTGCAGAAGCCAGAAGTTACTGTCAGTTTTATCCTGTAATGATGATCAACATTGTGTGATGGAGTCTGTGTGTGCATACTGTTATCTGAACAATTGGCTTGTTGAATGTACTGTTAGACGCACTGACTCTGGTGTCAAAGCTTGTTTTTTGAGACAGTTCTTTATTTGAAAATGAAACTAAAAGCTTCAGAGTTCTGGAGAAACATTTAAAAACAGAGGTGTGACCAGAGCTATTCAAGCTCACGTTTACAAGACTGCAATTTGAAACCGGCTGCAAGTAGTTGATTTTAAAACAAAGATCAGCTGCAAAGAGAAAAGTCTTGATTCTGGGAGCTGGCCATTGGCAAATATGACTTGCAGCAGCTGTTTTTGGTGACCTAAAGAGCTACGGGTGAAACCACTCCATCAAGACAGTCATGAGCAGAATCAGGATCATTCAAGAAGCGACAAGAGCGAAAAGCTTAAGGGAAGACTGCAATGCTCGCTTTTGGCAAGAGCATTTCACTTCCATTTCAGCCTCTTGAAGGACAGGAGCTGGAATTCTACCTGAAGAAGTTCAATTCAATTTAAAGAACTTTGTCACTGCTCAGTGCTATCTTTGCTGAGAGGACTGCCAAGGGCGGCGCAGTGGTTAGCACCGCAGCCTCACCGCTCCAGCGACCCGGGTTCAATTCTGGGTACTGCCTGTGTGGAGTTTGCAAGTTCTCCATGTGTCTGCGTGGGTTTTCGCCGGGTGCTCCGGTTTCCTCCCACAGCCAAAGACTTGCAGGTTGGTAGGTAAATTGGCCATTATAAATTGCCCCTAGTATAGGTAGGTGGTAGGGAAATATAGGGACAGGTGGGGATGTGGTAGGAATATGGGATTAGTGTAGGATTAGTATAAATGGTTGGCACAGACTCGGTGGGCCGAAGGGCCTGTTTCAGTGCTGTATCTCTAAATAAATAAATAAAGCCTTGATATCTGTCTTTGTTGCATCTGATAATTACCATGTAATCCTTAAGCCAAATCTCGACCTTGATTTGACTGTTTGTATCTTGTCCATTTGTTTTTCTAAAATGGAGTCCGTCGGTGGATTTGATTCTTTTGGTTTATTGTTCTCCAGGGGATCATAACAATTGATAGCCTTACCATTATAGTGCAACAAAATGTGGGCCTTTGTGTTTCTGTTGTCTCCAACCTGGCCACTTTCAGGACTAATTGAATCTAATTCAAAGTAAATGTTTCTAAGAGCAGCTGAATTCAAATTCATTATCACTTTAGATTTTTCATCTAAAATCAAAGTGTTTCTTAAAAAAAAAACTTCACCTTTTTATATTTTTCAAATTTATTTTACACTTAAGATAAAATTACCAAAAAGCATTAAACTATGTACATGTGGAAAATGCTTTTTCTTGAGCCTTGTAAATGTTGAATTTTCTCCTGATTTCTACTCAAAATGTAATCTTCCTTCCCACACCTTGAATTTACCTGCTTCTATTTTTTTTATTTGAAAAGAATGCAAGAACTTCAAAGTGAAAACAGCCCTAATTATTTTCAGTAGTCATTGATTTTTTTAAAAATTCCTTTGGAGTGGGTTTCCAGGTTTTTCAGAATATGAAGTGATATAATTGAAAATCACCACGCCAAAATACTTGGAAATTCCAGTTGCTAGTTTTACAGTGACATGAAGTTAGAAGTTAAACATAGCTGAAGTTTAAATTCAAACTATGCCAGAAACTTTCTACTGTGTGGCAGTGTAGGTTTTTATGATGGTTATCAACCTTTTCAGACTGGGGAAATACAGTTGAATTATTACCTTTCAGTTGTAAAATTTGAATTAATGAATGTTGACTGCTAATTTGGTTGTGTGCTGTTTATAGGAGTTGTTGCGACTTTTTGGTATTCCTTATATTGTTGCTCCCACGGAGGCAGAAGCACAATGTGCTTACCTGGATCTGACTGATCAAACCAGTGGAACTATTACTGATGACAGTGACATATGGCTGTTTGGAGCACGTCACGTGTATAAGAACTTCTTCAATCAAGACAAGTATGTGGAGTATTATCAATACATCCACATTCATAATCAACTGGGTAAGCAAAATATTTGTAAATTAAACATCAAAACATAGAAAATAGGAGCCTGCTCTGCCATTCAAAAAAAGATCATGGCTGATCGTCTAATTCAGTACCCTGCTCCCACTTTCTCCCCATATCGCTTGATCCCTTTGGCATTAAGAAATATATCTTATCTCCTTGAATATATATAATGACTTGGTTTCCACACCCTTCTGCGGTAGAGAATTCCACAGGTTCACCACCCTCTGAGTGAAGAAATTTCTCCTCATCTCAGTTCTAAATGGCATAGCCTGTATCCTGAGACTGTGACCCCTGATTCTGGACTCCCCAGCCATTGGGAACATCCTCCCTGCATCTAGCCTGTCCAGTCCTGTTAGAATTTTATAGGTTTCTGAGATCCCCTCTCAGTCTTCTAAACGCTAGTGAATATAGGCCGAGTTGACCCAGTCTTTCCTCGTACTTCAATCCTGCCATCCCAGGAATCAGCCTAGTAAATCTTCTTTGCACTCCCTCCATGGCAAGAGCATCCTTCCTCAGATAAGAGACCAAGCCTGCACATAAATTAAGTGTGAAATGAAGCTTTTGGTCTCCTAGATTGGTTTGGTTTGATTGCGTGAGGAGGTCTGAGTGAAATTTTCCTGATTCTTTTTGCCCATTTTTCCCCCAGATTTTTTGGCTCCATCAGATGTGGGGGTAGGAAGTTGGAATCATGATGCTTCAGGCATCATGAATGTGGTGCAAACTTGATGGACCAGCTGATCTTTTCTTGCCTGTCATTTTCATATGTTCGTAATTAAAACAGATGAGATTTTCTTCATTAATTTTATTTGCATTGCATTGTAAATTTATAACTGGCTTCTGGGTTGAAATCACACTGGGCTGTATTAGTAACTGATAATGCATTCAAATGAAATTCCTTTGTTCAGTATTTTAACAAGACATTAAGCTGTTTAAATAGCAGGTAAAGGATTTAATGCAAAACTAATGTGTATTTTACCAAATTTGCAAACCCTTTTGTATTTATTGGAGATTCTGAACTCCAGGCTTACTAAAATTTTGAAATGGTCATTCACGTTTCCACTGTGAATTTGGGAGAAATGAGGTTACATTGGAGGGTTGTGATCAAATTATATTCACACCAGTTAAAAAAAAAACAGAAGAAAGATGATTAAAATGATAATGAGCAGTGCTTTGGTGTTTCTCCAGAGACCTTTTTAAACACCAAGTAGTTCATTACTCTGTCACGGCAATCGAAAAACACATCACATTCATTATGCTGGGAGATCCCCGATCTTGAGCACTTATCATTGCTTTATGTGGCTTAGACCCTCCTTTTGGGTTGTGAACAAAAGACAAATGAAAGACAGACACAGTTTGTGAACAGCAAGTTACAAGGACAATCTTTCAACAGGCTTGGTAGGACAATGTAGCAGGGTAGTTCAGAGTTAGTTTGTCTAAGTCAAGCAAGACCACACACTGCAGGGAAGCACAGTATATTCATTATTTTGTAATAAGCAAAGATGAGTGGTACTGATTTGAACTAAGTGAGTTCAATCAGCTTTGGATATTTATTCGCTGTAAAACAAAGCAGCTAAAGAATTGCTCTATCTCACTAGGTATTTTCTTGATACATCTTTGAAAATATTGGTACGAAAGGGCCATATGGAAAAGGCACAATTGTCTAGGTATTGGGCAGTGTCAGTCTACTTTGGTACATAAGAGTTGTGAAATTTACTTTCAGAAGTTACTGGTCCACTGAACCCAAGAAGGTATCTGCAGAAAATCCTTCTGTCAAACTAATTGAAATATTATATCACTGTCATGAAGCCACTAAATTCTCATGGAAAATTTAACCTGTAAGATTAGCCCTTTATGGTACCTGGTAAATAATAAAATAGCATTGCTTGTTTCAAGGTACAGCATTGTGGGTGTGACGATAAATATAATCAACATCACACTTGTCAATAAGAAGCATTACAAAATTAGTATTCAGCATATTTAAACTAATGTCTCAAATGGTTGACACCAGCTATCTTTGCAATCTTTTTGAAACTATTCAAGTTTTTATGAGTTACGCAAGGTTAGTAGCTCCAACAACAATTTGCATTTATGTATTGCCTGTAATGTAGCAAAATGTTCTGAGACACTTCTCAGGACGTTATCAAACAGATTTTGACACCGAGTCACCTAAGAATATGACCAACGCTTGGTCAGAGGTAGCTTTCAAGAGTGTCTTAAAGGAGAAGAGAGAGGCAGAGAGGTTGAGAGAGGAATTCCAGAGCTTTAGGGCCTAAGCAGCTGAAAGCACAGCTGCCAATGGTAGAGTAATTAAAATTAGGAATGCACAAGAAGTCAGAATTGGAGGAGTGCTTCTCTGCGCCAAATACAACACCAAGGTTGCAAACGGTCTGGTTCAGCCTCAGACAGCTGCCAGGGAGATGGATGTTCCTTTGTTATTAATACAGTATTTCAGGCAACAGTGGAAACAATTTTGGCAAATGTCTCTGTGTTTCAGGCCTTGATAGAACAAAGATGATAAATCTTGCCTATTTTCTGGGCAGTGACTACACTGAGGGGATCCCTGGTGTGGGTTATGTAACAGCAATGGAACTCCTGAATGAATTCATTGGACCTGGACTGGAACCTCTTATTCACATTCGGTAGGATATAATGTGCTTATGATTCATCACAATTCCTTATCCTGTTGCCTTTTTCTGGTCAACAATAGGAGGATGGAATGTGAATATGATAAGGCCATTTGGCCCTTTCTGTTCATTCCTTCCATTGTCCACATAACATATACCTTACCGTGGGCTTTATTTAATATTTTTAATCTCATGAGGAAAGTGAGTAATAAATTCCAGTAAAATAAGCTCTGTGAAATTTGTTCTCGAGTTCTCAAGTTAACTTACAAAACTCCGGTTTACTAGGATAACATTGCAACCTACTTTTATTAAGCCCTGACCAGTTGCAATCTACAAACAACATCCCCACAGTCCCAGCAAGATTGGCATTGTTTATTAATCTGGAGTTGAACATAGTTATGCTCCATTATGCCTTTCATCATCTATATTTAGTGACTATGGAAAATACTACTACATTGTTCTTAGTCTTCAGTCCTCAAGATAAATGGCATTCTACAGCTACCTTCTGTCAACTGTAATAGTTGGGACAGTCTTCACTAATTCCACTTTGTTTCAGTAGTGAATCCCAAATATAGAGCTAAAAATTCATACTAACACTGTATAAATGCATAGAAACTGTTACAATTAATTGTCACCTACAGTACAGAAATAAGTTAGCACTTGTAAATGTTGAGCTGAATTCATATTTGGACTTTGTAGCAGCACTGATCATTTAGATTTGAAAGTTTAGAGCTGAAAGTTTTATTTCTGTGCAGTGCCCAGTGTTGAAGTTCTAAAGTACATTTTTTTTTTTGTAATGCTTCTATAAGTTCACAGAATTAAAAATTAATTTCAATTCCATGCTATACCAATGTATTAAGTTCTGTTGTGGTTGTGTCATGACCCCATGAATTTAGTACTTAACTCATACTTTGTAGATTTTCCAGAAGGCAGTTAATTACAAAGTAAATGTGATATAGATAGAATTGTGAACAATTCAGTGTTAAATGGCTAAATTTTTTGCTTTGGAGTTACTTAGTCAGCTCATACACAGTAAGTGTATTTATATATTATAGTTTACATATATATATATATATATATATATATATATATATATATACACATTATATTTGTATATATGGATTGAAAATATGTTTTAAAATGTCTTAAAGTATACAATTGTAGATTTATGGAATAGTTCTGTGAAAAAGTTACATTAATTAAGAAGTGTTAAACATAGAATTAATAAATGTCTTGTCTTTCAGAGACTGGTGGACTGAAGCTCAGAAAAATAAAAAACTGCGAGATAATCCCAATGATACTAAAGTGAAAAAAAAGCTGCGACACCTAGACATTTACCCTGGGTTTCCAAATCCAGCTGTGGCAGAAGAATATCTGAAACCAGCTGTAGATGAATCTAAAGTATCACTTTCCTGGGGTAGGCCAGACCTAGATGAGATCAGGGAATATCCTTTTGTACAAAGAAGTAATGGAAGTAAATTAGGATTGTATTTATGGAGAATAAATACAATTTTATTGACCACATTTGTCTAATTAGTTATCTGCTATTTCACACTGTATATAATATACATATTACATGTTCTTTTCTTCAGGCAGCCCTGTGTAAACTGGATAGTAAAGAATATCATGATATCCGTCATCCAGCTGGGTGCAACTGCCCTAGCTTAATTCCATTCTTATCTATGTAACAGTGGCCATCTGCAGTGGCTTCTCTTCCCACCCTTGCACTTTTACCTCGACAGTTCCCCCCTCCAAAGATCTATCCTTGGTCCCTTCTATTTCTCATCTACATGCTACCCCCAGGCTATATGTTCCAAAGGTACATAGGTTCCACCTGTATGCCAACAACTCTCCGCTCTAGTTCACCACTTACCTCTTTGGACCCCTCTGCTTTGTCACACTGCTGGTCCGACATCCAGTTTTGGATGCGTAGAAATTTCCTTCAACTAAATTTTGGGAATATTGAAGCCAATGTCTTCGGTCTGTACCACAAATTCCGTTCCCTGACCACCATTTCCATCCCTGGCAACTGTCTTAAGCTGAGCAAGACCACTCGAAAGCTTGGTGTTGTGTTTGACCCTGAGGTGCCTATCTGACCATATATCTGCACAATCACTAGGACTACTACTTTTACCTCCGTAACATCGCTCAACTCCAACCCTGTCTCTGCTCATCTACTGATGAAACCATCACTCATGCCTTTGTTGAATAGACTAGACAATTCCAATGCTCTCCTGGCTGGCCTCCTGTTTTCCAGCCTACACAAACTTGTGCTCATTCAAATTTCTGCTGTCCCTATCATAACTCACTCCAAAGCTCATTCATCCATCACATCTGTGCTTGCTTACCTTCACTGGCTTCCAGTCAACAATGTCTCAATTTAAAAATCTTCATCCTTGTTTCAAAGTCCTCATTGGCATTGCCCCTCCCTCCTACAACCCTTCAAGATCTCTGCGCTCCCCCAGTTCTGACCTCTTGCTCATCCCTGGTTTTAATCACTCCACCATTGGTGACTGTGTTTTCAGCTGCCTTGGTCCTGAGCTGTGGAATTTCCTCCCTAAACCTCCCCCTTCCCTCTCTCTCTCTCTCTGTCTGTCAAGATGTTTGTGTGGTTTGGTGCCAAAAATCTTTTTATTGATATCACTCTTGTTAAGCACCTTGGGACTTTTTATTACATTAGATGTGCTATATAAATGTAAGTTGCAATTGTTTATCATTGTGGTATCGGATGTGAGGAAACAGAAAATCTGATTGTTCTTCAAGAAGAACCAGTTTAGAATTGTGGCTGGGTTGGAGGGGTTGTGGGTGGGTGGTTGATTGGCAGCTGCAACATGGTAGGTAGGTAGGTTTGGTTCTTCCATTTAGTTAGTTGGGATGTCCACGTCTGTGGATGAGAATGTGCTGGGCATATATCCAGGAGTCATGAGGGAGCTTGTTAAATGGCTGAATCTTGCTGCTCCTGTGCTTTATTCCTCAGTTACCACATTGTCTGCTGAAGGGCAGGAGAAAATGCTTTATTGTAGCACTGAGAAGCATGGATCAAGGAACTCCTGTTGTCCATAGACTTGGAGGTGCTGGCCTGTATTTATTTATTTATTTAGAGATACAGCACTGAAACAGGCCCTTCGGCCGACCAACAACCACCACTAACCCTACAGTAATCCCATATTCCCTACCACCTACCTACACTAGGGGCAATTTACAATGGCCAATTTACCTATCACCTGCAAGTCTTTGGCGGTGGGAGGAAACCGGAGCACCCGGCGAAAACCCACGTGGTCACAGGGAGAACTTGCAAACTCCGCACAGGCAGTACCCAGAATTGAACCTGGGTCCCTGGAGCTGTGAGGCTGCGGTGCTAACCACTGTGCCGCCCCTATCTTGTTAGGGCTTCAAAAGTGTCCAGGTAATTGCACGAAGATTGCACCCTTTGGTCTTGACCCTGGTGAGCTTTGGCCTGCAAGGTCAGTGAGAGGGTAACTAATTTGCCTGGGGCAAGTGTGTGCAAGTTTCACTTTGGGTGCAGCTGCACCCACCTGCTTCATGGAATTGGAAAATCTGGCTGCCTTTTATGGGTTGGGGAAATACCCAAATTTCTCTTCCTTCCCCACCACCACCTCCAATCTAATGCAGTTGTCTGTCTGTCTCTACGTAGAGAAGAATAAACTTGAGTCAATCTTCAGGAGATCCAGACCACTTCCTTGTACAGGCATGTTACTGCCTACCTGTATGCCAGTAAACATAATCTCAATTGACGAATGGGCCTACAGTACTACACCAAGTCCTGAATGAGCCAAGGAAGCAGGAACTCTCAGCTTAGGGAGTCCTGCCCTGATCAACAGTTGCCTTGTAAAGGGTGGGTGACACTTCTGTATAAGATGGATGGAAAATAGCAGAAACATGGTGCAACCAGGTCCTTGCCATTTTCCACAGGTTTCCACAAGAATTACAGTGGGAAGCCAGTCCGCATGGATTTTCAGCGCCTTGTGTTTAGAGGTCATAGAAGAGCTGCCACTATCTGAGTAGGGAACGTAACAAGATGATGCCTATTTGAATCTTTTCCCATTCTGCAGCAACTTTCCACAGCGCCCCTCACTTAAAAGTCGGCAACATTCTTTTAGTCTCAAACGCAAATTGACCAGCATCAAAATAGCCAACCTATCCTGAGCTGGAGAAGGTTCCAGACCAAGAAAATATGGATAATATTAAATAGATCACTGCCACCAAATCCTTTTGCTTAACTCGTGCATAATAATTTGTCACATTCACCCAACTGTTGATAATATTTGACAATTTTTTCACTTTGTAAAATATATCTTTAACTTTTGGCACATTTTGTGAGAACCGTTTTGGCTGGACCAGGAAGAAGACTGATGAAGTTCTTTTACCTGTAATGAAGCAACTCAATACACACCAGGTATATCTTAATTGAACAGTGATAAGTATTTCATTGTAGACATTCCCTTTAAGGCTATTTGGATATTAAGCACTTCGGCAAAATCTGTAGGTAAGCTAAGTTTTTTTTTTAATGAAGCTCAAAAGGGACCATGGACCATATTTTATTCTGGCAATGAGGGTCCTGGTGGTGGGCCGGAAGGCAGGGCGAGAACCTGCCTCAGCCCCGCCCATCGGTCGCCCATTGCAATCAAACGGCAGGCAGCCAATTAACTGCCCACCGTCGGGCCATTGGATACCCCGGGACAAGTGAGTAGGGTCATGGTCGCCAGGGCCAGTCAGGAAGGTCCCAGTGACGGGATTTGGGGTGGTGTTCGTGAGGATGGGTGGGGTCTTCCCTGGGGTGGGGGTGCGCAGCTATGGATTGCTCCCAAAGGAGGGATACCTGCCCCCCTCCCGACCCCACTAGGAGGCTGCCAGTTCTGGCGATGTCTCCACGGGGCGGCAGGTCCCTCCATCCTCCACAAAATTAGAGTGGAGGCAGGAAGAGGCCCTTAAGTGGCCATTAAATGGCCACCCTGCCTCTGCTCCCTATATGTCACAGTAAGTTACAACACAATTCTTTGCCACTAGCTTCGGGTTTCTAATCCAATGGTGAGAGTTAAAGCCCCTTTCCCTGAAGGCTCCTAAGTGAAATAGATTTGTGTACCTTTAATGGAAGCAATTGCAATACATATCTTCTCCCAATAATTGCAAACGTTGGAATTGGAAAAATATTTCCTCCAGGGTCTATTAATGTTTTTTAAAAATTCCAACATTTGGAGAAATGTAAATGGTGGTAGAAACATTGATGTTCATTTGACCATATATGTAATCATGTTCAATTTGAAAAAATTATTCAAGAAATATAAAAATGTAGACATTTGTGGCACTAATAGCTAAAACAATGGATACATTGGAATCTCAACCAGAATGGTGTGAGTGAAGTAGCGTGCTACAGGCCAGTTTGTCTCAGTTGACTATCTTGTGTTTACTCTCTGGCTCTGAGTGAGCTATCATTTGGAGTATAAATGCTCCAACTCAAGGGAAGAAAAAGCTGACATTTGCGTCTGTAATTTTATATTTTGACCTGTTTTAGAAACTTCAGCTTCATGCTCATTTTCTCCAATAATTTTCTCTTTTACTGTATTCAAACATTTTTCAGTAAGACACTCCTCCATATACTACTGCTGAGTTTAGATTTTTTTTTATAGATTGTTCTAAACACTTATTTCTCTTGCAGTCCCAACTACATATTGATTCCTTCTTCAGGATGGAACAACATGCAAAGCAAGCAATTAAAAGCCAAAGGCTTCGCAGAGCTGTGACTTGCATGTTGAGGAAAGAACAAGAAGCTTTAGGGGCGGTACAAGAAACGACTGGTATTACAGAAGGGGCTACTAACTCGGCAGTAGAAGAAAAGGACGAAGGAGTAGCATCAGGAACCAAAGGCAGATCAAATAATTCCCAAATACAACACAGAAAGAGGAAGCAAACACAGAAATCTCCAGAACAACCTTCTGGAGGAGGTTTTATTGAATCTATAAATTTATCTAAAATGTCTGATGACTGTGCAGAGGATGATTCTGAAATTAAGTCAAAAAAGTATTCTAAAATGATTAATTTGAATAGAAAAACTCCAGAAAAGCAAATGAAAGATGGAAGAGAGAAAGCTGAAATCAAAACTGCCAATATGAGCAGCAGCTCTAGTGATGAGAGTGGCGATAGTACTCTGGTAACAGCTAGATCTGTATTTGAAAAGAGAGGAATGGTTAAAGGACTTAAAATAAAACCAAGAAAAAAATTGAGAAAATTCCAGTAGCACTTTTTACAGTTGTAATTATTTCAAGCCAAATTTACAAGTGTCGACTTATATCACATGTTTTAAAAGTCAAATATTTAGAGGTTTCTTTCTATAGGAAGCTCTTGCATCTTCTGTGAATTCAAGGTTACATCCCAAAAGTGACCAGACACAAGCTAAAGTCTTGTTCATAAGTAGCTTTGAAACCCCTACAAGTTGCTTAGTTCAGTTAAATTGACTCCAGTTTGCACCCTGGAGTACAGCTTGAAAGCATTTCTGCCGTGCTTAAATTACCGAAAACTGTTAACTATATACCACCAGTTTGCAAGCTACCATTATGAATGGTTATTTTTATTCCTCCACCAATGAGTGCAAAAAATAATGAACTTCATTTTGCTGTAAGTGTAGATTAGATATTTTTAGGTTCTGCAGAAAACAAAATCATGGGAGCAATAGGCTCTAACCTTGAATAAATGTGAAAAAGTGTATATATGTAATGTTTAAATTTGTACCATAAAACAGTGGCCTTGTAGACAAACTGACTCATGGTAATTTTCTGTTTGTTCTTTCAGCAAAAGATAAAATATGTCTTTGTGTTCTGCTAAGTATCTCCTTTTCAAAGCAATTGCCAAAATTATTTCAGCAATAGACCAGATTCCACGCTGGCTATTCAGTCATCCTATCCAATTTTGTGTCCCTACTCCCTTCCTGAGTTTTAAATTGTTCTGTGAAATTATTTACAAATGTGAATTAAGTTGGGCTATTGCTTTATAGTTGATGGTTACCTGTTTGCGACTTGGAAAATGTTTGGCAACAGAGGGGAATGTACAGATGAACACAAACAATATTCGATATGACAGTGACAACTAGTAAAGAACATTTGACCCATACAGAAGAATGATAAACGCTGGCTTAGTGGTTTCCTTTAGTGAATGTGCTACATACCTTGTTAAAGCACGCAAATCATTGAAAGGCATAATTAATATCTCACTTATTGACTGACTTCAAGAATTTTGTATTAGCATTTGCAAGATAACCAAAGGGAATAACCTTTACATATTCAGTACACAATTTCATATTTGGATCTGACTGCAGAGACACAGGTGGAGTGTTACTTTGGGTAGGCATGTCCACATTGCACTTTAAAGAAGTGAAACTTTTAGCAGAATTGCTTATTGTATGATGAAATATGACACCAAGAAAAGTTTATGCTTTTGGGCTTCTAAATGAAGTTTAGATTTCTACGTTTTTTTTTATTTGTTGGGGGATGTGGGCGTCTCTGGCAAGGCCAACATTTATTGCCCATCCCTAATTGCCCTTGAGAAGATAGTGGTGAGCTGCCTTCTTGAACCGCTGCAATCGTGTAGGTACACCAACAGTGCTGTTAGGAAGGGAGTTCAAGGATTTTGACCCAGCGACAGTGAAAGAACGGCGATATGGTTCCAAGTCAGGACGGTGTGTGGCTTGGTGGGGAACTTGCAGGTGGTGGTGTTCTCATGCATCTGCTGCCCTTGTTCTTCTAGGTGGTAGAGGTCGTGGGTTTGCAAGGTGCTGTCGAAGGAGGCTTGGTGAGTTGCTGCAGTGCATCTTGTTGATGGTACACGCAGTTGCCACTGCGTCAGTGGAAGGAGTGAATGCTGAAGGCGATGGATGGGGTGCCAATCAAGTGGGCTACTTTGTTCTGGATGGTGTCGAGCTTCTTGAGTGTTCTTGGAGCTGCACCTATCCAGGCAAGTGGAGCGTATTCCATCACACTCTTGACTTGTGCTTTGTAAATGGTGGACAGGCTTTGGGGGGATGGGGGGGTGAGTTACTCGCTGCAGAATTCCCATCTTCTGACCGGCTCTTGTAGCCACAATATTTATATGGCTGGTCCAGTTCAGTTTCTGGTCAATGGTGACCCCAGAATGTTGATACTGGGTGATTCAGCGATGGTAATGCCTTTCAACGTCAAGGGGAGATGGTTAGATTCTCTCGTTTGAGATAGTCATTGCCTGGAACTTGTGCGGCATGAATGTTACTTGCCACTTATCAGCCCAAGCCTGGATGTTGTCCAGGTCTTACTGCATTTGGATATGGGCTGCTTCAGTATGTGAAGGGTCATGAATGGTGCTGAACATTGTACAATCATCAGTGGGCATCCCCACTTCTGACCTTGTGATGGAGGGAAGGTCATTGATGAAGCAGATGGCTGGGCCAAGGCACTACCCTGAGGAACTCCTGCAGTAATGTCCTGGGACTGAGATGATTGACCTCCAACAACCAGAACCATCTTCCTTTGTGCTAGGTATGACTCCAACCAACGGAGAGTTTTCCCCCTGATTCCCACTGACTCCAGTTTTGCTAGGGGTCATTGATGCCATACTCGGTCAAATGCTGCCTTGATGTCAAGGGAATTCACTCACTTCACCTCTGGAGTTCCGCTCTTTTGTCCATGTTTGGAACAAGGCTGTAATAAGGTCAGGAGCTGAGCGGCCCTGGTGGAACACAAACTGAGTGTCAGTGAGCAGGTTATTGCTGACTAAGTGCTGCTTGATAGCACTGTGGACGACACCTTCCATCACTTTGCTGCTGATCGGGAGTAGACCGATGGGGCAGTAATTGGCTGGGTTGGATTTGTCCTTTTTGTGCACAGGACATACCTGGGCAATTTTCCACATTGCCAGTATGATGTCAGCGTTGTAGCTGTACCGGAACAGCTCAGCTAGGGGCGTGGCAAGTTCTGGAGCACAAGTCTTCAGTACCATTGCCGGAATGTTGTCAGGGCCCATAGCCTTTGCAGTATCCAGTGCCTTCAGCCGTTTCATGATATCACCTGGAGTGAATTGGATTGGCTAAAGATGCATCTGTGATGCTGGGGACCTCAGGAGGAGGCCGAGATGGATCTTCCACTCAGCACTTCTGGCTGAAGATGGATGCAAATGCTTCAGCCTTGTCTTTTACACTGATGTGCTGGGCTCCCGCGTTGTTGACGATGGGGATGTTTGTGCAGCAACCGCCACTTGTCAGTTGTTTAATTGTGCCTATCTATACAAGATGGCTAATGCTTTGGGCGGTCTGGCTGTGTACTTGGAGTTTTGCACCTGACGTTCCTTTAAAAAGATAGTTTCTGATCTCAAGAAGTTGAACGTAAGCAAATTTTTGTAGCTTGCTCACAAGGAGTAAAGGAAATCAAGTGCAAGTCACTCCAGAAAGCGCTTGTGTACAATGTGTTTTAATATGTCTTAGGCCTGGCCAAGAGGGTGTGGGAAAATGGCGCACTGACACGGAACACAAAAATCCGAGTGTTTCAAGCCTGTGTCCTCAGTACCTTGCTCTACGGTAGCGAGGCCTGGACAAGGTATGTCAGCCAAGAGTGACGTCTCAACTCATTCCATCTTTGCTGCCTCCGGAGAATCCTTGGCATCAGGTGGCAGAACCGTATCTTCAACGCAGACGTCCTCGAGCCGGCCAACGTCCCCAGCATATACACCCTACTGAGCCAGCGGCGCTTGAGATGGCTTGGCCATGTGAGCCGCATAGAAGATGGCAGGATCCCCAAGGACACATTGTACAGCGAGCTCGTCACTGGTATCAGACCCACTGGCCGTCCATGCTCCACTTTAAAAATGTCTGCAAACGCGACATAAAGTCCTGTGACATTGACCACAAGTCATGGGAGTCATTTTCAGTGATCGCCAGAGCTGGCGGACAGCCATAAAGGTGGGGCTAAAGAGTGGCGAGTCGAAGAGACTTAGCAGTTGGCAGGAAAAAAGACAGAAGTGCAAGGAGAGGGCCAACTGTAACAGCCCCGACAACCAATTTTATCTGCAGCGCCTGTGGAAGAGGCTGGCACTCTATAATTGGCCTTTATAGCCACTTCAGACACTGCTTCACAAACCACTGACCACCTCTAGGCGCTTACCCATTGTCTCTCGAGACAAGGAGGCCAAAGAAGAAGAGGTCTGGCTCTATGCCATTCTTGTGTGGAGTCATGTTTATCGGCAATGTTCCCTGTCAGCTGTGTGGCAATGTTGCAACCTGAAAGTCCCCATGCAGGCCGCACCTCCTTCAGCCCCCAACTCTAATGGTGGGGCTGCTGATCTTCCAATGCTGGACGGCCTCTTATTGGCTTTCTCCACACGGGAGCCTGCCCACCATCCTTAGCTGGTCGGGGCTCCTGGTAGAAGGCAGTTAATTGGCCCAGTCTCCACCAAAATTGCCCTCTGTGTCTTGCTGCTGGCATTGGTGGGTTCCCTACCACATTTGTTCGGAAGGTGGAATCTGGATCCGGGGATGAAAATCTTGCCTGTGCAGTTAATAATGCAAACATATATGGTAACACAGAATGTATGCTGTACTGTGCTGTTCCATGTCAAGAGGTTTTCAGACATCAACCATGAATGTAAGGTTGCATTTCGATGAAGTACAATATTATAAAACTGCAGTGTGAAGTATAGCCCATTTTCGGGCTAGTCCCAAGCTAGAATCCAAATCTATGAATTATATTCCATTTTGCAAGAGTATTAACCTACATCCAGTCTCAAATGCAAGTCTGCGGATCCCAAGCAAAAAGGACCATCCTTTCAAGGATTTCCACAGATTAGTAATCATGCAGATTCTTCTCTTCAAGTTCCCTACATCCAATGTGACTACTTGACTATATGGCATGAGCTATTTGCAATGGAAGTCTACCACTCTGGGATGACTGGTTCTAGTCGTTAAGCACAACAAAACAAGAAGATATCCTCTGCTTCATTTTTTTGTGTGTCTCATTATGAATATATTTAAAAAGGAATATCATAATTAGGAATTGTATTGATGTTAATACCAACTAGAGGCAATCATCCCTACAAACGTTTCTGAAAACACCTAGTATGAGCTGAGCTGCCATTGCTCACTGCTAATTTCAGCAGACCTGAGTAAAATGGCTGTAATGTAAGCTGAAGGTGTTAGTTTACCATTTGTTTTAAGGGCTATGTCTATGTCAAAACAGATAGAAATTAGTTCTTTTTAAATCTATCCACGTTTATTATGGATCTGAGGATTCCTGACCAACTGTGGGGTGGGGGAAAGCTAATTTTTACAGTCAGTAATGACCCATTTGTGCAACATTTCACAACTGCAGAGTGAAATTGTAAAGTGAATATCTTACTCCAGGTCAGACTTGGTATTAATGATCAGATTTCAATCGTAAAAAGTCCAGAACCAGTTTAATGTTGTCTTACTGACTGATTCTCATACATGTTGGGATAATGATTAAAGTGTTACTTTTTTATTTTTGTAATGAGCAGCAGCTTAGGAAAAAACATTTCTTTCAAGTTATTAAAGTTGTTTTCCTCAAATTTGGAAAAGATAAGATATCTAAATAAAATGAACATGATTAACTGTGAAGATATTTTATTTATAATTTTAAAAAAAATTAATTTCCTCTTTCCTTGAAACAAATGAAATTGAAATATTTATAAATGCAGATAATTGGGGGCCTTGAATTATAGATGAAAATGTGAATGATCATGATGGAATAAAATCTGCAAAGTCTTCCACACACATATCTACATATAACTTTTCTCCCAAGTAAAATTATTGATAGTGGACGTATTTGAATGCCTAATACTATTTTCAAAAGGTGAAAGTCTTAAATGAACATGAACTTTTCTTAATATTTGTATTACTTTAGCTCCTTGCTGAATCTTTAAAAGATATTAAAAATGAAAAATAAACCCTACTGTTTAATTTTAGGTGATGAGCAGCAAAATCAGTTTTCGATAACTTAGTAATAAAGTGTTTCCATATTGATATTTAATGAATTAAAACTGAACTTTAAAAAGACCTTTAACATTATTACTGCCACCCCTTGTCCAATTATTTTGCAAATAATAAACTCCTACTGATAATTTTAAATCTGCTTTAAATAAATCTTTCATCTGATTATTTAAATGATTTTCTTCCTTTGCAATCTAAAATGCGTGTCATTGTTGAATATCAATTGTGTTGAACCAGCTATTTGAATCATTGTCTCTTTTAGATTTAAGATAAAGGCTGGTTCTAGGAAGCAGTGAATATGGAACTGGAAGCTGATCAAAACCACCAGGTAGTGTTTTCTCCAATATCCCACTGCAGATCCGAAGATAAGAGATAGAAGAAGGGTCACTGACCCGAAACGTTAACTCTGCTTCTCTTTCCACAGATGCTGCCAGACCTGCTGAGTGAATCCAGCATTTCTTGTTTTTGTTTGAGATAGAATTACAGCCCCGTTGCATTTTGGGGTCACGTTCTTGCAAACGTGATTTGCCCGAAGATCGTGGTGGGTGATAAATCCATCGTTTAATAGGAAATTTCAAAGTTTACATTATCATCAGCTTCTCCTAGCAAAGGTTAAACTGTGGCAGTTGCTGCTTATGAACGGGCCTGGTCAATTCCAAAGCTTGCACATTATCATCATCAACAAAAGAGAATCTAACCATCTCCCCTTGACATTCAACGGCATTACCATTGCTGAATCCCTCACTATCAACAGCCTAGGAACTACCATTGACCGAAAACTGAACTGGAGTAGCCATATAAATACTGTGGCTACAAGAGCAGGTCAGAGGCTAGGAATCTTGAGGCGAGTAACTCACCTGACTCCCCAAAGCCTGTCCACTATCTACAAGGCACAAGTCAGGAGTGTGATGGAATACTCTCCACTTGCCTGGATGGCTGCAGCTCCAACAACACTCAAGAAGCTCGACACCATCCAGGATAAAGCAGCCCGCTTGATTGGCACCCCATCTACAAACATTCACTCCCTCCACCACTGACGCACAGTGGCAGCAGTGTGTACCATCTACAAGATGCACTGCACCAAGGCTCCTTCGACAGCAACTTCCAAACCCGCAACCTCTACCAACTAGAAGGACAAGGGCAGCAAATACATGGGAACACCACCACCTGCAAGTTCCCCTCCAAGTCACACACCATCCTGACTTGGAACTATATTGCCGGTCCTTCACTGTCGCTGGGTCAAAATACTGGAACTCCCTTCCTAACAGCACTGTGGGTGTACCTACCCCACATGGGCTGCAGCGGTTCAAGAAGGCAGCTCACCACCACCTTCTCAAGGGCAATTAGGGATGGGCAATAAATGCTGGCCTGGCCAGCGACGCCCACATCCCGTGAATGAATCAAAAAAGAAATCATTGAAAGAATCCTGCTGGTTAAGGGCAGGTGAATATTGACCACAAACAGCTGTTTGAACCTCCCGAAATAGATGGCTCGCTTAATACAGTTTAAGTGGTGCCTTTGCACTAAACGGCTATGGTAATGGCCTTGGTTAGCACCATTGAGTGGATACAGGTGTAGGGTCGCTAACTCTGGTTAGATATGGTCCTGGAAGTTTCATCATTTGATCTCCCATTGCCCCACCCTCACGACCAACACGTAAATTTATATGGCACACCATTTTCCCACATCAATTGTAAAGTGAAGAGTCTCTTCGTGGCTTAATTGGAAGATTCTTGATTGTGAAACTGCCTTATTTTGCCAACTCCTGTATTTTAAGAACTATTAAACAAGAGTGTTCAAAGACAATTGAAAACAAGCACACAATGTTTTTAATGTTCCTATGATTTTTTTCCTGGGTTGTTCGCAGCAATGCTCAAGAGCTCAGTCTTTAATTCTTGGAGATTCCAGGACAATCCTGAAGGGTTGACAACTCCATAACAGGTGTTGTCTGGGATAAGCAGGGATGGTGTAAATTGTGGGGAGTATATTCACAATTATATTCTAATTAGTGAAACTACCACTGTGTGAATTACATAGGGTTGGGGCTAAATGAGATGAGCAATTTAAATGATATCTTAAAACTAGTACGAGGTAAAGAAAAATAACTTGCATTTATAAAGCACCTTTTATAATGTCACATATCCCAAGAGCTCACAGCCAATGAAATACTTTTCAAGTGGGTAACTGTTGTAATGTAGGGAATTGTAATAATCAATTTGCAAGGTGCCATGAATAGCAATGTGTTAATGACCAGTTAATCTGTTTTGGTAGTGCATTTTCAGGGATATATATCAGGTAGGACACTGAGGGAACTCCTTGTACTTTGAATAGTGACATGGATCATTTACATCGCCCTAGGAGTGCAGGTGGAGCATCAGTTTGGTGTCTCATCTGAAAGACGCCACCTCTGACAGTGTTACATTCTCTCAGTGGTGCACTGGAGTGTCAGCCAAGATTATCTGCTCAAGTCTCTGGAGTGGAGCTTGAACCCACAACCTTCTAACTCAGAAAGTGCTATGGCTGAGATAATCAGGGAGGAGGCAACCAACACAGTGCCTTTCCAGTCAGGCTGTTCATGAACGACTCATCCAACTGCAACACCAGTAAACACAACAATAATTCCCCATTCACCAACAGTCCTGAACCTTGCCTTCCCTCAGTTACTGCCCATTGCAGAGTCTGCTTGGCCATATTGCAAAAATAAAAGCCACCACAAAACAAACATTCCAAACCAAATTTATAAATCAAACCATGTCATTTTGCATACAAATGTCAACACATGCCCTTGTGCAATCCCTTAGTACCCGTCTTCGGTGTGCCTTTCCTTGTCCTAGTGCTTCCATGCAGTGCTACCACAGTGCCTGCAGCATGATTTTCATTGGGGAGACTGCTGATTGCCTTGGAGGATGACCTCGAGCATCTCTGGCCTGGCTTCGAACTGCACCACATTAGCCTGGGCAGGAGTAGTCTGGGGTGGCTGGCTGAAAGCACCTCAGGTTGATAAGGTCATAAAAAAGGCAAGGAGCAATCCAAAGCCAACTTCAGTGGGACAAGAATGGATCTGGCCCAGGTGAATTGGAATCAAAGATTGGCAGACAAAACAGGACAATGGGCTTCCTTTAAAGAGGAGATCATTCGGGTACAGTTGAGGTACATTCCCACGAGGGGGATAAGTATGGCAAACAAATCCAGATCTCCCTGGATGATAAAAGAGATAGAGAGCAAGAAGATGCAGAAAAAAGGTGCATATGACAGATGTCAGATAGACAAAACAAAAAAGAACCAGGCTGAATATAGAAGTTTCAGAGGGAAAGCCTTATACATTCCCTCTTACTGTGACCCACCTAATACCTTACTATTTCATTCTTTCGTGTCAATTCTCTGTGCACATTGGTTTTCCTCTCTACTATTAACTCTTGGTTCCCACACCCATGCCAATTTAGTTTAGAACCTCCCCAAGAGCACGAGAAAATCACCCCACAAAGGCATTGGTCCCAGCATTCAGGTGCGACCTGTCCAGGTTCCATCTCCCCCAGAAACAGTCCCAATATTACAGGAATCTAAAGCCCTCCCTTCTGCATCATCTCTCCAATCATGCTCCTATTTCTATATTCACAAGTGCATGGCACCAAGAGTAATCCAGAGATAACTGCCTTTGAGGTCCTGCTTGCTAGTTTCTTCCCTAGCTCCCTAAACTCTGCCTGCAAGACCTCATCCCTCTTTCTCCTATGTCGTCGGTACCGATATGGATCACAACCACTGGCTGTTCACCCTCCCCCCTCAGAGTACTCTGCAGCCACTCAGTGATATCCTTGACCCTGGCACAAGGAGGTAACATACCATCCTGGAGTCTCGTCTGCTGCCGCAGAAATGCCTGTCGTTCTCCTATCACTATTGCTATTCCAATCTTTGTCCTGCTTTCCCCCCCTCCATACAGCTGAGACAGCCATAGTGCCATGGGACCTGACTCTGGCTGCATTCCCCAGATGAACCATCACTCTCACCAGTATTCAGAACTGAATACTGTTGAGAGTGATGGTTCATCTGGGGAGTGCATAATTGAATACTGGTTGGAGAGTGAGACGCACTTAGGGGACTCCTGCACTGCCTGCCTGGTCCTTCTTGGCTGCCTGGCAGTCACACATTCCCCCTTTGCCTGCATACCCTTAAACTATGGGGTGACCACATCTATAAACAGGCTATCCACGAAATTCTCATTCTCATGGATGTGCCACAGCGATGCTCCGAAACCCAGAACAGGAGCTCTTCCAGGTGACAAGACTTGCTGCACAGGAGGTTGTCCAGCACACAAGATGTGTTCCGAAGTTCCCACATGGAACAGGATGCACACACAACAGGTCTGAGCTGCCCTCCCCTGCCTTTATTTATTAGACTATTAAACGTACTACTTAAATAAATACTCACCAGCTACTCACCAATCACCTGTTTCTTCTCTGCTGATGTCACTTTATTTTATAGGGTGGTTAACTGAAATGTTTTAACTATTATGTAATGTTGAATGTCCTGACCAGCAGGGCTCAGATTGCCACAAACATAGGTGTCATCTTGTCCTCCAGGTGTGCAAAGGGAGCAGCTCCAGGTCGCTACTTCCCACCACCAGATTGCCACCTCAATCCCTGAACCTTCCAGCTAGGTCTGTGCACTTCCCCTGCTCTCTGTTTCTTATCCTTTGCAGCTGCCGGTGTTTCCAGCCAGGTCCATGCCACAGTCACTTATCCATCTTTCCCCGACATCACACGAAGTTTTTTTTGAATGCTGTCGGTGGGATCTGGACCCACGCACCTTCCCCCACTGGTCTGCCTCTTGTCACTGCTCCCAGTCCTTTATCCTCCCCGCTGGTCTGCCTCTTGTCACTGCTCCCAGTCCTTTATCCTCCCCGCTGGTCAGCCTTTCACTGCTACTCCCATTCCTTTATTCTCCCCGCTGGTCAACAGCAATACCATCAGGAGCTAATGGCTAAGGGAGTTAAGCTGACAAAATCTGGAGTGAAGTCCCATTAGGTAGTTGGTGTTTCCCTCAAGTTAGCACCATCCAGCAACTCCTGCAACTGAACAGGCCCCAGACACATAGGCTTTCAACTTTCCTCTGGACACCAGCCTACGAGGTCGAGAGGGGGGTATAGATGCTAGGCAAGTCTGTATCTCCTAAAACCATGCCTAGGCTACACAGCAAACAAAGAAAGGTAATCTTTTGACTTGGAAGCTGGAATGTGAGGACTATGTACCCTGGAATGAACAACAACCCACACTCCACGGCTGGCGTGCGTAAAACAGCTCTGATTTAACATGAGCTACACAAGCTTGTTATCGACACTGCCAAGAAACAAAACTCGTCAACACATGCTCTATTTGAGAGGCTAACCTTCTACTGGGATGGAAAGAGTGCTGAAAATTACTGAAAAAAAAGTATAGTGTAGGCTTCAGGGTGAGCAACCAGCAGACACAGTCAATTGAGCCACCAGTAGCAACCTTGGAGCGCCTCATCTCCCTGAACCTATCATCTGATGGAGGCACAGTCAACAATATATGCGTCTACGCACCAATTCTGTACACCAGCATCTCAGGTAAAGAGCATTTCTATGACTCCTTAGGTAATGTTCTGAGGAACATCCCAAATGGTGAGAGGCCAATTATCCTGGGTAACTTCAATGCACATTTTGGCGCAGACAGTGATTTATGGCCAACATGCCTCAGTCATCATGGGGTGAGCAAGATCAACAGTAATGGACAACACCTTCTTGAGTTTTGTGCCCTGAATGAACTCTGCATCACCAAAACCTTCTTTGAGGGCAAACATCATCACAAGGTTTAGTTTAGTTTAGTTTAGAGATACAGCACTGAAACAGGCCCTTCGGCCCACTGAGTCTGTGCCGACCATCAACCACCCAAGGTATTATGTCATCACCCAAGATCTTGTCATTGGCACCAACCAGACCTAATCATCACAAGGAGGTGCAATCTGCCCAGTGTTCTTCACACCCACACCTAGTACCATGCAGATTGTGACACTGATCACTCTCTTAGCAGGGTGAAGGTGCAATCCCAAAAGTTCCACAGCTCCAAACATTACGGCCCGCCATCTATCAACATCCCTTGCACAAGAAATGGTGCCAAATACCGTCACTTCACACTGTTGCTAGAACACTTGCTACCCAAAGCCTTAATGAGAAGCACTGATACTGGCATCAATGAAGCTTGGAAATCACTAAACTCAAACATCTATGAAGCAGCAGAAGCATGATTTGGTAAAGGTGGAACCTGCATCAAGGGCTGGTTTGAGACCTACTCAGCTGAGATGATATCTGTTATTGATGCAAAAATACAAAGCCTACATGATGCACAACATAAACCCCAAAGTTATGATCCTGCACAACCTGAAAGTAGCCAAGACAGCTGTGCAAAAGACAGGGAGATACTGTGCAAACAAACACTGGATCGACCTCATGTCAAGAATTCCAAATTGCATATGATAAAGGATAGCTACAAGTTATGTACAAAGGGATCAAGAGGGCGCTTGCCCCTGCCATCACCAATGGCCTACTCCTGCTCCTATTTTCTATGTTTCTATGTTTTTATTACACCCTTAGGAACAAGCTGATGGTTTATAAGGCCTGTGTTCTCAGCACCTTGCTGTATGGCTGTGGAACATGGGTGACGTACAGCTACCAGAAAAAGAAGCTCAATAATTTCCATCTTCGCTGTCTGTGGCACATTATGAGTATATCCTGGCAGGACAAAATCACACATTCACAGGATGAAAGATGGTCACATACCTAAGGCCCTTCTGTATGGTGAGGTAGCCAGGGCCAGACGACCAGACAGGAACCCAAATCTCTGCTTCTAGGATGCTTGCAAGCGTGACTTGAAGGCCCTAAATGTCAACAATTGCACCTGGGAGCCATTAGCTGGCGAAAGAGGGAAATGCCGGCACATCCTGGGGACTGGTGTGCACTACTACGATGACCAGTCGCCACAACAGCTCGGCAACATGCGCCAATGTCAAAAACAACAACTCACTGCATCACTTGGCAGCTTCACATGCAGAACTTGTAGCAGAACCAGCCTTTCAAGGATTGGCCTTCACAGCCATCAACAAAGTTGCACAAAGGAGAAGACACCCCACCCAAATGGATTGTTTGCTGCGTGTCCATCGTCCTTCGTAGATGGAAGGTTGCTTGTACATGATCAAAAACCTTAGATTTTAATTTACTGAAAAAGTCAGACTTCTTTAGTGTTATTCTTCTCAATTTTTAGTTCCAACTTTAACTGATTAATTGAGCAATGATTTTAATTATATGGATAATTATCAAATTGGCTTTAGCTTTTGGTTTTTATACTAATTAATTGATCAAGTCTTACTATACAGTTAATTAATTTAGATTAAATTAAAAAGTTACCAGCATACTCATCCTAAATGACTCCTTATCCTGTGATGTCACTGGCGGTTATTTTTCCATTTTCACCTCTCCTGTTCATTTCAGACTCACCCATCACAGCCCCATCCACTCCATCTGCTTCACAGTGATCCTGACCCGCTTCACTCTGTTCCAATCTTGGTCTGCTTCACAGTGATCCCAATCTGCTGCACATTACTCCAATCCCTATCTGCTTCACTCTGCTCCGATCCCAATCTACTGCACATTACTCCAATCCCTATCTGCTTCACTCTGCTCCAATCCCTATCTGCTTCACTCTGCTCTGATCCCAATCTGCTTCATTCTGCTCCGATCCTGGTCTGCTTCACTCTGCTCTGATCCCAATCTGCTTTACCCTGCTCCGATCCCAGTCTGCTTCACTCGGCTCCGATCCCAATCTGCTTCACTCTGCTCCGAACCCAGTCTGCTTCACTCTGCTCCGATCCCAATCTGCTTCACTCTGCTCCGAACCCAGTCTGCTTCACTCTGCTCCGATCCCAGTCTGCTTCACTCTGCTCTGATCCCAGTCTGCTTCACTCTGCTCCGATCCCAAACTGATTCACTCTGCTCCGATCCCAATCCGCTTCACTCTGCTCCGAACCCAGTCTGCTTCACTCTGCTCCGATCCCAATCCGCTTCACTCTGCTCCGATCCCAGTCTGCTTCACTCTGCTCCGATCCCAGTCTGCTTCACTCTGCTCCGATCCCAATCCGCTTCACTCTGCTCCAATCCCAATCTGCTTCACTCTGCTCCGATCCCAGTCTGCTTCACTCTGCTCCAATCCCAATCTGCTTCACTCTGCTCCGATCCCAATCTGCTTCACTCTGCTCCGATCCCAGTCTGTTTCACTCTGCTCCGATCCCAGTCTGCTTCACTCTGCTCCGATCCCAGTCTGTTTCACTCTGCACCGATCCCAATCTGCTTCACTCTGCTCTGATCCCGGTCTGTTTCACTCTGCTCCAATCCGGTCTGCTTCACTCTGATCCTGACCTGCTTCACACTGCTTCAACCCCATGGAGTGGAGATTGCTGGCCATCAACGAAAGTGGCATCACTGAGGCCAGGGCCATGGACCGTGTTGGAGAGATTGATAATGAGGGTATCTGTATATTTAATCCTCCTTTGTCATTCCACTATTTCCCATATGACAATCTCTTCTGACTTGAAAGCTACAGATTGTGTAAACACATACTTCTTATATTTCCCCTCTCTGCTCACCACAAAACACTCTTGTTCTTTTTTCATTTCAGGTACCCAAGAACTGGACCCTTCCCAGTCCGTGGAGGAAGAGGAAGAAGACAGTGAGGAAGAGACATGATCTCATAGCCACCAGCTCCAATGCTGACACTGTGAATATTTTAGTGGCTGGGATAGAGGAAGGATCTGCACATGATGAGGCCTGGGCCAATGAGTGCCAGGAGCTGGGCTGGGGGGCAAAAGATAGAACAGGTGCCAGCTCCCAGGAGGGTGAGGTTACACACTAGTTCTTTTGCAGAGGAGTCAGATGAGAAGTTTGATGGGCTAAGGTCCAGACAAAGGCTGATGGCTTGGTGGAGTGGAAAGACTGTCTTCAATGCCAAGAAGCTTGTAAGAGTCCAGCATTAACTTTGTACAGGGTTTTGCAGAGAACTCAGAGCCCATCCTTTCCAACATGGAACAGGTGCTGATCTCCATTAGCACACCTGTGGAACACACCATGGTGCAATATCTGATGGTCAATGTCATAGTTTCTATTGCATCACAAACAGCTTTCATCTAAGGTCTGGGTGCTGCAGTGGAGGCTCAGACTGCTGGCTTGCAAGCTCAGGCTGTTGCCATCATGCACGAGCTACCACTGTGCAAAATGGCTTCCAGCAGTCCATCAATCTATTTTGCAACAAATCAGTAGGATTGCTGAGGCATCGCCCCAGGAGAGTGGCAGTGGTTCCCTGGAGCATTAGCCTGCTTTCCTCGCTCAGAATGACAGCTCTCACCACGCCAGCCAGCCCAGACTGCTGCAGCCCAGGTGAGAAGGTGCAGCCTGAAGCTAGACCTAGACTTGCTTGAGGTTGCCCTCCAAGGCCATTTGCAGTCTCCTCAATTGGAGGTCAACAGACTTCCAGCACCAATGCTGTAGCCTCTGGGGAAGCAGTTCGTAGGAACATTAGCAGAGATGAAGACAGGCATAAAGGGAATGCATAAGGGTGATTAGTTTATTTATGTATGCATTATTCATTGTTGAATTTATAAATCAGGATTGGAATGTGCATTTTCTGTTTTTTTTTGTGTTGTGAGAAAGAGGATGATGTGATGGCCAGTGCATTTGCAACAATCTTCAGCCAGAAGTGCCGAGTTGATGATCCATCTCGGCCTCCTCCTGAAGTCCCCAGCATCACAGATGCTAGACTTTAGCCAATTCAATTCACTCTGCGTGATATCAAGAAATGACTGAAGGTACTGGATATTGCAAAGCTACAGGCCCTGACAACATTCTGGCAATAGGACCTGTGCTCCAGAACTTGCCGTGCCGCTAGCCAAGCTGTTCCAGTACAGCTACAACACTGGCATCTACCCGGCAATCTGGAAAATTGCCCAGGTATGTCCTGTACACAAAAAGCAGGACATGTCCAACCCAGCCAATTACCGCCCCATCAGCCGACTCTCAATCATCAGTAAAGTGATGGAAGGTGTCGTCGACAATGCTATCAGGTAGCACTTGCTTAGCAATAACCTGCTCACTGACGGTCAGTTTGGGTTCCCCCAGGGCCACTCAGCTCCTGACCTTATTACAGCCTTGGTTCAAACATGGACAAAAGAGCTGAACTGAAGAGGGGAAGTGAGAGTGACTGCCCTTGACATCAAGGCAGTATTTGACCGAGTATGGCATCGAGGAGCCCTAGCAAAACTGCAGTCAATGGGAATCAGGGGGAAAAGTCTCTGCTGGTTGGAGTCATACCTAGCGCAAAGGAAGATTGTTGTGGTTGTTGGAGGTCAATCATCTGAGCTCCAGGACATCACTGCAGGAGTTCCTCAGGGTAGTGTCCTAGGCCCAACCATCTTCAGCTACTTCATCAATGACCTTCCTTCAATCATAAGGTCAGAAGTGGGGACGTTCGCTGATGATTGCACAATGTTCAGCACCATTCGCGACTCCTCAGATACTGAAGCTGTCTGTGTAGAAATGCAGCAAGACCTGGACAATATCCAGGCTTGGGCTGATAAGTGGCAAGTAACATTCGCGCCACACAAGTGCCAGACAATGACCATCTCCAACAAGAGAGAATCTAACCATCTCCCCTTGACATTCAATGGCATTATAATCGCTGAATCCCCCACTATCAACATCCTGGGGGTTACCATTGACCAGAAACTGAACTGGAGTAGCCATATAAATACAGTGGCTACAAGAGCAGGTCAGAGGCTAGGAATCCTGAGGCGAGTAACTCACCTCCTGACTCCCCAAAGCCTGTCCACCATCTACAAGGCACAAGTCAGGAGTGTGATGGAATACTCTCCACTTGCCTGGATTGGTGCAGCTCCAACAACACTCAAGAAGCTCAACACCATCCAGGACAAAGCAGTCCCCATCCACAAACATTCACTGCCTCCACCACCGACGCACAGTGGCAGCAGTGTGTACCATCTGCAAGATGCACTGCAGCAATGCACCAAGGCTCTTTATATAGCACCTATCAAAACCACGACCTCTAACAGCTAGAAGGACAAGGGCAGCAGATGCATGGGAACACCACCACCTGCAAGTTCCCCTCCAAGTCACACACCATCCTGGCTTGGAACTATATCACCGTTCCTTCACTGTCACTGGGTCAAAATCCTGGAACTCCCTTCCTAATAGCACTGTGGGTGTACCTACACCCCAAGGACTGCAGTGGTTCAGGAAGGCAGCTCACCACCACCTTCTCAAGGGCAATGAGGGATGGGAAATAAATGCTGGCCTGGCCAGCGATGCCCACATCCCATGAATGAATTTTAAAAAAACTTCCTGATGCTTTTCCATCCCCCCCCATCTCCTCTTCCTTCTGTTCTTCATGTTCCTGCTCTTTAGCTTCTCATCTGATAGGTGGTGCCAATGACTGTTCCCTCATAATGGCCAGGTTGTGCAGCATGCAGCATAACGCATAAGTCCTGAGACCTGCTCAGCCAAGTACTGCAGGGCTCTTACAGCGCAGTCCAGGCAGCAAATGCATGTGTGGTCCAGGTGGGAGTCATGAGTCATGTCATAAGTGACAATTCTTGTCATCCAGTAGCCAGCCTTTGACTTGCAAAGTCAAAGTGGTTGAAATACAGGTGGCGCAGAGGATTCCTGAAAAATGAAGGATTTGTGACTACTGCCAGTGGGCATTGACCTGCATGATGTGCTGCCTGTGGTTGCACACCAGCTGTACAGTGAGTCAGTGGAATCCCTTTTGGTTCATGAAAATATCTCAGTTCAGTTGAGGCACTTGCAAGGCAATGTGTGTGTAGTCAATGGCAATTTACACCATGGGGAATCTTGCAATCTGGGCAAATTCTTGTGCTCATTCTGCATGCTTGTCCCTGGCAAGAAGGAATGAGATGAAGCTGTCTCTCTGTGTTTAGAGCACCTCGATGGCCCCCTCACCCCAGTCGCTTATACAACTGTGTACTGCAAGCTATGAGATGGTTCTCATATCTCCAGCTATAGTCTGGAAGGAACCAGATGCATAAAAGTTAAGAGCCATGGTCAGCTTGACAACTCCAGGCAATGGCAATACAGTCCTTGCCCTACTTTAAGGTTGCTGCTGTGGCTGCACATTTCAGTCACAACTTCTTTAATGAAGTGAAAACATCTCAAGCATTGGTCTTCACTAAAGTTCAGGTAAGAGAATTGCCCCAATGGGTCGATAAGGCCTTGTGTTGAGAACCCTTCTCCACCTCCTCCTCCCTCTTCTGCAGCTTGTTCTGCTCTGCATGGCCTCTCTTCATTCTCCCAGTCATGCTTAATTCCAAAACAAAAGCTTACCAAGTCATCCATGTCTGGAAGCAACTTGTTTCAGCACCAGCTTTTAAATTAACAGAAAAGTACTTCAGCACCAGCCAGACAGGGGCCCCTGTAAAATAGCAAGGGAAGGTGGGGGGGGGGGGGTGCAGTGCCTGTTGCCTTCCTGCTGCCATGGCATCTTACCAGTGGCGGGTGGACCCTCCACCATGTGGGGAGACCGCCTGGTAAACACAGGCAATCTACCTGCAGGCTCGTTGGGTAGGATGGGGTGGGGGGCCCTCCTCTTCGGGCACTCTGTGACCCACGGAGGGGTCCCCCCAGTGGCAATGGCCACCCCTGTGGCAACAGAGTCCCCTGACCTCAACAGTGGGGAGGGCCCTCCAATTGGCTGGCAGCTGTAGGAGGTGGGCTCTTGTCCTTTAAAGGGATAGGTGCCCCGTTGGCAACTAATTAGTTGCTAGGCGGGCCCAAAATGAGGCTGGGGTTTCTGGAAACAGCCGTGGTGGGGTTACCCCTGGATTTCAGGTCCGTTGTTAGGGACCCTGTGCCTGACAAAATTCAGCTTGGGGAGTGCTGAATTGTACTGAAGTTGCTTCAGATAATCTGTGGAAGACTTGGAGAGAAGCAAAAGCACAGAAAATGGAGCAACAGGCAAGAGCAAGGGCTTCCAGGTTTTCTGATGTGGCACTAGTATCAGTACAGGAGGTGGAAAGGAGGAGAGACACAATATCTCCACAGGGGCACACCCCGAGAAGGGAATGGGAGCAAGTGGGCAGGGAGGTCAATTCCCGGCGTCTGGGCCTGAGAACCAGGTGGCAGTGCCGGGAGAAGGTCAATGACCTCACATGGGTGGTCAAGGTCAATGAATGTGTCTTCACATGACATCTCCTACCTGCTGCACCATCAACCTCTCGTGCTGCTCAATGCAACACATCCCTATCACTCACTCATTAGCAGTCCCGAGCACTCAGGCTTTACATTTAGATACTCCACATCACCCTCACACATCCACCAATGTTTCCAGGCTCATACCCACCTCTCACGTCTTCCACATGCCTCCAGCTATTCAACTATGGCAGGCACATTACCCAAACACTTTGCGACATTCTTCCCTCTCTCTTGCAGGACAAGGTGGCCTATAACAAGAAGGAACAGAGCAGAACTGGCTGGGGACAAGCACAGCTGCATCTCCTCAGCCCTTTGAAGATGCAGCTGTGCTTGTCCTCTTCCTGTTCTTTTCTGCTCCTTCCTGTTATAGGCACATTGTCATTCAGGATGATGGTATATTCTTGCCTATGCCACTTCTGAAATCCCACCTCGCCCACATGCTGCTATCTGGCACGAAGCACAAGCTTCAGATGGTGTGACCATGGACCTTTTGTTTTCCACACTGACCCCACTCCCTCACCCCAACCCTCCCATTCTGCATTTCTGCTTTCAGATACCCAAGAACTGTTGCCTGGCCAGCCAATGCAGCCTCCTGAAGAAAAATGAGAGCAACACCTGACCTCTGAGGAAGAAGCACCATCGCTTGTTCTGACACTCGCAGCCAATAGCTCAGATACTGGCACTACATGAAGCTTAGAGGGCAGCAGAGAGGCAGGATCAGCACATGGTAAGTGACTGGACAGAAGTGGCCTACAGCAGGCCAGGGGAAAGGATAATTTGTGTGCCAGCTTATCGGAATGTGACGTTGCAGATGAGTTCTACTGCAGAGAATTCGAAAGAGGAGCCCAGTGGGGTGGCGTACAGGAGAAGGCAGATGATCATGCACGTGGAGATACTGGGTGCATTGCAGGCCTGCCAGACAACCTCCTGTCACCATCAAGCAGCATAGAGGAGTCCCGTCCAACTTGTCACAGGGCTTCACACAGAGTTTGGCGAGCATCCATTTCAATGTGGAAGTAGTGACCAACTCCATGACAGCAGTTGTGGACCCAGTTGTGATGCAGTGTTTGGTGGCTGATGACTCAGTTTCCATTGTAGCACAGAAAAAAGCCACCCAACATCTGAGTGTTACACTGGAAGCTCAGATTGAGGTTTTGAGATCCATGGTTGTTGCTATGCAACCCCAGCTTGGTGCCATGCAGGCTCAGACAGCAGTCATCATGGCTCTAGATACCAGAGCTCAAAGGGGCTTGCAGACTCTCACAGCAGTCCAGCAATGTATCCTCTACCAGATTGCTAGCATTGCTAAGGCATCACCCCAGGGGAGTGGCAGTGTTCCATGGAGCACAAACCTGCTATCCTCTCTCAGGGTGGCAGCATTCATCCTCCACAACTGCCACTCCTTTCCGCCACTGTTTCCTTTCAGCCAGCCTAGACCTGCTGCCTATGGTGAACTGGTGCAGTCTGATATCAGGCCCACAAGGCCCAGAGCCTTTCAAGGGCATCCTGAAAGGCCATTTGCTGTCTCTCCCACTGAATGTCAGAAGCCTTGTACCAGCCATGCTGCAGCCACTGAATATGAACACCAGGATAGACAAAGACACCTGTAAGGCAGGCATTAAGCAAATGCATAACGGTGAATTGTTCATTTTTGTATGTGCCATTGGAAGTGTTGCTGGATAAAGTTGTTATGGATTTTTTTTTGTTGGTGGCTTTTATTTCAGGATTTTGTCCAAGAGGACACTATAATGGGACACTGCAGATGCATTGAAGGCAGGGAAACAGTAGAGTGACTAAGATGGCATCTTAGGAGAGCTAGAGTCTGAGTATCTGTACACAACAATCTGTCCAGAGTGAAGGAGTCCTGGATGCCTCCTCCCTACCTGGCATACTTAACTGGCAGGGGAGAAACCATGATCCTGTCTTTGATCCTGTCCTGGGTATGCTTTGAGTAAAATGGCTATAACCAAGCTTCAGGCCAGGGAGTGTGTAACACTGTTTGGGTGGTGGTGAAGGACAAGGAAGGAGATGCACCAGTTGATTGTACCTTCTTCATCAAGAAAATCCTCATCGATTGCTGTGGATTCCAAGCTACGGACATCTTCTGCCTGCAGGATTTCCCCAGCAGTGGATATTTCGACGTGACGTTTAAGAATGTGGCGGGATGCATCAAGTTCCTGAAGCCATTCAAGGAGAAAGGGAACCTGGCGCCACTGTCGATCCTCACAGTGAAGCCACTCTTCACGCTTCCGTCACAACATGACCGGGTGGTGACAATTCACCTCTACAACCCCCATGTTCCGGTGGTGGATGTACTCACCTTCCTCGCCAGGTATGTCGAGGTGGCGGGCAGCAGCACTGATGTCAAGGACCCATTTGGGATTTGGACCAGCAAGCGGCAGGTCAAGGTGACCTTGAACGTCGATGCCAATGGAGCCATCATTCATCCTCCCTCCAGCTTCGCTATCGGGGGAAGTCAAGGCTTCTTGGTCTACGCTGGGCAGCCCAGAGTTTGTCGCACCTGTGGCAAATCTGGTCATGTGGCAGCTAACTGCAGCACGGTTGTATACAAGAACTGCAAGAAGGAAGGCCATCAGACCAAGGACTGTAAGCAGAGTAAGTGTTGCAACTTGTGCTGGGCGGCAGGCCACCTCTACAAAACCTGCCCCAAACGCTGCCTCAGTTATGCTCAGCTGGCAAGGTCCAAGGAAAGGCTGGGAGAAGGAACGATGAAGGCGTCCGGTGCTGGAAAGGAGACAAGTAACCTTCTCCACAGTGAGGAAAGTCTACCTGAGGAGAAGAAAGGGGAGGCAGCTGAAACCAGCGACCCAGCACCTACCCTGCGCCCGGAAACCCCTCCTCCACAGACAGAATCAATGGAGGAGGAGGCAGCAGATGGACAAACAGGTCAGTGGCAAGTGGTACAAAGGAAAACCGCAAAGAAAAAACCTCCAAAAGCGGAACAGGCCACCACCCAAACCAGTGGCAAGAGGAGGCTACCGTCTGAGACAGACCACAGCAGCTCCTCTTCACTGGACGAGGAAGTGTCGGAACGATGGCACCTGCAAAAGAGGCGGCAGAACTCAAAGGAGCTGGAAGATAAAGCCCCCCCAGCCCCCGGGCACTGGAAGCTGTGATGGACCCGGCATGCCCCAAACCCAAAGCGCCACACCTAGCGACATGGCCAGAGCATCCCAGCTCCGGGACACTGAGAGCAAAGACACGTCTGGCGCACCTCAGCTCCGGGAAGCCGGAAGCAGTGATGTTTTCGAGGAGGAACAGAGGGGAACAGCAGAGGACAGCCCAATCCTTGCTGCCGACAAGACCCCCTGATGTCACCCCAGCGGAACAAATCCTGCATGAAAAACCAGGAGGGGTTTCTAAGCCCAACGAACATGAAACAGCTTGCGTACACTATGGGTATGCAGGAACATCCCGAAGGACTGGGACTAGCAAGGACAAATGGTATGGGAAGCAACAACTAACTTAAAAAAAAGGGTATAAGGATTGCTTCAATTAATGTGCGTAACATTAAAGCCACTACGCGATGTGTTTCAACCTTGGATTACCTCGCCAAGGTCAAAGCCGACCTACTGTTTCTGCAGAGGTGTGGAATACCACACCTCAGCACCTACAGGCAATGGTTGCGATGGTGGTCCCACGGGCCATCGAGCTGGTCAAGGGCTAATGATTCCCGTTCCTCCAGCCTGGGTATTCTGCTGCGGGGAGGCAACTTCACTGTCTCCGAAGTTAAGGAGGTGGCGGGCGGTCGCCTCCTCGGAGCCGATGTAATGTACAGCAATGCTCCACTCCGGTTGATCAACGTGTATACCCCGGTTCAATGCAGCGAGCGGCTGACCGTCTTCCAGCAGCTCCTGCTGCTGCTGGCGGCATCCAGGCCGGTCATCCTAGGCGGTGATTTCAACTGCATCATCGATGCAGCTGGACGATCTGGCAGAGATGACAGCAAACTGGACGCTATGTCCAGATTCCTAATAGAAACAGTAAAAGATGCCAAACTGCACGACGTCTTCAAACCTGCAGACGGAGCACAGAGTAGATACACATGGTCAAGAACGGACGGGTCTGCCCGTTCCGGGATTGACTTCCTGTTTGTGTCCCGTGCTGTCACGGTCAGATCCACTGACGTCAAGCCGGTGTTCTTCTCCGACCATTGCCTCTTACTGGCTGACTGTCACTTACAGTATGACCAGCGGGTTGGCAGGGGGACATGGAAGCTCAATGCAACACTGCTAACCTCAGAGAACGTTGAGGAACTCAAAAGGGATTACAAAGGTTGGAGGACCGTGAAACCCCTCTTTGAGTCTCCAGTTCACTGGTGGGAGGCGATCAAGGAGAACATCAAGAGGTTCTTTATCCTCAAAGGTGTTTAGAGGGCGAGAGAGAGACAGAGAGAAATGTCCCGACTCCAGAAAAGAATGCAAAATCTGCTCCGGCTGCAGTCGATAGGGGTCGAGGTCAAGGAGGACTTCCATGAGGTGAAGAGTCAACCGGCCTCGCTCTTTGCCACGGAGGCCTCCAAGGTCATCTTCCGGTCCAGAGTTCGCTCCATTGAGCAGGATGAGACGTGCTCGCATTACTTCTTCCAAAAGGTACACAGAGAGAGCTCTGTGATCAGTAGCCTGAAGGAAGAGGATGGCTCGGTAACATCTTCGCAGTCCGACATACTAAGGATCAGCAAATCCTTTTATGCTGGGCTGTATGACGCAAAGCTCACAGACAGCAGAGCCTCCCAGTCCTTCCTGTCATCTATCACAGAGGTCTTAGATGACAGCATGAGGGAGAGACTGGACAAGCCACTAACTCTGGACGAGCTGACAAAGGCCGTCAAGTCCTTCGAGACGAATAAACTTCCCGGAAGGGATGGCTTACTGGTTGAGTTGTATTTGGCCCTGTGGGACTGGGTCGGCCCAGACCTGCTGGGAGTATATGAGAATATGCTCCTGGCCGGCAGCATGTCAGAATCCATGAGGAAAGGCATCATCACCCTCATCTACAAGCGGAAGGGGGAGAGGGCAGAACTCAGAAATTGGTGGCCCATCTCACTGCTTAATGTTGACTACAAGATTCTGTCCAAAGTCATAACCAGTCGAGTCAAGTCTGCTCTGGAGTTGGTGATTCACCCTGATCAGACCTGTACTGTACCCGGCAGGAAGATCTCTGATAGTCTCACGCTACTCAGGGATACAATCGCCTATGTATGGGACAGGAGGGTGGACACCTGCCTCATCAGCCTGGACCAGGAGAAGGCTTTTGACAGGATATCGCACACCTACATGATGGACGTGCTTTCCAAAATGGGGTTTGGGGACGAAATCTGCAATTGGATCAAACTGCTCTACACAAACATCAGTAGCGCAGTCTCAATCAACGGGTGGGAATCAGAAAGTTTCCCAATCCAATCTGGAGTCAGACAGGGCTGTCCTCTCTCCCCGGTCTTGTTTGTTTGCTGTATTGAACCCTTTGCTGAGTCTATTAGGAAGGATGCGAGCATAAGAGGGGTGACAATCCCAGGCAGTGGAGGCACTCAGGTGAAAACCTCCCTGTACATGGATGACATCGCCGTCTTCTGCTCGGATCAGCTGTCCATTCGCAGACTGATGAGCATCTGCGACCAGTTCGACCTGGCCTCGGGAGCCAAAGTTAACCACGGCAAGAGCGAGGCCATGTTCTTTGGGAACTGGGCTGACCGATCCTTTGTCCCCTTCACCGTCAGGTCAGACTACCTGAAGGTGCTGGGGATATGGTTCGGAAGGGCCGGGGCGTGCACTGACGCCTGGGAGGAGCAAGTAACCAGGGTACAACACAAGCTGAGCTTGTGGGGGCAGCGATCTCTCTCCATTGTGGGTAAGAACCTGGTCATCAGGTGTGAGGTGCTCACGTTGTTGATGTATGTGGCGCAGGTCTGGCCCATACCCCACTCCTGCGCTGTGGCGGTCACCCGAGCCATTTTCCGCTTCATCTGGGGATCCAAGGTGGACCGGGTCCAGAGGGACACGATGTTCAAACCTCTGGATAAGGGCGGGAAAAATGTACCCAACATCGCCCTCATCCTGATGACTACCTTCGTGTGTGGCTGCATCAAGCTGTGCGTAGATCCCCGGTAAGCAAACTCCAAGTGTCACTATGTGCTGAGGTTCTATCTGTCCCCGGTGTTGAGAAGGATGGGCCTGGTCACATTGCCGTGGAACGCTCCATCCAGTTGAACTGTGCCGTACCACCTATCCTTCGTGGAAAAGTTTCTGCGGAAAAACACCTTTGAACACCAATCCATTAGGCAGTGGTCTGCACGGAATGTCCTCAAGGCCCTATGGGAAACGGAGATGGTGGATCCTGTCGGATGGTTCCCTGAGCAGATTGCTAAAGTCATTTGGCGGAATGCCTCATCACCAGAACTTTCAAACAAGCACCAAGATGTAGCTTGGCTGGTGGTGAGAAGAGCCCTCCCCGTCAGATCCTTCCTGCGCGCCTGGAGTCTCACCCCCTCCTCACAATGCCCTCGAGGTGGCTATGGTGGGGAAGAGACCACCTCCTTCTGGAATGTGTCTTTGCAAAGCAGGTGTGGAAAGAGATGCAGTGGTTTTTGTCGAGGTTCATCCCAGGCAGCTCTGTAACACAGGAGTCTGTGCTCTACGGGCTGTTCCCAGGGACGCACACCGAGATAAACATCAACTGCTGCTGGAGGACTATCAATTCGGTGAAAGACGTCCTTTGGTCTGCCCGAAACTTGCTGGTCTTCCAGCGCAAAGAATTGTCCGTGACTTAATGTTGCAGACTGGCACATTCCAAGGTCCAGGACTACGTGCTGAGGGGCGCACTAAAGCTTGGGGCAGCCGTGGCAAAGGCTCAATGGGGAAAGACCACTGTGTAAGGCCCCCCCACCAAGGTGAACTGAGGAGCTGGATCCATGGGAAACCCCTCGAACTGTATCCGGAAAATATTTGTTTGCTGTTAAATGTACATGGCATGAAAAATGAAATGGAAGGGTTGTGAGGCAACTCACTCCTGTATTGAAGGAAACTGATCTCCTTTGCACTCTTTGTATTTTTTGACTTGGTGCTGTTTGGAACTGTTTTGTAATATATTTTTTACAGATTTTTATGAATGAAGTATATTTTGGAAATAATAAAAAAAAGCTTCCTCCCTACCTCCCTTTCCTCTTCCTCCTCCCCCTACCCCCCACCCCCAAGGTGGCCTCCAAAGGCACCTTCATGATAGCTAGGTTATGGATGACACTGCAGACCACCATGAACTTTGACACATCCTCTGACAAGTACTGAGACACACCCCCCTCCCACCCCAAGTGGTCCAGGCTGTGGAACAAGGATGTTTCAGGATGTGATGGTTTGCTCCATGACATTCCTTTTTGCTGCCTGACTCTCATTACAAGTGTGCTGTCCTCATGTGGTCGGGTGATGGAGGGGAGTCATTAGCCTGGTGTAGAGCCAGCATCCCTTGTCACCCAGCAGCCAACCTCTGGTTCTTTGTGGTGCGCCAAAGATGGCGGGTATGGCTGACTGGCACAGCAGGAAGTTGTCATGGCTGCTGCCAGGATAGCGGGCATTCACTGAGAGGATCTTTTGGTCATGGTCAGACACCTACTCTATGTTAATAGATTGGTAGCTGTTGAGGTTACCGAATATCTCTCCGTTAACATGTGGGGCCCAGACAACCATGTGAGTGCAGTTGATTGCATGATGTACCTTTGGGAATCCTGCCAGCCTGGTAAATCCACATTCCATCTCCTGTTCCTCTCTGGTCAATGAGAAGATGATGAAATCCCCTCTCCTTCTATACAGGGCCTCTGTCATCTCCCCTATGCAGCAATGGACAGTGATGTGTGAGATGTTGTTGATGTCGTTTGCTCCTGCCTGGAAGGATCCACTGGTGTAAAAATTTAGGGCAACAATGACCTTGACGGCCACTGGTAGTGCTGCCCTCGCCCTCCTGTGAGGCTGCAGGCCTGGTTGTGGGAGGTGTACAGTTCAGTGACCACCTCCTTTGTGAAATGCAGACACCTCAGATACTGCTCCTGGCTGAAGTGGGAGTAAAAGAAGTGCTCTGTAAAGACCCTTGGTAGGTAAGGCCTTTTATTGAGAGTTCTCCTCCTCCTCCCTCTACGAACTGCTTCCCCTCTCTGCTCCCTGTGCTCCATTTCCAAATCTCTCTGCAGCCCAAGAGGGACTCCAACTAGAGCCTCCAATACTAGAACAGAACAGGGTAGAAAACTCCTCTGAGCTCCGTCAGGATGCAGCACCACTCCCTTGCTCCAAGAACACAGGACACCACAAACTCTCCAACAGCAAAAATAAGTCAAAAGTACTGCAACTGGAAGTTGGATGTTTAGCCCTTTAAATAAAGCAAGTGGGGAAGGGGTCCCTCGAGTAACTAAACACATGTTCAGCTGTGAGTGATTAGGAGATGATGTTAACTGGACCTGTGCGGTACAAAGAACAAAGAACAAAGAACAGTACAGCACAGGAACAGGCCTCCAAGCCTGCGCCGATCTTGATGCCTGCCTAAACTAACACCTTCTGCACTTCTGGGGCCCATATCCCTCTATTCCCTTCCTATTCATGTATTTGTCAAGATGTCTCTTAAACGTCGCTATCGTATCTGCTTCCACCACCTCCCCTGGCAGCAAGTTCCAGGCACTCACCACCCTCTGTGTAAAAAAAAATTGGCAGAATGAGCGCCAAATCAGCCTTGAGACTGAATGATGTCATGATCCACCCACTCTGTATACTTCTGGTGCACGCATGGCACACCGGTGCTAGTACCGCTGCCAGTTAGGGTGCACCACCCGCTCCGCACTGGAGGTGGCCAGAACTCTTCTGACTGTCATTATCTCGCTCCAGGGATTCCATAGCACTACGAAGCCAATTTCATGGCCTATATTTTTAAGCCACGGCGATCTGGTCCGTGTTACAGGGCAGTATCATTGTTTAGACTTGTAGGTTTGGCTGTCATAATAGCAGATCAGGCTAAATAGGAGTCAAATATGAAAAAAAAGCTGGCAACCAGATTGTTTAAGGGAGAGTGATTGATGCCACTGAACCTGAGTAGATATTGTACCAGATCTCAATTTATTGAGTAGAAATGTCAGAACATGCAGGGTTTTGTGGATACTCGGGAGTTTCTAAATATCCATTGAGTCCCTCATAAAAATTGCCCACTCCACAGCTGGACTGGCAAACACTTTGGCAGTTGTACTGATTAAGTGACCCATCAACTGCTTCAGAAGTGCTAAAGGATCCTTGTTACTTACAGAATCAAAGAATCATACAGCGCAGAAGGAGGCCATTCAGCCCATTATGCCTGTGTCAGCTTTTTGAAAGAGCTATCCATTTAGTCCCACAACCCTGCTTTTTCCCCATAGCCCATTAAATTCTTCCCTTTAAATTGCCTTTTGAAAGTTACTGTTAAATCTGCTTCCACCCCCCCTTTCAGGGAATGTATTACAATAACTCACTGCGTAAAAAAAAAAAATTCTTACGAAATCCCCTCTGGCATTTTTGCCAATGACCTTAAATCTGTGTCCTCTGGTGAGTGACCCTCCTGCCAATGGAAACAGTTTCTTCTTATTTCCTCTTATCAAAACCCTTCAGAATTTTGGACACCTCTGTTAAATCACCCTTTAACTTTCTCTGCTCTAAGGAGAACAAGCCCAGCTTCTTCAGTCTCTCCATTAAAGTAAAGTCCCTTGTGCCTAATACCAAGGCGGTGGTGTCGTGGTATTGTCACTGGACTAGTAATGCAGAGCCCAGGCTAATGCTTTGGATACATGGGTTCAAATCCCACCACAGCAGATGGTGAAATTTGAATTCAACTAATAAATCTGGAATTAAAAAGCTAGTCTAATGATGACCATGAAGCCATTGTTGTAAAAACCCATCTAGTTCACTAATGTCCTTTAGGGAAGGAAATCTGCTGTCCTTACCTGGTTTGGCCTACATGTGACTCCAGACTCACAGCAATGTGGTTAACTCTTAAAATTCCCTTTGAAATGGCTGAACAAGCTCAATAGTTCAAAGGCAATTAGGGATGGGCAATAAATTTTGGCCCAGCTAGTGATGCTCACATCCCCCAAATGTACTAAATTTTCTCTAGACCTCAACATCCTTCCTAAAGTATGGTGCCCAGAATTGGGGCCTAACCTCTGATTCATAAAAGTTTAGTATGACTACCTTGTTTTTATACTCTGGGGTAAAGTGGCATGATGCAGACTATGGAGATGCTCTGTGGACAGACAGTGCTGTGGCTTACCTGCGCAGTCCACGTGGCATTTCCCATTGATATTTTATTTTATTTTTTTATTTAGAGATACAGCACTGAAACAGGCCCTTCGGCCCACCGAGTCTGTGCCGACCAACAACCACCCATTTATACTAATTCTCCATGAATCCCATATTCCCTACTACATCCCCACCACCTACCTACACTAGGGGCAATTTACAATGGCCAATTTTACCTATCAACCTGCAAGTCTTTGGCTGTGGGAGGAAACCAGAGCACCCGGCGGAAACCCATGCGGTCACAGGGAGAACTTGCAAACTCCACGCAGGCAGTACCCAGAACTGAACCCGGGTCGCTGGAGCTGTGAGGCTGCGGTGCTAACCACTGCGCCACTGTGAGGAACACCGCGCATTACATGCAGATAGTGGCCTGGGGTGCTGCCTGCCCCCGGGAAATCATCATAGTCTGCACAGCAATGCTTTAAAGCAGTGCTATGTGAACACATTTTTCCCCTCTATATCTCTATTAATAAAGCCAAGAATCCCATATGCTTTTTTAACAGCCTTTTCAACTCATCCTGCCACCTTCAATGATTTGTGTCTGTAACTCCTCAGGTCTCTGTTCCTGCACCCCTTTAAAATTATACCTTGAGTTTATATTGCCTCATGCATCATGATTGCTTGGTATTTTTCATTATTTATTTAAAAAATCACATTCTTCAGAATGCATGTTTCAAAACCTTCAGTACTGCAGTACATTGCAATAAAAATGGTTATTTCTGTTTTTAAAAAAATAAAATATGGTCAAATATTGCAACAGAAACTTTGACTGATGTGTCAAATAAGTTGATTTGATTCCTCTTGTTAAACAGTGATAGTTATCACAGATGAAATCTGATATTTCTAAGTGCTTCTATTGCCATATTTAGTGTAGATATTACATGACATGGGATTGTGTGACCTTGTCAACTTGCAGCTGTTGCAATTTGTTTTCTGCCTCACAGAAATTGTTGGCAAATATTGGAACTTTGAATTAAGGTCACAGTCTTCTGGGATTGTTGAATTATGTGAGGAAAAAGCTGGAAGACACATCTTTAGGACTTTTGTACTGCAGGAAAAGAGCTCATGGTTTAGGTAAGGCCATAACTAATGTCACTGTCAATAAGATCTGATTGCTTTGTGTAGACTTAGTTATATGTTGAAAGTTCCACAGCAATGAGTAACAATCAAAACCCTTAATCAGAGGTCAGCTATATTTATATGAAAATGAAAGACAAAATGCATATTTGTTGTTTCAATAGCTATAATTGATTACAGAAATAAAATTACTTAGACCAAAGTTTACTAATAAAGAACTTATTAAACAGAAGACCTGTTAGTCATTTTAGTACACTGAAGCCTGTCCTAAATACACAGACCGACAGCGGAATAGAAAACTGCTGCAGGGCATTTTAATTCCTCCCCATCAGGCAGAAACTGGGCAGAGCAGGATTTAAAATGGCCAATTTCCCTTTAGGAAGGATATGATGGCATTAGAGAAGGTGCAGAAAAGATTTATTAGAATGGTTCCAAGGATGAGGGACTTCAGTTACGTGGATAGATCAGATAAGCGGGGGCTGTATTCTTTAGAGAAGATTGAGAGGAGATTTGATAGAGGTGTTCAGAATCATGAGGGGTCTGGACAGAGTAGATAGGGAAAAACTGTTCCCACTGGCAGAAGGGTCGAGAACCGGAGGACACCAATTTAAGGCGATTGGCAGAAGAACCAACAGCAGCGAGTGGTTAGGATCTGGAATGCACTGCCTCAGAATGTGGTGGAGGCAGATTCAATCGTGGCTTTCAAAAGAAAATTAGACAAATATCTGAAGAGAAAAAATGTACAGGGCTATGAGGAAAAGGCAGAGGACTGGGCCTAGGTGAGTCGCTCTCGCAGAGAGCCAGCATGGACACGAGGGGCCAAATGGCCTCCTTCTGTTCTATGATTCTACGATAAGAAGGAGCAGGAGCGTTTCTCTGGGCCAGAGAAAAGAAATCTGCGCCTCAGTTAGCCAGGTTCCCGTCCTTCCCACCCATGAGTCTTTGGCAAAATCCCCTTTCTCTTCATAGCTGACCTAAGAGTTGGAAAGTGACCAATCTTCAACTACGTGTCAGTTGCCTTTTTCTGGTTGTTTCCGGCAGAGAGCTGTCCACCGGTTAAAATCAGCCAGTCCTCCTGCTGACCTCACTATCATCTTTCAAAGTTCTCCTCATTAAGGGACCATTCCTTTAGATTGGGAAATTGCTCATGTTGCTCTGCTATTTAATAGAGACGACAGAGGGAAACCAGGAAATTATAGACCTGTTAGCTTAACATTTGTTATTGGAAAATTACTAGAGTCTATAATTAAGGACTGAACAGGTCGAAAATTTTCAGCTGATCAAAGAGGGTCGGCATGGATTTGTAAAGGGTAGGTCAGACCTGATGAATCTAATTGAATTTTTAGAAGAGGTGACTAAATTAGTGGACAGGGGAATGTCTATGGATGTCACTTATAGTGAATTCCAGAAGGTATTTGATAAAGTTACTCATAAGAGACTGTTATGTAAGTTGAAGCTCATGGAACTGACCTGGTTTGGAAATTGGATGAGCAGCAAGAGACAGAAAGTGGGGATAATGGACAGGTGCTGTAATTGGCTGGATGTGATTAGTGGTGTCCCACAATAATTTGTATTCGGGACTCAACTATTCATCATATTAACGATGGAATAGAAAGCCAGATCTCCACAAAGATTGGCAACATTGCAAGCTGTGTAGATGGAAAAGTAATATTACAAAGAGAACGCGTGATATCAAAAAACGACTGAAGGCACTGGATACTGCAAAGGCTATGGGTCCTGACAACATTCCGGCAATAGGACTGCAGATCTGTGCTCCAGAACTTGCCGTGCCCCTAGCCAAGCTGTTCCAGTCCAGCTACAACACTGGCATCTACCCGGCAATCTGGAAAATTTCCCAGGTATGTCCTGTGCACAAAAAGCAGGACCAGTCCAACCCGGCCAATTACTGCCCCATCAGTCTACTCTCAATCATCAGTAAAGTGATGGAAGGTGTCATCAACAGTGCCATCAAGCAGCACTTGCTTAGCAATAACCTGCTCAGTGACGCTCAGTTTGGGTTCCGCCAGGGCCACTCAGCTCCTGACCTCATTACAGCCTTGGTTCAAACATGGACAAAAGAGCTGAACTGAAGAGGTGAGGTGAGAGTGATTGCCCTTGACATCAAGGCAGTATTTGACTGAGTATGGCATCAAGGAGCCCTAGCAAAACTAAGGTCAATGGGAATCAGGGGGAAAACTCTCTGCTGGTTGGAGTCATACCTAGCGCAAAGGAAGATGGTTGTGGTTTTTGGAGGTCAATCATCTGAGCTCCAGGACATCACTACAGGAGTTCCTCAAGGTAGTGTCCTAGGCCCAACCATCTTCAGCTGCTTCATCAATGACCTTCCTTCAATCATAAGGTCAGAAGTGGGGATGTTCGCTGATGATTGCACAATGTTCAGCACCATTCGTGACTCCTCAGGTACTGAAGCAGTCCGTGTAGAAATGCAGCAAGACCTGGACAATATTCAGGCTTGGGCTGATAAGTGGCAAGTAACATTCGCGCCACACAAGTGCCAGGCAATGACCATATCAAACAAGTGAGAATCTAACCATCTCTCCTTGACATTCAATGGCATTACCATCACTGAATCCCCCACTATCAACATCCTAGGGGCTACCATTGACCAGAAACTGAACTGGAGTATCCATATAAATACCATGGCTACAAGAGCAGGTCAAAGCTAGGAATCCTGCGGCGAGTAACTCACCTCATGACTCCCCAAAGCCTGTCCACCATCTACAAGGCACAAGTCAGGAGTGTGATGGAATGCTCTCCACTTGCCTGGATGCGTGCAGCTCAACAAAGCAGCCCACTTGATTGGCACACCATCCACAAACATTCACTCCCTCCACCACCGACGTACAGTGGCAGCAGTGTGTACCATCTACAAGATGCACTACAGCAACGCACCAAGGCTCCTTCGACAGCACCTTACAAATCCGCAACCTCTACCACCTCGAAGGACAAGAACAGCAGATGCATGGGAATATCACCACCTGCAAGTTCCCATCCAAGTCACACACCATCCTGACGTGAAACTCTCTCGCCGTTCCTTCAATGTCGCTGCGTCAACATCCTGGAACTCCCTTCCTAATAGCACTGTGGGTGTACCTACCTCACATGGACTGCAACGGATCAAGAAGGCAGCTCACCACCACCTTCTCAAGGGCAATTAGGGATGGGCAATAAATGCTGGCCTAGCCAACGATGCCTACATCCCATGAATGAATAAAAAAAACAGTGAAAGCGGAGCATGGCTTTAAACAGCATGCACAATCCTGAGCAACAACTGTTTAGTCCTGTTCAGCTGGTTGCTGTTAGGAGAGGTCATTAAATGAAGTATTACCTACCAAAATTTCATGCAGCCTCTTTAATGATCACCTGCAGGTAATTTAATTGCCCCGTAACAATCCTCCAGGTGGCTTTTCCTAGTATGCACTTTAACTCCTTTACCAAGATCTTGTGCTAAACACAGATTAAACCAGTGTTGCAGCTTCATACCCCAGCTTGACCACCTCTAAATATTTTGCACCTAAAGTATTCGGCCAAAATCACCCCCTTGCTGTCTAGATTCATATGAAGAATGAATGCTGGGGTGAGGTATGAGAGAGCAGCCAACACCTGTGAAACCATACATCATCTGAGGCAAAAGCAAAATATTACAGATGCTGGAATTCCAAAATAAAAATAGAAAACACTGGAAATACACAGCAGGTCAGGTAGCATCAGTGGAAAGAGAAACAGTTAACAAGTTGATGACCTTTCATCGGAACTGGGAGCAGTTAGAAATGTAATAGGTTTTAAGCAAGTGCAAGGACGAAGGATGGGAAAAAGATCAAAAAGGAAGGTTTGTGAGAGGGTGGAAGACAGGAAAAATTAAATAACAGAAGGGTTGGTGGTGCAAGGCCACATCTGAATCACTGCCTTCAGAACAGGATGGGAGAAAAGATCAACACTTGTTTTGATAACATTCTTTGAATTGTGATTTTAGAATCATAGAATCTTACAGCAAAGAAATAGGCCATTTGGCCCAACCAGTCCATGCAGGCATTTGTGCTCCACTTGAGCCTCTTCCCATTCTTCCTCATCTAACTCTATCAGCATAGGAACATAGGAGCAGGAGTAGGCTAATTGGCCCATTGAGACTGCTCTGCCATTCATTTACCTCAACGCCACTTTCCTGCTCTATCCCACATATCCTTTGATGTCATTAGTATCCAGATATCTATTGATTTCTATCTTGAACATATTCAATGATTGAGCTTCCTCAGTCCTCTGGGGTAGAGAATTCCAACGATTCACCTCCCTCTGAGTGAAGAAATTCCTCATCTCAGTATTAAATGGCAAACCACTTATTCTGAGCATGTGTCCCCTGGTTCTAGACCCTCCAGCCAGGGGAAACATCCTATCTACATCCATCCTGTCACGCCCTGTAAGAATTTTGTAAGTTTCAATGAGATCACCTCTCATTCTTTGAAACTCTAGAGAATACAGGTCCAGTTTCCTCAATCTCTCCTCATAAGACAACTCCGCCACTCCAGGGATTAGTCTGGTGAACCTCCGTTGCATTCCCTCTAGGCAAGTACATCTTACCTTAGATGAGGAGACCAAAATTGTACGTAATACTCCAGCTGCACTCTCACCAAGGTTCTGTACAATTGCAGCAAGACTTCTTTAGTGCTCAAAACTGCTTGCGATGCAGGCCAACATGCCTTCCTAATTGCTTGCTGCTTATAGTGACTCATTAACAAGGACACCAGGCTCCTTTGGACATCAACACCTCCCAAACTCTCATCGTTTAGGAAATACTCTGCCTTTCTGTTTTTTTCTACCAAAGTGGATAGCTTCATACTTATTCACATTAATACTCCATCTGCCACGTTCTTGCCCATTCACATAGCCTATCCTAGTACCCTTGAATTCTCCTCACAATTTACATTCTTACCTAGTTTTCTGTCATCAGCAAATTTGGAAATATTACATTTGGTCCCCACATTCCAAATCATTTATATAAATTGTGAACAGCTGTGGCCCCAGTATTGATCCTTGTGGTACCCCACTGGTAACAGCCTGCCATCCTGAGAATGGCCTGTTTATTCCTACTCTCTGTTTTCTGTCTGTCAACCAATTCTCAATCCATACCAGTATATTATCCCCAATCGCATGTGCTCTAATTTTGTTTACTAACCTCCTGTATGGGACCTTATCAAAAGCCTTCTGAAAATCTAAATACATCACATCCATTGGTTCTCCTTTATCTATGCTACAAGTAACGTCCTCTAAAAACTCCAACAGGTTTGTCAAACATGATTTCCCTTTCATAAAGCCATGTTGACTCTGTCCACTCATATCATTATTTTCCAAGTGTCGAGTTATCACATCCTTTATAATAGATTCTAACATTTTCCTTATGACTGACATCAAACTAGCAGGTCTGTAGTTCCCCATTTTCTCTCTCCCTCCTTTCTTAAATAGTTGGATTACATTTGCTACTTTCCAGTCTGCAGGAACCTTTCAAGAATCTATTGAATTTTGAGAGATAGCCACCAATGCATCCACTATCTCTATAGCCACCTCCTTCAACACTTTGGGATGTCGCTCATCTGGTCCAGGGGATCTATCAACCTTCAATCCAGTTAATTTTCAAGTACTACTTCTTTATTAATACTAATGACTTTCAGTTCCTCCTTTTCACAAGTCCCTTGATTCCCTATTATTTCTGGGCAATTTTCTGTATCTTTCTCCATAAAGACAGACACAAAGTATGCTTATCAAGCTTCTCCTTAAATGCATCTATACTACTTGCCTTAACTCCTCCTGTGGTGGCGAGTTCCACATTCTCAACACTCTCTGGGTAAAGAACTTTCTTCTGAACTCCCTATTGTTATGACACGACCGCTCAAGACAAAGCTCCCAATCAAAATATATGATTCTGATTGCGGTGGGAGCAACGCACAGTCAATTCAGTCCCAAAACGTCACAGATCGCATAACATATCTTTAAGCTTTCCCAAATCAAAGAAAGCCACAGCCGAATTGAACTATCTATTAACCCCCGAATGAGGCAAACCCAAACTAGGTATCTTTAGATATCAACAAAGTTTATTCGAGAAAACTAAAAATCTTAAACACTACTAAGAGAAAACAACATTTAAAAATAGGAATAACAATAAAGTCCTTTCAGAGTTACGCTTCCTGACGAAACAGTCCTCCGATTCAAAGTCCACTCGCAATCTTCCAGGGTCCGATGAGGAATTTGGGAATCCAGTCCAACATCCGAAGCTTCAAACTCCTCTTTCTTCCAGTGATGACCACAGCAGATCAACAACTCGCATCAACTTTCAAAAGAACCAATCTAGCTTAACTTTTAGAATTTTGAGGGGTAAAAATAATTAGCTTAATTTCACTTTCTTCAGTTTAAATTGACAGACTTCTCTTCTTCAGTTCATACTGGCCAAGCTGTGTCTGTGTCTGTCTCTCAACTGTCTCTGCAAAAGCCAGTTTTTCAAAAGTCAATTGCAACATTGTATGTCCTGTCTTTGGTCTCTGAATGGCTGTATCCAGGGCAACCAAGATGCTAGGTAACTTCTGAGGCTGCCTTAAAGCAGTACTGATCTTTTGCTGTCTTAAAGATGCACCGCAATATTTCCCAAAAAAAACCCAAAAGGATCATGACGCTATTTGATTTCTTGTTGACTAGCTTATATTGATGTCCTCTATTATTCAGCTTACCCCTAAGTGGAAGCACTCTGTGTCAAACATATCAAAATCTTTTATAATTTAAAAATCTCTATCAAGTCACCCCCTCAGCCTGGTCTTTTCAAGAAAAAAAAGAGACCCAGTCTGTTCATCCTTGAATACGTATAACCTCGCAGTTCTGCTATCATCCTTGTAAATCTTATTTGCATCTTCTCCAGATCCTCTATAATTTTTATAATATGGTGACCAATACTATAACAGTACTTCAAGAGAGTTCTAACAAAGGTTCAATACAAGTTTAGCATAGCTACCCTTCTACTTTTCAATTCGATCCCTCTAGAAATAAATCCTCCTGTTTGGTTTGTTTTTGTTATGATCTTATTAACCTACATTGCTACTTTCTGTGATTTGTGTATTTGTACTCCCAGATCTACTCAATTTAGATTCTTATTTTTCAAGTAATATGTGATCTTATTATTCTTATCATAATGTAATACCTCATACTTATCTATGTTGAAATTCATATGTCCATTCTGTAAGTTTATTAATGACTTCTTGTAATTGGTTGCAGTCCTCTTTGGAAATGAATCCCCCACCTCTGCCAATTTGGAGTCACCCACAAATTTAGGAGTTGTGCTTTTGATTCCAAAGTCTAAATTATTAATGTAAATAGTGAACAACAGTGGTCCCAGCACTGATTCTTGTGGGACCCCCACTTCCCACCTTCTGCTACTCTGAATAGCAACCTTTTACCCCCTACTCTCTGACCTGCAGCCAGCTAGCTATCCAGTCTGCTACTGGTCCCCTGACTTCACATGCTCTGACCTTATTTACCTGACCAAATTTCCTATAATGCTTCCCTTTGCCTTAGCCATGAAGTCACATCTTTCTCTCTTGTCTCCCCTCATGCCCTCTCTGAGCTCATCTTGTCCATGACACCCACCTCCTGTTCCCTTGATCTTTTCCCACTAAATTGCTGATCACCAAACTTCCCCCCCTGGTTGCCATGACAGCCAATATTTAAATTGTTCTCTCTCTTCAGATATTGTTATTCTCTCCTTCAAATTTACCTTCAACAACCCCTCTCAACAAGAACAACCCTGACCCCACCGTCCTTGCAAACTACCATCTCCAACCTCCCTTTCCTCTCCAAAGTCCTTGAATGTGTTGTCGCCTCACAAATCCATTCCCATCTTTCCCCAAACTCCTTGTTTGAATCCCGCCAATCAGGTTCCCACCCCTATCAAAGTACCAAAACAGCTCTTATCATAGGTGGGTGAGTGGAAGGGAAAGATGCGGCAGAAGCAAAAGATGGGCTTGATTTTAGTGACATGTAAGTCCATGAGCTCCTTACAATTATTGTTGGAGGTGAGGGTGAAGGGTACTGGGGAGAGGGGTTTAAGAAGACAGTTTGCAGTAGAGAAAAGAAGCTGGGGGTTATCTTTGCATTCCAAGATGACATCCTAAGTGACTGTGACAAAGATAAACTTCCCCTCCTCATCCTAATCGATCTGTCTGCAGCCTTTGACGTGGTTGACCACACCATCGTCCTCCAACGCCTCTCCACTGTTGTCCAGCTGGGTGGAGTGTTCTCACCTGGTTCCATGCTTATCTATCTAATCGTACCCAGAGAATCACTTGCAATGGCTTCTCTTCCTGCTCCCGCACCGTCACCTCTGGTGTCCCCCAACGATCTATCTTTGGCCCTCTCCTATTTCTCCTCTGCATTGTGCCGCTCGGTGACATCATCCAAAAGCACAGCGTTAGTTTTCACTTGTATGCTAATGACACCCAGCTCTACCTCAGCACCACTTCTCTCGACTCCTCCACTGTTACTAAATTATCAGACTGCTTATCTGACATCCAATACCGGATGAGCAGAAATTTCCTTCAGTTAAATATTGGGCATACTGAAGCTATTGTTTTCGGTCTTCGCTCCAAATTCTGTTCCCTAGCTACTGATTCCATTCCTCTCCCTGGAAAGAAACTGAGATTAAGCCAGTCCATCCGCAACCTGAACCTTGACCCTGAGATGAGCTTCTGACCGCATATTCATGCCATCACTATGACCACCTATTTCCACCTCCGTAATATCATTCGACGTCGCCCTGTCTCAGCTCATCTGCTGCTGAAACCCTCATTCATGCCTTTGCTACCTCTATACTTGACTTTTCCAATGCACTCCTGGCTGGTCTCTGTAAACTTGAAGTCATCCAAAACTCTGCTGTCCATGTCTTAACTTGCACCAAGTCCCTTTCTCCTATCACCCTTGTGCTCATTGACCGACATTGCTTGACCAGGAGCCAATCTCTTGATCTTAACATTCTTATCCTTGTTTTCAAATCCCTTCATGGCCTCACCCCTCCCTATCTTTGAAATCTCCTCTGGCCCCACAACCCTCCAAAATATTTGTGCTCCTCTAATTTTGACCTGTTGTGCATCCCTGATTTTAATTGCTCCACCATGGGTCACCGCGCCCTCAGTTGCCTAGGCCCCAGACTGTGGAATACACTCCCTACAGCTTTCTGACTCCTCACCTCGCTTTTCTTCTTGTAAGACACTCCTTAAAACCTACCTCTTTGACCAAGCTTTTGGTTATCTGAGCTAATATCTTCTTTTGTGGCTCGTGTGATACTTTTATAATGCACCTTGGGATGTTTTATTACATTAAAGGCACTATTTAAATATAACTTGCTGTTGTTCTCTTAACTGCTCTTGTTCATTCCCTATTACTAAATCCAGTAACAATTCTTCCCTAATTGAATTCCCTACATTGTGGGAACTCCATTCCATTATTCCCTTTATCTACCTCTTCTGGCCAATTAATTTCAGGGTAGTTGAAATCCTGCATGATTGTTATTCAATGCGTTTTACTTATTTCCCTAATTTGTTTGCATATTTCTTCCTCCACCTCCCTCCCACTATAAGGTGGTCTATAGTCTACCCTTATTATTGTAATTGATCTTTTATTATCTTTTATCTCTGCCCACATGCATTCTATTTCTGTTTTACTGATGGTTCCATCACTTTTTTCACCTGCCATTATGTTATCTCTAATAAGTACAGTTACTCCACCTCCCCTTTTCTCCCTCTCTCTCTGTGCCTATAGCTGACAGTTTAATTCCCAGTCCTGATTTTTTTGGAGCAATGTCTCGGTAATCTCTATTATATCTGGTTCCTTGCAACTTATATTTACCTCCATCTTGGGACATTTTATTACGTTACAGGTGCTATATTAATACAAGTTGTTGTTATGATTCATTTTCCCTTGTTTTATTACAGATACCATGTGCATTGCTGGACAGACAGTTTAACTCATCTTTTGTAGCAGTTCCTTTCACTTTATTTTAAAAGGATGGTTAAATCGTTTTACACTTCTGATCTACAATTCTATTTATTGCCTGGCCATTTATGTCCTCCCTTAGTTTAGTCTGCCCTATGTTCTTCTTTCTTGTTTCATTTATGTTTAGGCTTGCTTCATTTCTGTAGATCCCTTCCCTATCTTACTAGTTTGAAGCCTTTGCCACCTCTCTATTTATCCTTTCTGCTAGGATGCTGCTCCCAGTCCGGTTCACGTGGAGCCTGTCCCATTATCTAGCTCCTTCTTGTGCCAGTACTAGTGGCAGTATCCCATGAAAAGAAACTCCTCTTTCCCACGTCAAGGACTGCATTTTATAAGCCACCCGATATCAGGGGTCATGGCGGGGGAGCCCGGAAAATACTTCCAGGAGAGGCCTGCCATGGGCCTCGATGTCGGGAGGCCCTGCCGCATTTTACCGGCAGCAGTGAGGCTTTGTGGCAGCCCTCCCACCACCACTCAGCGGCAGAGCCTTCATTTAAATATTTAATTTAATATAAATATATGCAAAAGCCGTCCCATGCCGATATTCCGGCTGGTGACCGGAATTCCCGCACCTTCAGATCTCTGTTCGGAGATCTGAGGCGTGACACAGGTGGGGAGGAGGGAGGGTTGAATTTTTCAAGGCGCTGGGGGCGAGGTGGGGGGGGGGTGTAGATGCAAAAACTAACATGATTGGTTGTGGGGTTGGTGGGAAGGGGTTGAGGGTCAAAGGGATTAAAGATTGCGGGGGGAAAGGTGGTGAGTGAAAACTTACTTTTTTGGGGGTGATAGGATAAATAATAAACGGTTTATTCATTGGGTGGAGGTGAGGGAGGGGATTGGAAGTGTGAGTATAATTTTATTTTAATCTTTTGCCAAACCTGTCCCTTTAAAAATTAAAATAACCTCTCAGGGCTTGAAGCCCTTTAAAAATGGTGCCAGTGCCTGCACCTACGTGGTGGTGCTGGACACCATTGCTGGTGTCAAGTCATCGGCGGCAGGCGGTCCGCCCCCTCCTTGTTAATAAGCCGCCGCGTGAAATATTGCGGCGGCTCCACAGCGCACGTCTCTCATGTGCACCGCGCACATTTTGAAATAAAATTCAGCCCCTGGTCTTTAGCCACATGTTAATTCCTTTAATCTGTCTGTCTCATGCCAATTTGCAGACGGCTTGTACAATAATCCAGAGATTACTACAGTTGAGGTCCTGCTTTTTAATTTAGCTCCCAACTCCTGATATTCCCCCAGCAAGATCTCCTCCCTGTTCCTTTTTGTTCCAATGTGGACTACAACAATTACATTTTTTCCTTCTCCTTCCAATTACCTCTCTAGCCACCTCAAGGTATCCCTTACCATGGCAGCCTACCCTCCCCTTCATTATAGAATCTACTATCACTACTACATATCTATTCTGCTCCTTCCCATCCTTGGACAGCCTTCTGAGCAAGAGTGCCTTGGTCTGCATTGTTGCTGTCTTCCCTGCAGTCTTTCTCCTTATCCTCACAGTTAGCAAGTACATCATACCTGTTGGATAGGACTACTGCCTACAGGTCCTCCTTCTTGACCTCTCCTAAGTCCCTGCTATCTGGCTCCCTGACACTCACACCCTCCTCTTCCTGAACCTGTGCTTTCCTGTGGTGTGTGACTCTGTTCTGGATAAAGCTATCCAGAAATTCCTCCCCCTCCCTTATGTTGAAGTGTCTCTAACGTTTACTCCAGCTCAATGACTCTGAGCCGGAGTGACTGAAGGCAAAGACTTTTCCTGCAGGTGTGGGAATCAGGGACAGTCTTGCTGTCCACAAACTCCCACATACTACCGTCCCGACACAAACCCTCTAGTTTTTTAAATCCATTTGCTTATTGATAGCCTGAATTAAAATTAGGTAAACTGCTTTTGTTAAAAAAAATTACTTCCTGTTTTCTCACCCGATTTACTCATCCTCAGAGCTCTTCGTCTGACCTTCTCTGTTCTTAAGGAGAATAATACCAGCTTCTCCAATCTATCCACATAACTGAAGTCCCCAACCACACCATCTTCCTCCAATGCCTCTCACTGTTGTCCAGCTGGGTGGGACTGCTCTCACATTCTTCTCAATCTAATCGTAGCCAGAGAATCACTTGCAATGGCTTCTCTTCCTGCTCTCTTTGTCATTCAGGGAGCTCTAGCTTTAGATGTCCCATCTTTCTTCCTTATGGAAGTATGTTTGGTTTGTACCCAAAGTATCTCCTCCTTGAAGGCCTGCCATTGCTTATTTAATGTTTTCTTGGCCAATCTTTGTTTCTAGTCCACCTGTGTTAGATTCCTTCTCAAATCACTGAAATTCATTTGTTTCCAATTGGGTATTTGAACCTTTAATTTTTCTTTGTCCCTTTCCATAACTACTTTAAGCCTATTTATATTATGATCACTATTAGCCCAATGTTCTTCAATTGAGACACCCTCCACTTGCCCTCCTTCATTCCCCGGAACAAGACCCAGCACTGCTTCCTCCCTCATTAGGCTAGAAACATTCAATTAAGGAAGTTCTCCTGTACACATTTTAGGAACTCTTCATTCTCCTTGCCCTTTAAAACTTTTCTTCCCAGCAGGTTAGAGTAATTGAAGTCCCCTACCATTACTGCTGTATTATTTTTACAGTTCTCTGAAATTTGCCTACAGATTTGCTCCTCTATCACCTTCTCACTATTTGGGGTTGGTAGTAAACATTCAGCAATGTAACAGTTCCTTTATTGTTCCCTAACTCTAACAAAATAGATTCAATCTTTGAACCCTTTAGTATATTGCCCCTCTGTAGAACTGTGATATTAATGTTGATCAATATTGCATCTGCAGGCCCACCTCCTCTCACGTTCCTGGTTGCTGTATTTTTTCATTCCCTATCCCTCCTGCATACTTTGTAGCCAGGAGTGTTTAGTTCTTATTCTTACTGTGTTTAAGACAAGTCTCCTTTATAGCCACCATATCATAACCCCATGTGGCAACTTGTGCCTGTAGCTCATCAACCTTGTGTGTAATGTTCTTCGCATTAACACACATGCATTCCAACACCATGTTAATCAACTTCGCTTTTTTGCTCCATCTAATTGCTGCTCTTTGTGCTATTCTTTGTTCTGTTTGTTCCTCCTAGTCTTTTTTGTAACCAGTCTCTCCTCTCTATTGCTCTGCTCTGGTGCCTCCCCCCATATATTAGTTAACCTCTCCGTGTGAACATTGGTCCCATTGGCTCAGGTGCAGCCTATCCAACTTGTACAGGGTCCCTTCTGACCCAGAACTGGTCCCAATGTCCAAGGAATCTGAAGCTCTCCCTCCTGCACCATCTCTCCAGCCACTCATTCACGTGCACTATTTTCTTGTTTCCATACTCACTAGGATGTGGTACTGTGAGTAATCCAGATATTACCACCTTTGAGGCCCTGTTCTTTAATCTTTTTCCAAGCTCCATGAACTCTGCCTGTAGAACCTCAACCCTTTACCTGCCTATATCATTGGTTCCAATATGGATTACGACTTCTGGCTATCCTTCTTCCCATTGCAGAATGTCTTGCACCTGTTCAGTGATATCCTTTCTAGTTATTACTGCTACGGACAGGTGGAAATGGGTATGGGTGGTTTCCACTGTTCACCTCCCAACTGACCGCAATCGTGTTTTGTTAAAAATAATGCGTTAGCCCCTGAGTGTCTTTCAGATAAAATAAAGAAACAAATGACAGTTTTTCTCGTAGGTTAAAAACACTATTTATTTTTATACAATCCCTGAAATAGTCACAACCTCACCCACACACACACTCATCCACACACATATATACAAGAATAGACAGATCAAGAGAAAAGGGTAGGTAGTTTAAAGTCCAAAGTGAGGTAAGTGTTCGTGATTTACAGTAAACCACTTAAATCTTCTTAGGAGGCAAGTCTTTTTTTAAAAGGTGCAGGCCAGGTGTTAATAGTCTTGAACTTGTTGAGGTAGTATGAGGTAGTTGTATGAGGTAGTTGGTAGTGTGGATTTTGTTACCTTTACAGATGGAGAGTCTTAAAGTCACTTTGTGATGTCTATGCTGTAGTGGTTGTTCAGTTATTGTTCAGCAGGGTTCATCTTGCTTGGCTGGATCCCTTGCACAGCCTCTGACCGGACTGCTTTCTGAGGTGTTGGCTTGATCCAGAAGGCGAACTTTGTAAGGTAAAAATTCATCACTTTAGAGTTTCTGCTTGGAGACACATGGCCCTGTCCCCTGCTTTGAGCACAATGGGCAAGGATATGATAACCATGGCTATCGATTGATGTCTGAATGGGGACCATTCTAGTAACACAGTGCTACTTCACTGCTATTCATCTTGGTTCGGGCTGTGAGTTAGTCTGTCTCCAGAATCCTTTGTTAGTTCATTCATGTTGATGAGTCATTAATATGCAATAGTGCTCCTTTCAATTTCAATTTCAAAGGGTGCAGAGCTATTTCAGATGAGGTTAACGAGTTCCTTCTTTGTAGACAAGTTTGTTGATTTCCAGTATAGGAGGGCTCATATGACTGCTACTCCATTTTGATCACGGTGTAAGTGTCCATTTCTTGTGGTTTTGTCTAACAGTGGACTTTTTAAAAAATTCATAATTCTTCCATTTCAATGTTTATTTCATCATGGTTCCTTCCTTGCATGGCATTACCAATAACTGGGGTACTGATGGGTTAAAGGTATTTTGTTCAACTCCAAGGTTTTCAATGATAATATATTTATTAATGATCATGAGAAAGGAAGGGATTTGGGCTTTTTAGTGCATAGATCGCTAAAGGATCATGACCAATGTCATGAAGCGATTGCTTGAGCGACTAGGATGCTAGAGTGTATTTACAATTTACTATAAGAGCAAACATACTATTTTGTCCTTCTACAAGATTTTAATCAGGTCTCAGTTAGAATACTGTATTGGTTTCCTCACATGGATGATATTGAGGCTTTGGAAAAGGTGCAGATAAGTGCCACAAGATCTTAGTTACTAAGCTAGGCTCAAGGAGCTATGTCTCCACACTTGAGAGAAGTTTAGGCTTACTGATGATTTGGCCACAGTTGATAAGATAACTAAATAGCTAAGTAGCTGAGGGAGGTCCAGGAGTCATAATCTAAAGTCATGTCAGTCCACAACTTGGTTAGATGTCAGGAGGTGCTTCTTTTTCCAGAGATTAGTGGACCTTGGGAACAGGCGGCTGACTCATGTGGTGAATGCTGATTCATTGAATTCCTTCAAGTGAGAGCTGGACTTGTTTCTGGCTATGGCAAAGATCATCTCATACAGAGATACAAACTGTCTAACATTAATCCAGAATGGTGTATTGAGGACTACTTCACCCACCTAAGGGGGTTGGAGAAGAGGTTTCTGGATTTTTTCCCTAGTTGGCCTGGATTTTTATCTGGTTTATCACCAGTCCCAGGAGTTCACAGAACCTTCGGGTGAGAAGGTTCATATTGTGAGACACTGCAGTTGTGTGGGACATGCTGGACGTGCCAGAGGGTCTTTGCCTTTCCATCATTCTTTGTAGGCTGATTTTTTTCTAATATCTGTGCCATTGTAGTGGTAAGAACAAGCTGCTTCAGAATCTCTGAGGATTACAATTTCTTTAGGGCAGATGTTTTGCTGTGGCAAATGTTATTTAAATAAATTAATTTGAGGCCAAAATTCAAATTAACCACAGTTTATATTTGACTTATAGACTCCACAAAAGAGCAACATAGGGTTGCAGACGGCTGGTGAAATGGAAGTTATTTTATTGATTCTTGGGATATTGGCATTTTTGGCAAGACTAGCATTTATTGCCCTTGGCTGGTTGCCCTTGATGGTGAGCCACCTTCTTGAACTGTTGCAGTCCAACTTCACTTTCCTTCCAAAATTCCTTGAACATGTTGTTACCTCCCAAATCCGTGACCAAGTTTCCCACAATTTCATGTTTGAGCTTCTCCAACCAGTTTTCACTCCTGCCACAGCACTAATCAAAGTCTCAAATGACATGCTATGCAACTATGACCATGGTGCACTGTCCCTCCTGATCCTTCTCGACCTGTATGCAGCCTTTGTTACTGCTGACCACACCATCCTGTTTCAACAGCTCCCCGTCCATTACTACATATATTTAAGCTGTTGTTGAAACAATAAAGCAAAATAAAGCAAAAAAGTGCACTGAGAATTTTTACATCCACCTGAACAGGCAGGCAAGGCCTCAGTTACTGGACCAGATTCTGTTGCAGCGAGAAATCTCATGGTATGCCGCGTGAGTTAGATCTGTTTGTGCGCATCTAGCTTTTAACATTTTTCGCCCATGCAGTTGCTGACAGTGTGAACTGATAACGGAGAGCAACAGGGTATCTGAGACTTTACTAAACCATGGGACAAACAGGGTATCTTCTTAACCAATGAGATTAAAGGGTTAAGAAATAAACAGAGGACAGACTGAGAAGGAGGGTGAATTAAAGTGGGTCAATTCAATGTCAAATCAGATACAGAAAGTAAAATAGAGAGAAAAAAAGATTGGATTGGGAGAGAGAAAAAAAGGGACAGAAAGGAAAAATAAGAAAAAATAGAAAAAATTAAAATGTGACATTTTTAAACACTTCTAAAGCAATTCACAACCTGAAAGAATGAGACTCCACAATTATAACTATTTTATTTTCAGGGCAAGAGAGGTTGATTGGCAAACAATTATCATGTTGTTAAAAGAGTATGTACGTTGATAATTAATAGACTTAACTTTCTGTGGTGAGTTTAATGGGGAATCAAGGTGCAAATGCAGCATCTTCATGAAACTCATGAAGAGGTCAAGCGTAAGACGCTGTTTTTGCAAAGCTAACGACGTAGTGGTGCAAATTGATCAGTAACTTGTGGCAATCACAATTCACGGGGTATCTCTTCATCAACACAAGTTGCCAGTCAATTTGTGCATTCATTTATGTGTTGTTTAAATGCAGTTATATTTTCAATAAAATCGGTTCCAATGTCTTATCAGAAAGACAGCATATTACAGGTTTATTCTTGTGTAAATTCTGACATTAAATGAGAAATTTATCGGGTTGCACATTTCAAAAATGTTCTATTTATATGTACTTTGTATTATACCATTGTTTTGTGTGTAAATTTTCAAATCCCCAAATTTTCTTTTAATCTATGCAGAAATTTATAACCTGTGACAATGAACAATACAGAGAAGACCAGCATTAAAAACGGTATCACAAATTAATATACTAATAAGAACTAAGGGCTTAACATGAAAGATTATATGTAGCTAGCTCTGGTATTTATCTACAATGATGACAAGCTCTGGATTAAAGATGTCAGCATGGACTATCCTGAGTTATAAATGAGTAGTTAATCCACTCACATACTTCAACACCATGCCCTTCAGCTAGGTATTTAATTTCACTACTAATTTTATTTTTTCAAACTATGCAGATTCAATTTATTTTTTAAGAAAAAATCCTCAAAAACAGGCTTCCTATGATGATAAACGTAGAAAAAACTGCATTAACAATTACATGATTAAATATATGCCATTTTCTCCAATAGCTACCACAACTTTTACTGTTGCCTTTGTTTTTCTCTTTTTTCTGGCTTGCTCAATCTGCTGTCTAACATTTGGCAATTTTGTTACAGAATAAGGAGCTGAAATTTGTGCTTGGCAAATCTTGATAGAAACCTAACTAATACATGCTGGAAAATACAGCAAACTGCACATGCACGGATTACACGGGTACTGTTAATAACAATCCAGTCAAAGCCTAGGTGTTTAGGATGGCTTGAGCCTTGAAGTAAACATTTTACTGAAAGCAGTGGAGAAACAAAAGTCATTTTATACGAAAACTTTTAATGTTTTTATCTTGTTTACAACCTTATTTGGGAGATTACACATTTCAATTAATGAGAAACAAGTGATGAATAAAATGAGTTGGAAAATTTTGAACTCTTTGATTGATTTACTTTCACCTTTCTTTTATTCATCGATACTCCTGACTAGCCATTCAAGATTGACTGTTTTTAAAAGTCCAGAAGTTTTTCACTGGTAGTTTTCCAGTCACTTCCTCATTTTTAATTCATGTTTCCCGCCTCTTTAGTTTCAATGTGCTGCTGTTTTACTTTGAACCAATCAGCAGAGTATGACAAAAAGTGACACATTAGTGGGGTCAATAAAGCAAGACAAAAACACCAAGTATTTATTTTGTTACGGCCACTGCTCTACTCCAACCTGACCACAGCAAATGTTTTTGTTACTAGGTTTTTATCCTTTTGTGTTTTATTTGTCCAATAAACAGCAACAGGTTTTCTTGTAGGTTTAAAACCGAAGATTAGTTATTTATTTAGCAATATTCATTTTCCCAAAATTGTCACAACTGCACCCATACACGTATTCACTTGCACAAACACACACACGCACACGCGTGCACACACACGATAGAAATAAAAAGGGTAAGTAGTTTGAAGTGAGGTAGGTTTTCGGGGTTCATGGAAACCTGTTGAATCTTCTCGGAGGTCAATTTCTCTTTTTAAATTTCTAGGCCAGGGTTTTTTGTAGATTTCTCTGTTGGTCAAAAGTTCAGTTTGAAGACAGGGGATCACTTCCAGTTCTCTACTGCAAAAGTTGAAGTGTAGAAGTTACAGCAGGGCACCTTTCTTTTGGCTTGCTGGATTTTCTACCAGCTCTCAGTTGGACAGACTTTCATGATGTTTGTCCTGGGTCTCTTTTCTCTCTCTCCAGAGAGCTACTTTTAAGGTCAAAATGGTCTCACATCTTGCCTGTGTTGGGAGATATAGCTCTTCCGCCCTATGGTGACCACCAATGGACCAGGATGTAGTTATGTCACACCTTCTTTGTTTCAGAAGAACCCATTCAATTCAAAAATGTTTCTTGATGGGTTCAGGATAGGTGTAATTGACATCTCTTAGCTTTCAAATGTACCCTTTATTCATACCAGACAGTAAGACAGTTTGAATATATAGGTTTGAACTTCGGCGGCCATTTTTCCAGCACATTGTCCACTTTTTAAAAGAAAAGTCAATTTTTATAACTCTTCAGTTTGAGCTCTTGTATTTTCAATCACTGCACTTCACATCAGTGTAACAACTTACATAAACTAAGTGCTGCTTGTACAAGAAGTGCAATGTATACATAAGACTCACAATTCTCTCATGGCATTAAGAGAAAGAATGTAGCACCTTTCACAACCTTAGGACATCCCAAAGTGCTTTACAGTCAATGAAGTACTTTAGAAGTGTACTCACTGTTGTAATATAAGGGATCACAGCAGCTAATTTGCACACAGCAAGATTCCACAAACAATAATAAGGTAATCTGTTCTAGTGATGTTGACCAGTACAGCAAGGAGAATGCTCCTGCTCTTTTTTCAAATAGTGCCATGGTATCTTTTGACCCCACCTAAGTGAGCAGAATTGGTATAACGTCTCATCAGAAAGACCACCTCCAACACTGCAGCACTCCCTCAGTACTGAACTGGAGTATCAGCCTAGATTTTTGTGCTCAATTCTCTGGAGTCTATGAATCTACAGCCGTCTGACTCTGAGCAGAGAATGCTACCAATGTGCCAGAGCTGGCATCTCATAAAAGTAAAAAGGAGAAATTTGCGTTAAGTTAGGCAAATATTAACTTTATACATACAAGTATTCTAGCTGTGGTATTGTTCACAGTGAGTTGAAGGAAATGCTTTTTATAACAATGAAGGTGTTATAACACTATGGCCACTGTTTTACAGGACTGAAATTATACTTTTATTATATGATATTCTGGGATTTTATTTAACCAGTGCTTGGGGATTATATGCCGTGACTGTCCATTATTTTATGCATACCATAAATGAGTAGTCTTCAACGCTGTATTTAATTCTTCAGCCTTATCATTTTTAAAGCTGCAAATACACAGCAGGCGGGTATGCAAAATGTATGAGATGGAGGTGGGGGTACCTGCACCCCAAAACCCATGGGTCATGATATCAACATTTACACCAAGATTACACCAGGGTTGACTCTGTTGGAGTTTGTGGAATCCATGGGAGGATGTCTAATTTGCTTGGAATCAGATGTTCAAACACCACTACAGACAGCTCTCAGGTGCTCATCTGCACATGAAGATTCAAAATCCAACACTTGGCCATTGTTGAAGGAAGGGGGACAATGTTGCCCAGAACCTTCTCTCAGAACCCATGTATCACTCCCTCGGCCCTCATGTATGGAGAGGCTGGAGCCTTCAAGAAAAAAAAAGATGAAGGCATAAAAAGAGAATGTGGAATATATAATTTTTGTTGTGTTATTAGCTCTGAACACAAATATACCAAACACTATAACAACAATTGGTAAACCAAACAAACAGTCCTTTATTGAAGGATAACAGGATTCCAGGAGAGCTCTTCAATACATGTGCTACCAGTTGAATAACACAGTTCCAACTACTGTATCACATGTTAACTTGCATCACTTCCTGTGATGATGTATACTAAACTATTTACAAATTCAGTAGTATGTTAATCAGTACTAAAGCAATTAAAGTAATATCACAACATCCTTTCCTTAAATAGAAAAGTTACATAAGTTATAAGCTATGTACATAATGAAATAGGATAATTATGAGCAGTATTTACACATGTATGGACTCTCACATTAATTAATCAAGTGTCTCTGAAAGGTCCAGGTGGCCTGCTGACTCGACCTGATCTGATAACAGTGAAACTTTGCCGAGATCTGGAATTGTCAATTCTTTTCTCTTGACTCGAAGGTCTGGACTGACAATTATCTTGTACTTGAGTGTTGTACGTGTCATCTTCTTTAACTCCACCTTCAGAACTTGAATGTGATCATATTCTTGACGCTACAGGAGTGTTAGGTTTGATGATGTTGGATAACTCTCTCAGGTGACATCTATGCCTTCCCAATGTCACTCCATTCGGGGTTGTTACCTCATATGACCGTGGCTCATTACAGATCTTGGACACTTGCGCAGGGAACCATGTTTCTCTTGTGGGTGGATCACTCTGACCTTCTGGACATGCAGAGGAGGCAACTCCAGACCAGCATGTTCGCGATGTGTGATTTTCATTTTCTCTTGTCTCACCAATAATTTATCTTGGATGATGGCTCGGAAGAGTTGTCCTGACTTACCTTACAAACATGATCTCTTCTGGGGATGGTAATCCTGTATCCAGTGGTGTTGCTCATAGTTGCAACATTGCTACTTGAATGTCTTGATTAGCTTCCTTCCATTTCAAGATTAATGACTTTACCGCTCGCACCATCCTTTCCGCTAATCCATTTAACCTTGGATAGTATGGAAATAGAAACATAGAAAATAGGAGCAGGAGTAGGCCATTTGGCCCTTCGAGCCTGCTCCGCCCTTCATTATGATCATGGTTGATCATCCAACTCAGTAGCCTGTTTCCGCTTTCGCCCCATACCCTTTGATCCCTTTAGACCCAAGAGCTATAGAAACATAGAAAGAGCTATAGAAACATAGAAAGAGCTATAGAAACATAGAAAGACGTAAATGACGTAACATGATTTACATTTAGATTGAACCAAAAAAATGTATTTGGTTCACATTAATAGCACATTTTTTGCTATTAAACACGATACCTTCTCTTCTGGCCATCTCCATTGGAATGTGAAGATTCTTGTCATGCTCTTCATTGCTACTTCTCATGACCGCAATGTCATCTGCAATGCAAACACAGCCAGGAACACTCTCAGTAATGTGATCCATATGCTGTTGGAACAGGTCTTGACTCACTGACAGACTGTATGATAACCACAGAAAGCAATACCTCCCAAATGGTGTTCTAAATATTGTTAGCTCCTGTGAATTCTCAGAAAGGTGCACTGACCAATAACCATGTCTCATGTCCAACTTTGAGAAGAACTTGGCTCTAGCAAACCTTGGGGTGAGCTCCTCTAAAGTAGGAATCTTGTGAGGACATGTCTTGAGTATTTGATTTAATCTTCTGGGATGCAAGCATACAGTGGTTATAGAGCTACACCAATCCGTGTGTTGCTGAACATGGTGAATAATCACTTGTTGTTCCATCATGTCAAGCTCAGCCTTTAATTTGTCCTTTATTTGGTCACTGCACTTCCATGGTGGATCTATGGAGGGAACTGCGTCGTCTTTCAGATGAGGAATGGTGTCTCCTATAAAACTGTCCATGGTGTCAAATCTATCCAGGTACTTCTGTTGCAGATCCTGAATAGACTCAATAGGGTCACACTTGCCTTGAATATCTAGCATTGGTGCTTTATTGATCTTGTGAATTGTCATGATCTGGAGTTCACTGCATGCTGGTAGTCCGGCAACTGCTGGACCAACAACATAGAAGACTTGGGTGATCGTGCAGAACTTCCACATCTGCACTTCAACATTAATGCTCCCATGCAGGAGATTTGTGAACCATTATATGCAGTGAGTCTAGCTCTTGCTGGCTGTAACTTAGATTCCCACTTCACTAGGTACATGTCTTTGAGTATCCGCAGTGGTAAAATGTTGGCACTTGCCCCAATATCTACCTTCAGTCATAGCTTGTACTTGCCACTCTTGTTAGGACATATCATTTCAACAGCGGTGAAAGCTTCCAGTTGTGTGATTGCGTCCATATGTTTTGTGACTGTCACTGTATGGAAAGCTTGTTCACTTTCTAGCTTGAGTTTGCTTCTTTCAGTGCATTCTTTGCTGTCCAGGTCTCTGCCTACATCTCTGCCTGTGCTTGAAATGGGTACTTGGTGAACTCTTTTTTATTCTTGACACTTGGCAGTGTCAGTTTTTTGTCGAGCTGTGGCTTCTGACCACTTCTTTGCTGCCAGATTTTCCACACAGTCTTGCCCAGTGTCCCTTTAGGCCACATGCCTTGCAGGTATCTCTGAATGCAGGACAGTTATGTAGCTGATGCATTAGACCACACTTGCCACACGCCCTGCCCTGTCAGGTTGTCTTGGCTACCTTACCTATGGTTGTTACTGCTCCAAGTGCTTGTATATATTGCTTGCTCACAGCCAAGGCTTCATATTTTCTGCCATCTTCGAGTAGACTGTTGTATCCCTTTTTCTTATAAAGCAGATGCTTTTGGAGCACCTCTATGGGAGTTGATGCGATTACCAGTTCCATTATTCTCTTGGAGAGCTCTGCATCTGAAAAATCGCAATCTTTGCCTTTTTCTCCACATTGACTGACGAACTGGTCAATAGTTTCTTTGGGCTGTTGTTTATTGGCCATCAGTTTGAAACAATGGACTCTGAAGTTGACCTTGACTCTTAACTGATCCTCCAGCGTTGTGCAGAGTTTAGATGGGTCTTTCTGGTTTATTTCTGACAGTCCAGAAGTGTTGATGCGATGGAGACTTTCATGGTCAATTACTATCTTTATTTTTATTGCTTGCTTGTCGGGTTCTATAACTGCAAGGTCTAAAACGCTTAACTTTATATGCTTTTAAAATAGTTGGAATTCAAAAAAGGACGTCCGGAACCTTCCAATTCATAGCTGGATATTTTGTTGTTATGGCATCAAAATTATTTGCTTCACAAGAATTCTTTTTGCCAGGGCTTTTCCCTTAAACTACTTTTTCTTTAATGGCTTTTCTTAGAGGAAAATCAATGCAGGTCGACTGCATCTGCAGCACCGGGCCTCTGCCACGCCCTGAGCTCTGTAGCTGTAGTGCAGGCTTTCAGCTATTGCATGGGGAAACTCTGCCCATGGAGCTCTTTTTGAAGGAAAACTCATGACGTTTAATGGCAGTGCAGTCTCACAGCCCCGATTCAGATCCATTTTTTTAAAAGACCAGATTCCGCCAGAGCACTGCCTTTCTGGTCGACTACTGTTCTGATAAAATTCCCCTTTCATTTACTCACTCTCTCGGGGTACCGATTCTCAAGGGTGATTTTCGAATCTGCTCCCAAATCTCACTGCTGCTCCTTCTTTCAGCTGTTTTCAGTGTAGGTCCAGGCTTTTCTGGCTTCTCCTGTTGTCCACGATGTCGCACTTGTGATCACTGTCACTATGTCAAACACCGCTGCTAACACATTGTGCACCTTTGCATTGCTGCCATCATATTGTGCCATTGGCGTTAACACAAACACTATAACAATGATTGGTAAATAAATAAAGGGTTCTTTATTGAAGAATAACAGGATTCCAGGAGAGCTCTTTAATACACGTATTGCCTGCTGACTAACACTGCTCCAACTACTGTATCACATACTAACTTGCATCACTTCCTTTGATGATGTCCAATAAAATAATTACATATTCAGTAGTATATTAATCAGAATTAAAGCAATATCACAATAGATTCTTTTTTGTTTCTAACCTTATTTTGGATATTTCAAATGTCAGTTATTGGGGGAAAATGACAGATGAAAATTATTTAAAAACATGTTTTAAGCTATTTATTTTGCTTTTGAATTATTATTAAGTTCTCCTGACTGGTCATTTAGTGTTGGTTGTTTTCATAAAATATTTGTAGCTATTCGTTAGGAATTTTCCAGTAACTTTCCTTATTCTTGATTTAAATGTTAGCCACCTCTGCAGTTCTGAGTGCTTCTCTTTTACTTTACGAAGTACTGATTGGTTCAACAGATAATGGTAAAAGTGAACAGAGAAATGTGACAACAAGTGTGACAAATAGAAAGTGTATGTTAGATACAAGAGTTTAATGCATGATGTAAATAGATGTGCAAAATTCAAATTAAATAAAATTATCAGTAAACAGAAAAGTGATTTTTTTAAAAATTAAACTAGCACTTTACACAACTCCGAGAGGTCTCTTTATGTGATAGGTCATTAAATAAGTAGCAACAATTACAATCCATAAAATGCTCATTAATATTTTTTCTTTGTAATATACAATACCTTTGATTTTCTTCAGAAAGGACCGATGATGAACATTTATCATCAGAAATCATGAAAAGGCGATGGATGCCAAATGTTTTCAAAAGCACATCCTGGGAGTGTTTTCAATTTGCTGGGTATGAAATCAAAATTACAGAGGCCACTGATTGCTATGGTGCATATGTCTGGCCTTCGGTAAGCACTGTTGTCAGTTATAATATAGCTTAGAAATTTCTTTGCCTGGTTTTAGTGAATAAATGCTTAATGCATTTATGACATGCTTCTGTCCATTGTTTTGAGTGGATTTAAACATCTGATAAAATGGCAAGCACATGAATGTTATATGGAAGTTTTAAGCACTTGTCCATGAGTGTCAGCAAAAGTCATTTTCCGGCTCATTTGATATAATTTCCATCTCTTTGTTAACAGTGAGAGAATTTGAAATAAAAATACCACTGCCAACCATAGAATATGTTAAAAAGAAACTAACTCATATTTCTATTGTTGCATCACACAGGCCTTGGTGTTGTGCTATTACCTGGAAAACAGTCAAAAAGAGAACAGATTCATTGATAAAAATGTAATTGAAATAGGATCAGGAACAGGACTGGTGTCAATTGTTGCTGGTTTACTTGGTGAGTAAAATGATGTCTTACATTCATACAGTATTGCTCATACAAAAGACAGTGTCAGAGAATTTTACCACAGGAAGATGTGGGCACTGAGCAAGAAGCAAAAGCAAAAGCAATTTAGGAAGGGAAACTGAATGATTGCTGAAAGAGATAAGTTGGTACTGCTATATGGAAGGTTTCTGAAGGTAAGGAGAGAAGTAGAAAGGCCAAATGGCTTTAAAGATAATTTTCACTCAGGGTGTGAGCAAAGTGGCAAGACTACATTTGTTTGTTTGCTATCTCCCACCAGTTCTTAATTCTGTTTCCTGGAACAAAATGGTCAAGGATTTTGACTGCCTCAATATGAAGGCATCATGGCAGCTCCCAAGTGGCACACACCTACATGAATCTGTTTCAGTTGTGCACCAGCTGCACATTTGTAAACCGCAAGGGATAATCATTCATCAAAGTTCCTGGTTGGTGGAGAGGTGCTTGGATTGCTACATGTGAAGTCAATGGAACCCTGTACCTGGGGGAATTACGCAAATCTGAGTGCCCACTCATTCCAGCTATTGTCATCATGGGGAAATTTGCATAACTGTTGGCATTGGCAAACAAACCATTGACGTGCAGCCGACTGGGAGATCTGGATATGTCTCTGGTAGTGCCCTGGAAGGATCCGGAGGTGAAAAAAGTTGAGGATAGTGGTCACTTTCACAGCACTGGTAATGTGAGGCCAAGGTGTTCCTGTAGGAGGCTGCAATTGTCTGCCACCACCAGACCTGATGAGCCCAGCCTGTGGAAGCACTGCTCTTTCAGAGGTCAAGGAAGCTGAGCATCTCTCTGTAAACTTTGTGATGTGGGGCATGGCTCGTGCAACCTAAGCCCCTCTCCTGTCTTCCACTCTCCTGTGTGCCACCCTCTGTTCATCTGTCTTCTGTGTATGTGTTGATCTCACCACAGCACGTAGTCACTGCTGTGGATTGTGATGGTTTTTCCTCTCCTGATGTGCTGTCAAATACATCCAAGGTAACTCCCATTCTGATCTTGTCAATTTGAAATCCTTAAAGGTTGACAAAAGCTGTATCTACACATGTACCTTCTGCCAGAGATTTGCCAGAGGAAATTGAGACAGCAGGCAGAATTTTATCAGCCTGTCACAGGTCCAGGTGGCGGACCTGGAAGTCATCCAAGGCATGGCTGGCTGAGCGCAATCACGCAATGAGCAGCCGATTTGAATGCAGGAGTTGCGGGGCCGTCCCACTGGAGGACCGGGGAAAGTGACAAAAGCCCGATGGTATTGTCAGCTGAGACGAATGCAAGTGCTGGCACCATATTTAAAGCTTTGCCTGTCCAGCTTGAACTGCAGCTCCACATAGTGAGTTTAATGCTTCTTTGCCTTTGTGCTGCTGACTGGTGACCTTGTACTGCTGATCGCCCTGACTGGAGACCCTGTACTGCTGATCCCCCTGACTGGAGACCTTGTACTGCTGATCGCCCTGACTGGAGACCCTGTGCTGCTAATCCCCCTGACTGGAGACTCTGTGCTGCTGATCCACCTGACTGGAGACCCTGTGCTGCTGATCCCCCTGACTGGAGACCCTGTGCTGCTAATCCCCCTGACTGGAGACCCTGTGCTGCTGATCCCCCTGACTGGAGACTCTGTGCAGCTGATCACCCTGACTGGAGACTCTGTGTTGCTGATCTCCCTGACTGGAGACCCTGTGCTGCTGATCCCCCTGACTGGAGACTCTGTGCAGCTGATCGCCCTGACTGGAGACTCTGTGTTGCTGATCGCCCTGACTGGAGACTCTGTGTTGCTGATCGCCCTGACTGGAGACCCTGTGCTGCTGATCCCCCTGACTGGAGACCCTGTGTTGCTGATCGCCCTGACTGGAGACCCTGTGCTGCTGATCCCCCTGACTGGAGACCCTGTGCTGCTGATCCCCCTGACTGGAGACCCTGTGCTGCTGATCCCCCTGACTGGAGACCGTGTGCTGCTGATCCCCCTGACTGGAGAACCTGTGCAGCTGCACAGGCAGTACCCAGAACCGAACCCAGGTCGCTGGAAAAGACAAGAGAGCAATAGTGGTCGGGGTTTCGATAGTTAGGGCAACAGACAGGTGTTTCTGTGGTCACGGACATGATTCCAGGATGGTACGTTGCCTCACTTGCGCAAGGATCATGGATATCACCGAGCAGCTACAGAGCATTCTGGAGGGTGAGGGTGCAAAGCCAGAGGTCGTGGTCCACATTGGTACCAATGCTATAGGAAAAAAGAGGGAGTTTAGGGAGTTAGGAAAGAGATTAGCAAGTAGGATCTCAAAGGTAGTAATCTCCGGATTACTCCCAAGGCAACATGCTAGTGAGTATAGAAGTAAGAGAATCCACCAGATAAATGCATGGCTGGAGAGATGGTGCAGGAGGGAGGGCTTCAGATTTCTGGGGCATTGGGACCAGTTCTGGGGAAGGTGGGACCTGTACAAGCCAGATGATCCACACCTGAAAAGGACCGGGACAAATATCCTTGCAGGAATGTTTGCTAGCGCTGTTGGGGATGGTTTAAACTAGATTGGCAGGGGGATGGGAACCTGAGGGCAGTTTCAGATAGGACAAATTGTGGGCAGGGAACAGAAGGCAGAAAATTAGTGACTGACTCTGAAAGACAAAAGAAGCAAAGATTCAAAAGTGTGCAGCAAAGGAAGTTGGCAGTGTTAAAGGGTATTTATTCAAATGCAAGGAGTATAGTAAATACAGCCGATGAGCTGAGGACACAGATAGACACATGGCTACACAATATTGTTACTATAACGGAAACTTGGCTTAAAGAGGGGCAAGAATGGCAGCTCAACATCCCTGGATATAAAGTTTTCAGGCAGGATAGAGAGGGGGATAAAAAAAGAGGGGGTGTAGCATTATTAGTTTGGGAATCAATAACAGCTTTGAGGAGGGATGATATGCTAAATGAAACATTAAATGAGGTCACCTGGGTGGAGCTCAGAAATAGAAAAGGGGCAGCCACACTACTAGGAGTATACTATAGACCCCCAAATAGTGAGAGGGAGGTAGAAGAACAAATATGCAGGCAAATTTCTGAGTGCAAAAACTATAGGGCAATAATAGTTGGGGATTTCAACTACCCCAATTTCAACTGGGATACAAACAGTGTGCAGGGCAGAGAGAAATCTTTTGGCCAACACGTAACAAGCCCAATGAGAGGGGGCGCAATTCTAGATTTAGTCTTTGGTAATGAAGCTGGGCAAGTGGATGAAGTAACAGTGGGTGACCCTTTTGGAGACAGTGCCCATAATTTTAGCATAAAATTTAGCATAGAAAAGGACAAGGATAAAACAGGAGTAAAAGTTCTAAATTGGCGAAGGCAAATTTTATGAAGCTGAGAAGTGACCTGGCGAAAGTGGACTGGATACAGCTACTTGAAAGAAAATCAGAGTCAAACCAGTGGGAGGCATTCAAAAGCAAGATACTACAGGCACAGTGTAGGCATGTCTCCACAAAGATAAAGGGTGGTACTGCCAAATCTCGAGCCCCTTAGTTATCTAGAAGCATACAGTAAAAGCCTGCTCAGGTCACGAAAAAAACCTGACCCGAACCCGACAGAACCACATTGGACCCGAGCCCGACCTGGCCCGAGTCCCTCCATTTTTTCCAGACCCGAACCAACCACCGGAATGTTCCCTTTACCTACCTTGCGACTCCCAATCTGCAGCAAGCTGCAGCATGAGCGTGATGACGTCATAGAGATGCACACTCGCTCACTGCGCAGACTCAGAGTTTCCCACCTTGACATCCTTTCTTTCTTTCTTTTGGGCCTCCTTATCTCGAGATACGCGCCTGGAGGTGGTCAGTGGAGTGACCTCTCCATGGCGCATGCCTGGGCAAATTTATGGAGGTTGAGCCCAGCTCAAGTAGGTTTTTTACTTTTAACACTTACCAGCAGAGCAAAATGCAATTCTTGCTGTGTGTGTCCGACCCGGACCCGGCCCGACCTGGACCCGGCCCGAGCCGGAAAACTGGACCTGGAAGTGCGACCCGACCCGACCCCGACACGTTGTCGGGTCCCATCAGGTTTGGGTTGGGTAGCAGACCTTTAGCTGACAGGGTAAGTTAAAGCAGAAAAAGAAAGCTTATGACGATCACAAAAAACTTAACAAAAAGCCTAGAGTAGTATAGAAAGTGCAGGGGTGAAGTAAAAAAGAAAATTAGAAAAGGTAATAGAGGACATGAAAAATTATTGGCAGGTAAAATCAAGGAAAACCCGAAGATGTTTTATCAGTACATTAAGAGCAAGAGGATAATTAAGGAAAGGGTAGGGCCTATCAGGGATGTACAAGGGAACTTATGCGTGGATGCAGAAGATGTGGTCATGGTTCTTAAAGAGATTTTTGTCTCTGTCTTCACAAAGGAGAGGGTTGATCCAGACATCGTAGTTAAAGAGGAGTGTGAAATATTAGATACAATAAGCATAATGAGAGAGGAAGTACTAGAGGGTCTGACATCCTTGAAAGTGGATAAATCCCCAGGACCTGATGGTCCACATCCCAGAGTACTTAAGGAAGTGGCCCGAAAAATAGTGGATGCATTGGTGGTCATCTTCCAAGATTCTATAGACTCTGGAACAGTTCCCACAGATTGGAGGGTAGCTAATGTAACCCCACTATTTAAAAATGGAGGTAGATAGAAAGCAGGGAATTATAGACCAGTCAGCCTGACGTCGGTAGTGGGGAAAATTCTAGAGTCAATTATCACAGATTTTATAACAGAGCACTTAGAGAACAGTGGTAGAATCGGGCAGAGTCAGCATGGATTTATGAAAGGGAAATCATGCTTCACAAATCTACTGGAATTCTTTAAGGATGTAACTAGTAGAGTTGATGAGGGGGAGCCAATGGATGTGGTTTATTTGGACTTTCAGAAGGCTTTCAACAAAGTCCCACATAAGAGATTAGCGTGTAAAATTAAAGTGCATGGGATTGGGGATAGTGTATTGCGATGGATAGAAAATTGGTTGGCGGACAGGAAACAAAGAGTAGGGATAAATGGCAGGTAGTGACTAGTGGGGTACCGCAGGGATCGGTGCTAGGACCCCAGCTATTCACAATATACATTAATGATTTAGATGAGGGAACTAAATGTAATATCTCCAAATTTGCAAATGACACAAAACTGGGTGGGAGGGTGAGTTGTGAGGAGGATGCAGAGTGGCTTCAGGGTGATTTGGACAAATTCAGAGTGGGCTAATGCATGGTAGATGCAGTATAATGTGGATAAATGTGAGGTTATCCACTTTGGTAGCAAAAACAGGAAGGCAGATTATCTGAACGGCTATAAACTGAGAGAGGGGAATATGCAGCGAGACCTGGGTGTTCGTGTACACCAGTCGCTGAAGGTAAGCATGCAGGTGCAACAGGCGGTAAAAAAGGCAAATGGTATGTTGGCCTTCATAGCGAGAGGATTCAAGTACCGAAGCAGGGATGTCTTGCTGCAATTCAGAGCCTTGGTGAAGCCACACCTGGAATATTGTGCAGTTTTGGTCTCCTTATTTGAGGAAGGATGTTCTTGCTATAGAGGGAGTGCAGCGAAGGTTTACCAGACTGATTTCTGGGATGGCGGGACTGACGTATGAGGAGAGATTGAGTCGATTAGGATTATATTCGCTGGAGTTCAGAAGAGTGAGGGGGGATCTCATAGAAACCAATAAAATTTTAACAGGACTTGACAGGGTAGATGCAGGAAGGATGTTCCCGATGGTGGGGGTGTCCAGAACCAGGGGTCATAGTCTAAGGATACGGGGTAAACCTTTCAGATTTCCCTGGACGCCCAATGGGAAGAGGCCCTTAAGTGGCTAATAATAGGCCACTTCATGGCCTCAATTGGCCTCAGGGCAGGAATCTTTGGCCTTTTCCTCCGCTGATTTGATCCGTTGCAAGGTAAGGTGACGGGCCCTCCAACCCATGCCATCCGCCGCAATTCTATGAGCACCCCTGCCTCCGAACTCATCTCTGGGGGCCCATTAAATCCAGTCCTTGGAGTAATGTCCCTAACAGATCCTTTCATATTGCATTATTTTTGATGATGCTATTTGCCTGCTTGCTAAATATACATTCCCAATTTTGCAGGTTCCTACGTGACTGCCACAGACCTGCCTCATTTACTGAGCAACTTACAGTACAATATATCACGAAATACAAAAATGAGAAGTAAATATCAGCCACAGGTCAGAGAACTTAGATGGGGAGTAGATTTGGAAAAAAACTTCCCCAAAAGTGCTTGGCATTATGATTATGTTATGGCCGCTGATGTTGTGTATAGCCACCCGTATCTGGATGAACTTCTAATGACTTTTGATCACTTATGTCAAGATGATACCATCATTTTGTGGACAATGAAATTTAGGCTTGATAAAGACAACAACTTTGTGGAAAAATTCAAGTGTATATTTGATGTTGAAGTTATATATGATCTTCCAACTTTACAGATAAAGTTGTATAAAGCAAAAAGAAAAGTTTTATGTACAGACAAAGTTGTATAAAGAAAAGTACAGGGTCAGAAAGGAAACATGGGAGCTAACGGCTTATACCTGTGAAGCAATAGTTCTCCTTATCTTGGAGAGTTAAGTTTAACTCCCTGGAAATCAGACTTACAAAATGATATGAGGTGATATGCTTCCAACAAAGTTTATATTGCTAGCCTTGCTTGCCAGGAGCTCCCAGCTAAGAAGCCTTCTAAGGCAAGTTTAGCTACCAACAAACATGTTTAAACTCCAGGCGTAATATAAAAGAAATCTCTAGATCAGATTTTTGGCATCAACAGATTAGCTTGGGATCAGAAACTGTCAGTTGATATGCCTCTTACTAAGAGCACAATCACAAAGTGCCTGCATTTATTACATTACAGAAGGAGAACATTCACTAACTCACTATTCAAGTATTCCGGCATGCCAAGTAACAATCAAAATGTTCTATCCATCTGTGCTATGACATTGCCAGCGATTTTGATTTTAGCAAAACCTTTTTTAGCCACTAGAATTTCTTCTTTTAAGTTAAAATTCTAAACTATCCACTTTCATTTTGATTTTGCTCAATTATTGCCAAACTGTTCTTGAAAATTAGCTTTTGCAAAATGAAGAAATAGGTTCAAATTCTAAAAATAAACAAACTTAGATTTTAATTGCAAACAAGCTCCCACCAGCATGTTAAAACATGATTTAATTTTGCTAAAAATGCCCACTTGTGGCATAGGATAAGACATTAGGTTAGCAAAATACCTTCATGTTTAATCTTCCATATGTGACTGCCATACGGAGCATGACTGAAGCAGTAACCAGAATTGGCTCTGAATATCTTCCATGGGAGACAGCATTCTTCAATTTTCTGGCAAGAATATAGGAAGACGACACTATTGGAAATTATATTGACATATAGCAGATACTGAAAGACAATCAAGTATACTGTCTTTTAAAAAAAAAATGAAGTAATTGTTTTCAAAATGTAACTTATCTTTGTAGTAAGTACAAAATGATTAAAGAATATTTACTTATTAATTAATACACCATAACAAACTTCTGTTTACAATTATTGTATTCATTTTTGTTTGGTTGTGCACTTTGTGAAGCCAGTTCTTGGCATCTTTCTTTGCCTGTTATAGTCCAAAGAAGAGTAACAACTACTAATAATTGTGAATCTTTTGAGGGGAACGTGGATAGCACATTTCAGGAGGTAGTCACCCCGGAGCTTAAGAGAGCACAGGCAGAGAGGGACTGGGTGGCTGCCAGACAAACAAGGTGGTCAAGGCAGGTAGTACAGGAGTCCCCAGAAGACATCCCACTTTCTAACCGGTATTCAGTTCTGAGTACCGATGGGAGAGTGGGTTCCTCTGGAGAGTGCACCGAGAATCATGACCAGAGCACCATGGGTGGCTCAAATGTACAGGGAGGGAGGAGAACAGTCAAGACAGCAATAGTGGTAGGGGATGTGATATTTAAAGGAACAGTGTTTCTGTGGTCGCAGACGTGATGGTATATTACCTCACTGGCGCAAGGGTTATGGATATCACTGAGCAGTTACAGAGCATTCTGGAGGATGAGGGTGCACAGCCAGAGGTCGTGGTCCACATTGGTACCAATGATGTAGGAAGAAAGAGGGATGAGGTCCTGCAGGCTGAGTTTAGGGAGTTAGGAAAGAGATTAGCAAGCAGGACCTCAAAAGGTAGTAATCTCCGGATTACCCCCAAGGCCACGTGCTAGTTAGTATAGAAATATGAGAATACACCAGATGAATGGATGGCTGGAGAGATGGTGCAGGAGGGCGGGCTTCAGATTTCTGGGGCATTGGGACCGATTCTGGGGAAGGTGGGACCTGTACAAGCCAGACGGTCTACACCTGAACAGGACTGGGACAAATATCCTTGCAGGAAGGTTTGCTAGTGCTATTGGGGATGGTTTAAATTAGTTTGGCAGGGGGATGGGAACCTGAGGGCAGTTTCAGATAGGACAAATTCAGGGCAGGGAATGGGGGGCAGAAAATTAGTGACTGACTCTGAAAGACAAAAGAAGAAAAGGTTAAAAAGTGTGCAGTACAGCAATTTGGCAGTGTTAAAAGGTATTTACTTAAATGCAAGGAGTATAGTAAATAAAGTCGATGAGCTGAGGATACAGATAGACACATGGCAACACGATATCATTGCTATAACAGAAACTTGGCTTAAAGAGAGGCAAGAATGGCAGCTCAACATCCCTGGATATAAAGTTTTCAGGCAGGATAGAGAGGGGGATAAAAAAGGAGGGATGATATGCTAAATGAATCATCAAATGGGGCCCATGGCCAGGAATAATAAAAGGGCCAGCCACACTACTAGGAGTGTACTATAGACCCCTAAGTAGTGACAGGGAGATAGAAGAACAAAACGAAGGCAAATTTCTGAGTGCATAAACTGTAGGGCAATAATAGTTGGGGATTTCAACTACCCCAATATCAACTGGGGTACAAACAGTGTGATGGGCACACAGGGCACAAAATTCTTGAACTGCATTCAAGAGAACTTTTTTAGCCAGCATATAACAAGCCCAATGAGAGGGGGCGCAATTCTAGATTTAGTCTTTGGGAATGAAGCTGGGCAAGTGGATGAAGTAACAGTGGGTGACCATTTTGGAAATAGTGACCATAATACAGTTAGTTTTAGCAAAACCATGGAAAAGGACAAGGATAAAACAGGAGTAAAAGTTTTAAATTGGGGAAGGCAAATTTTACGAAACTGAGAGGTGACCTGGCGAAAGTGGACTGGATACAGCTACTTGAAGGAAAATCAGTGGCAAACCAGTGGAAGGCATTCAAAAGCGAGATACTACAGGCACAATGTAGGCATGTCCTCACAAAGATAAAGGGTGGTACTGCCAAATCTAGAGCCCCCTGGTTATCTAGAAGCTTACAGGGCAAGTTAAAGCAGAAAAAGAAAGCTTATGATGATCACAAAAATCTTAATACTTTAGAAATCCTACAGGAGTATAGAAAGTGCAGGGGTGAAGTAAAAAAGGAAATTAGAAAAGCAAAGAGAGGACATGAAAAATTATTGGCAGGTAAAATCAAGGAAAACCCGAAGATGTTTTATCAGTGCATTAAAAGCAAGAGGATAACCAAGGAAAGGGTAGGCCCTATCAGAGATGTACAAGGGAACTTCTGCGTGGATGCAGAAGATATGGGCAGGGTTCTTAATGAGTTTTTTGTCTCTGTTTTCACAAAGGAGAGGGTTGATGCTGACATTGTAGTTAAAGAGGAGGAGTGTGAAATATTAGATATGGTAAGCATAATGAGAGAGGAAGTACCAGAGGGTCTGACATCTTGAAAGTGGATAAACTGCCAGGGCTGGATGGATTTCATCTAAGGTTGTTAAGGGAAGCCAGGGAGGGAATAGCAGATGCACTGAGGGTCATCTTCAAATCCTCACTAGATACAGGCGAGGTATCAGACGTTTGGCGATCTGTGAACATTAAACCATTGTTTAAAAAGGGTGTGAGGGATAGGCCAAATAATTATAGGCTGGTCAGTCTGACCTCGGTGGTGTGTAAATTGTTAGAATCAATTCTGAGCAACAGGATAAACTGCCACTTAGCACAGATTAATCAGGAATAGTCAGAATGGATTTGTTAGGGGATGGTTATGTCTTACTAACTGAATTGAGGTTTTTGAAGAAGTAGCGAGGAGGATTGATGAGGGTAGTGCAGTGGATGTGGTCTGCATGGATTTAAGTAAAGCATTTGACAAGGTCCTGCACGGCAGACTGGTCAGTAAAATGAAAGCCCATGGGATACAGGGGAATGTGGCAGGTTGGATCCAGAATTGGCTCAGTGACAGGAAACAAAGGGTAGTAGTTGACAGATGTTTTTGCAAGTGGAAAACGGTTTCCATTGGTGTTCCACAGGGCTCAGTGTTGGATCCCTTGATGTTTGTGGTGTATATTAATGATTTGGACTTAAAAGTGGAAAATTTGCTGATGACACAAAAATTGGCTGTGTAGTAATAGTGAAGAGGATAGCCGTAGACTCCAGAAAGATATCAATTGTTTAGTTCAGTGGGTGGAAAAGTGGCAAATGGAATTAAATCCTGAGAAGTGTGAGGTTTGCATTTGGGGAGGGCAAATAAAGCGAGGGAATATACAATAAACAGGAGGATACTGAGAGGGGTAGAAGAAGAAGTGAGAGACCTTGGAGTGCATGTCCACAGGTCTGAATGGCCTCTTTCTGTGCCATAAATTTTTCTATGGTTTCTATGGTTTCCTTTTTAATCATCTGCACTGGTAATTTGCTCCATATGTTGACCACCCCTTTGCTAAACAATTTTTTTTTCTGAGTTGCATATTTACTTCAGTTTTCCTTATCTAGTACCATACAGTTGGAATTCAGTATACATCAGAAAAATGGATGTGTTTCCAGCCTTTGAAATCCCTTCATAATCTTAAAAAATTTCTATCAAGTCTCCCATTAGTCTTCTAGGCTCATCAAAGCAATAATCCTTCCTCACCACTCCATTTTCTATTTTCTGGTAATAATCATGTGCAGATCGCTGAATCCTCTCCAATATCAAATTCCTTTCGATGTAGGTGACTCCATTCAATTTTAAAATTGCCTCTTTTGATTTATGTTACAGCTTTTGTTCTGCAGAGCAGCACTTGGTTTGTTCTCTTTACTATCTGGGGATGCTAGGCTAATGTTTTAGTGATCTATCATTATTGCAAAGTGAACCCCGTGCTCTGATAACACTTAGTTATTCCATCTGACTATATATTTTAGGTTATATTTTCATCTTGCTAAAACTCATCACTTCAAATTTAGTTGCATGGCAAATGTAATTTCCTGCACAGCTACAGTGAATGAGAGGAAGGATGACTGGGTGGTGCAATGAGTAAGAGTTACTCCTCTAATCACTAACATGAGAAAAACAATACAGCACAAGTATGAAATATGGCTTCAGATCTCATTACTGCCTTGGACAAAAGAGTTGAATTCCAGAGAGTCTCTGCCCTTGACATGAAGGCAGCATTTGACTGAGTGTGATATCAAGGAGCCTGAGCAAAATTGAAGTCACTGGGAAGCAGGGAAAAGATCTCCACTGGGTTGGAGTCATACCTAATACAAAGGAAGATGGTGGTGGTTGGTGCATGCCAATTACCTTAGCCCCAGGACATCGTCACAGGTGTTCCTCAGTGTAGTGTCCTAGGCCCAACAATCTTCAGCTGCTTCATCAATGACCTTCCCGCGAACATAAGGGGTGATGTTCGCTGATAATTGCACAGTGTTCAGTACCATTTGCAACACCTCGGGCACTGAAGCAGCCTGTGTCCAGATGCAGCAAGACCTGGACAACATTCAGGCTTGGGCTGATAAGTGGCAAGTAACATTCGTGCCCCACAAGTGCCAGGCAATGATCATTTCCAACAAGAGAGAATCTAACCATCTCCCCATGACATTCAATGGCATCACCATCGTGAATCCTCCACCACCAACATTCTGAGGTCACCATTGACCAGGCACTTAACTGGACAAGCTATATAAATAAAAGCAAAATACTACAGATGCTGGAAAATCTGAAATAAAAGCAGAAAGTGCTGGAAATACTCAGCAGTCTGTGGAGAGAGAAGCACAGTTAACCTTTCAGATCAGTGACATTTCATCAGAGCGGGCGACGGTTAGAAATGTGATAGATTTAAAGCAAATAAAGCAGAGATGGGGGAAAAGGGAACAAAAGGGAAGGTGTGTGATTGGACAGAGGACCTAATTAATCTCTCCGGCCCTCTGTCCTATCACAGACCTTCCCTTTTGCTCCTTTCCCCCTACCCCCTAATCTGCACTATGTACTGTATGGGGGAGAATAGGTGAAGTCTGCACGATGTACTGTATGGGGGAGAATGGGTGAACTCTGCACTATGTACTGTATGGGGGAGGAAGGGGTGAACTCTGCACAATGTACTGAAGGAGGAGGAAGGGGTGAACTCTGCACAATGTACTGTCTGAGGGGAAGGGGTGATCTCTGCACTATGTACTGTCTGAGGGGAAGGGATGATCTCTGCACTATGTACTGTCTGAGGGGAAGGGATGATCTCTGCACTATGTACTGAATGGAGGAGGAAGGGGTGAACTCTGTACTATGCACTGTATGGAGGAGGAAGGGGTGAACTCTGCACTATTTACTGTATGGAGGGGGAAGGGGTGAACTCTGCACAATGTACCGTATGAAGGAGGAAGGGGTGAAGTCTGCACAATGTACCGTATGAAGGAGGAAGGGGTGAACTCTGCACTATGTACGGTATGGAGGAGGAAGGGGTGAAGTCTGCACAATGTACCGTATGAAGGAGGAAGGGGTGAACTCTGCACTATGTACGGTATGGAGGAGGAAGGGGTGAACTCTGCACTATTTACTGTATGAAAGAGGAAGGGGTGAACTCTGCACAATGTACCGTATGAAGGAGGAAGAGGTGAACTCTGCACTATGTACGGTATGGAGGAGGAAGGGGTGAACTCTGCACTATTTACTGTATGAAAGAGGAAGGGGTGAACTCTGCACAATGTACCGTATGAAGGAGGAAGGGGTGAACTCTGCACTATGTACGGTATGGAGGAGGAAGGGGTGAACTCTGCACTATGTACGGTATGGAGGAGGAAGGGGTGAACTCTGCACAATGTACCGTATGAAGGAGGAAGGGGTGAACTCTGCACTATGTACGGTATGGAGGAGGAAGGGGTGAACTCTGCACTATGTACGGTATGGAGGAGGAAGGGGTGAACTCTGTACTATGTACTGTATGGAGGAGGAAGGGGTGAACTCTGCACAATGTACTGTATGGAGGGGGAAGGGGTGAACTCTGCACTATGTACTGTATGAAGGAGGAAGGGGTGAACTCTGCACAATGTACCGTATGAAGGAGGAAGGGGTGAACTCTGCACAATGTACTGTCTGAAGGAGGAAGGGGTGAACTCTGCACAATGTACCGTATGAAGGAGGAAGGGGTGAACTCTGCACTATGTACGGTATGGAGGAGGAAGGGGTGAACTCTGCACTATGTACTGTATGAAGGAGCAAGGGGTGAACTCTGCACTATGTACTTTATTAGGGAGCAAGGGGTGAACTCTGCACTATGTACTGTCTGAGGGGAAGGGGTGATCTCTGCATTATGTACGGTCTGAGGGGAAGGGGTGATCTCTGCACTATGTACTTTATTCAGGAGCAAGGGGTGAAGTCTGCACTATGTACTGTCTGAGGGGAAGGGGTGATCTCTGCATTATGTACTGTCTGAGCGGAAGGGGTGAACTCTGCACTATGTACTGTCTGAGGGGAAGGGGTGGTCTCTGCACTATGTACTGTTTGGAGGAGGAAGGGGTGAACTCTGCACTATGTACTTTATTAAGGAGCATGGGGTGAACTCTGCACTATGTACTTTAAGAAGGAGCAAGGGGTGAACTCTGCACTATGTACTGTCGGAGGGGAAGGGGTGATCTCTGCATGATGTACTTTATGGAGGAGGAAGGGGTGAACTCTGCACTATGTACAGTATGGAGGAGGAAGGGGTGAACTCTGCAATATGTACTGTATGAAGGAGGTAGGGGTGAACTCTGCACTATGTACTGTATGAAGGAGGTAGGGGTGAACTCTGCACTATGTACTGTATGGAGGAGGTAGGGGTGAACTCTGCACTATGTACTGTATGGAGGAGGTAGGGGTGAACTCTGCACTATGTACTGTATGGAGGAGGAAGGGGTGAACTCTGCACTATGTACTGTTTAAGGAGCAAGGGGTGAACTCTGCACTAAGTATTGTATGAATGAGCAAGGGGTGAACTCTGCACTACGTACCTTATTAAGGAGCAAGGGGTGAATCCTGCACTATGTACTGTATGGAGGAGGTAGGGGTGAACTCTGCACTATGTACTGTATGAAGGAGGTAGGGGTGAACTCTGCACTATGTACTGTATGGAGGAGGTAGGGGTGAACTCTGCACTATGTACTGTATGGAGGAGGAAGGGGTGAACTCTGCACAATGTACTGTTTGCAGGAGGAAGGGGTGAACTCTGCACTATGTACTGTATGGAGGAGGAAGGGGTGAACTCTGCACTATGTACTGTATGGAGGAGGAAGGGGTGAACTCTGCACAATGTACTGTTTGCAGGAGGAAGGGGTGAACTCTGCACAATGTACTGTCTGAGGGGCAGGGGTGATCTCTGCACGATGCACTGTATGAATGAGCAAGGGGTGAACTCTGCACTACGTACTTTATTAAGGAGCAAGGGGTGAACTCTGCACTAAGTACTGTATGAATGAGCAAGGGGTGAACTCTGCACTATGTACTGTGTGGAGGAGGAAGGGGTGAACTCTGCACTATGTACTGTCTGAGGGGAAGGGGTGAATTCTGCACTATGTACAGTATGGAGGAGGAAGGGGTGAACTCTGCACTATGTACTGTCTGAGGGGAAGGGGTGAACTCTGCACTATGTACTGTATGGAGGAGGAAGGGATGAACTCTGCACTATGTACTGTTTGGAGGAGCAAGGGGTGAACTCTGCACTATGTACTGTATGAAGGAGCAAGGGGTGAACTCTGCACTATGTACTGTATGAAGGAGCAAGGGGTGAACTCTGCACTATGTACTGTATGAAGGAGCAAGGGGTGAACTCTGCACAATGTACTGTTTGGAGGAGCAAGGGGTGAACTCTGCACTATGTACTGTATGAAGGAGCAAGGGGTGAACTCTGCACTATGTACTGTATGAAGGAGCAAGGGGTGAACTCTGCACTATGTACTTTATTAGGGAGCAAGGGGTCGAACTCTGCACTATGTACTGTATGAAGGAGCAAGGGGTGAACTCTGCACTATGTACTTTATTAGGGAGCAAGGGGTGAACTCTGCACTATGTACTGTATGGAGGAGGAAGGGGTGAACTCTGCACTATGTACTTTATTAGGGAGCAAGGGGTGAACTCTGCACTATGTACTGTCTGAGAGGAAGGGGTGAACTCTGCACTATGTGCAGTGTGAGGGGAAGGGGTGAACTCTGCACTATGTACTGTATGAAGGAGCAAGGGGTGAACTCTGCACTATGTACTTTATTAGGGAGCAAGGGGTCGAACTCTGCACTATGTACTGTATGAAGGAGCAAGGGGTGAACTCTGCACTATGTACTTTATTAGGGAGCAAGGGGTGAACTCTGCACTATGTACTGTATGGAGGAGGAAGGGGTGAACTCTGCACTATGTACTTTATTAGGGAGCAAGGGGTGAACTCTGCACTATGTACTGTCTGAGAGGAAGGGGTGAACTCTGCACTATGTGCAGTGTGAGGGGAAGGGGTGAACTCTGCACTATGTACTGTATGAAGGAGCAAGGGGTGAACTCTGCACTATGTACTTTATTAGGGAGCAAGGGGTGAACTCTGCACTATGTACTGTCTGAGAGGAAGGGGTGAACTCTGCACTATGTGCAGTGTGAGGGGAAGGGGTGAACTCTGCACTATGTACGGTCTGAGGGGAAGGGGTGATCTCTGCACTATATACTTTATTCAGGAGCAAGGGGTGAAGTCTGCACTATGTACTGTCTGAGGGGAAGGGGTGATCTCTGCACTATGTACTGTTTGGAGGAGGAAGGGGTGAACTCTGCACTATGTACTTTATTAAGGAGCATGGGGTGAACTCTGCACTATGTACTTTAAGAAGGAGCAAGGGGTGAACTCTGCACTATGTACTTTAAGAAGGAGCAAGGGGTGAACTCTGCACTATGTACTGTCGGAGGGGAAGGGGTGATCTCTGCATGATGTACTTTATGGAGGAGGAAGGGGTGAACTCTGCACTATGTACTGTATGGAGGAGGAAGGGGTGAACTCTGCAATATGTACTGTATGAAGGAGGAACGGGTGAACTCTGCACTCTGTACTACATGAAGGAGCAAGGGGTGACTCTGCACTATGTACAGTATGGAGGAGGAAGGGGTGAACTCTGCACAATGTACTGTTTGCATGAGGAAGCGGTGAACTCTGCACTATGTACTGCATTAAGGAGCAAGGGGTGAACTCTGCACTATGTACTGTATGGAGGAGGAAGGGGTGAACTCTGCACTATGTACTGTATGAAGGAGCAAAGGGTGAACTCTGCACTATGTACTGTATGGAGGAGCAAGGGTTGAACTCTGCACTATGTACTGCATTAAGGAGCAAGGGGTGAACTCTGCACTATGTACTGTATGGAGGAGGAAGGGGTGAACTCTGCACTATGTACTTTATTAAGGAGCAAGGGGTGAACTCTGCACTACGTACTTTATTAAGGAGCAAGGGGTGAACTCTGCACTATGTACTGTATGGAGGAGGAAGGGGTGAACTCTGCACTAAGTACTGTATGAATGAGCAAGGGGTGAACTCTGCACTACGTACTTTATTAAGGAGCAAGGGGTGAACTCTGCACTATGTACTGTATGGAGGAGGTAGGGGTGAACTCTGCACTATGTACTGTATGGAGGAGGTAGGGGTGAACTCTGCACTATGTACTGTATGGAGGAGGAAGGGGTGAACTCTGCACAATGTACTGTTTGCAGGAGGAAGGGGTGAACTCTGCACTATGTACTGTATGGAGGAGGAAGGGGTGAACTCTGCACTATGTACTGTTTGCAGGAGGAAGGGGTGAACTCTGCACTATGTACTGTATGGAGGAGGAAGGGGTGAACTCTGCACTATGTACTGTATGGAGGAGGAAGGGGTGAACTCTGCACAATGTACTGTTTTCAGGAGGAAGGGGTGAACTCTGCACAATGTACTGTCTGAGGGGCAGGGGTGATCTCTGCACGATGCACTGTATGGAGGAGGAAGGAGTGAACTCTGCACTATGTACTGTCTGAGGGGAAGGGGTCGAACTCTGCACTATGTACTGTCTGAGGGGCAGGGGTGATCTCTGCACGATGCACTGTATGGAGGAGGAAGGTGTCAACTCTGCACTATGTACTGTCTGAGGGGAAGGGGTGAATTCTGCACTATGTACTGTCTGAGGGGAAGGGGTCGAACTCTGCACTATGTACTGTATGGAGGAGGAAGGGGTCGAACTCTGCACTATGTACTGTATGGAGGAGGAAGGGGTGAACTCTGCACTATGTACTGTCTGAGGGGAAGGGGTGAACTCTGCACTATGTACTGTCTGAGGGGAAGGGGTGATCTCTGCATGATGTACTTTATGGAGGAGGAAGGGGTGAACTCTGCACTATGTACTGTCTGAGGGGAAGGGGTGAACTCTGCACTATATACTGTCTGAGGGGAAGGGGTGAACTCTGCACTATGTACTGTCTGAGGGGAAGGGGTGATCTCTGCACGATGTACTTTATGGAGGAGGAAGGGGTGAACTCTGCACTATGTACTGTCTGAGGGGAAGGGGTGATCTCTGCATGATGTACTTTATGGAGGAGGAAGGGGTGAACTCTGCACTATGTACTGTCTGAGGGGAAGGGGTGATCTCTGCACGATGTACTTTATGGAGGAGGAAGGAGTGAACTCTGCACTATGTACTGTCTGAGGGGAAGGGGTGATCTCTGCACGATGTACTTTATGGAGGAGGAAGGAGTGAACTCTGCACTATGTACTGTCTGAGGGGAAGGGGTGAACTCTGCACTATGTACTGTATGGAGGAGGAAGGGGTGAACTCTGCACTATGTACGGTATGAAGGAGGAAGTTGTGAACTCTGCACTATGTACCGTATGGAGGAGGAAGGGGTTAATCCTGCACTATGTACTGTTTGGAGGAGGAAGGGGTGAACTCTGCACTATGTACTTTATTAAGGAGCAAGGGGTGAGCTCTGCACTATGTACTTTATGAAGGAGCAAGGGGTGAACTCTGCACTTTGTACTGTCTGAGGGGAAGGGGTGAACTCTGCACTATGTACTGTCTGAGGGGAAGGGGTGATCTCTGCATGATGTACTTTATGGAGGAGGAAGAGGTGAACTCTGCACTATGTGCTGTCTGAGGGGAAGGGGTGAACTCTGCACTATGTACTGTATGGTGGAGGAAGGGATGAACTTTGCACTATGTACTGTATGGAGGGGGAAGTGGTTAATCCTGCACCATGTACTGTATGGAGGAGGATGGGGTTAATCCTGCACTATGTACGGTATGGAGGAGGAAGGTGTGAACTCTGCACTATGTACTGTATGGAGGAGGAAGGGGTGAACTCTGTACTATGTACTGTATGGAGGAGGAAGGGGTGAACTCTGTACTATGTACTGTATGGAGGGGGAAGTGGTTAATCCTGTACTATGTACTGTATGGAGGCGGGAAACAGGTCAACTCTGCATTATGTTGTGCTCTTTGCAAGGCTGGCAGCCTTTTAAAAATGCACCAGCACACCTGCTCCTTCAACAGGTGATGCCGTGAAGGGGGTCGCTGAGGCCCCCCCACCATGTGATTGAAGTGGATGTCGGGAGAACAAGATCCAGCCCAATATTGGCAAAGGGACAGAAAGCAGAGAGTGCTGAACGATTGTTTTTCAGACGAGAGGCAAGTACACATTGGTGTTCCCCAGGGGTCGTTATTAGAACCAGTGCTCTTAATGATACATATTAATGATCTAGACCTGGGTATACCACGCATAATTTCAAAGTCTGGAGATGATACAAAACTCAGAAATGTAATAAACAATGAGGAGGATGGTCACAGACATCAGGAGGATATAAACAGACTGCTAAAATGGGCAGACACAGCAGATGAAATTTAACGCAGTGAAGAATAAAGTGATAAATACTTTGGTACGAAGAATGAGGAGAGGCAATTTTTTTTATTTTTTCGTGGGATGTGAGCTGGCAAGACCAGCAGTTATTGCCCATCCCTAATTGTCCTTGAGAAGGTGATGGTGAGCCACCTTCTTGAACCGCTGCTGTCCAAGTGGCACAGGGTGCTGTTAGGAGGGGAATTTCAGGATTTTGATCTAGTGACAGTGAAGGAACGGCAATATATTTCCAATTCAGAATAGCGTGTGGCTTGGAGAGAAACTTCCAGGTGGTGGTGTTCCCATGCGTCTGCTGCCCTTGTCCTTCTAGGTCGTAGAGCTTGCGGGTTTGGAAGGTGCTGCTGAAGAATCCTTGGCGAGTTTCTGTCGTGCTTCTTGTCGATGGTACACACTGCTGCCACTGTGCGCCGGTGGTGGAGGCAGTGAATGTTTAAGGTGGTGGATGGTATGCTGAACAAGTGGGTGGGTTTGTCTTGGATGGTGTCAAGCTTCTTGAGTGTTGTTGGAGCAGCACTTATCCAGGCAAGTGGAGAGTATTCCATAACATTCCTGACCCGTGCCTTGTAGATGCTGGACAGGCTTTGGGGAGCCAGAAGGTGATTTACTCACTGCAGAATTCCCAATCTCTGACCTGCTCCTGTAGCCACAGTGTTTATATGGCTGGTCCATTTCAGTTTCTGGTCAATGGTAACCCCCAGGATGTTGATGGTGGGGGATTCAGCGATGGTGACACCATTGAAGTCAAGGGGAGATGGTTAGTTTCTCTCTTTTTGGAGATCGTCATTGCCTGGCAGTTGCGTGGCGTGAATGTTACTTGTCACTTATCAGCCTAAGTCTGAATGTCTTGCTGCATGTGGGCACAGACTGCTAGTTGCGAGAATGAAATGGTGCAATTTCTAAGGGGCTGCAGGAACAAAGAGACCTGGGGTGTATGTACACAAAGCTTTGAAGCTGCCAGGACGCATTGGGAAGGCTGTTAAAAAGCATATAGAATCTTTGGTTTTATTAATACAGAAATAAAGTACAAAAGCAAAGAAGCTGGGATAATCCTTTATAAAATGCTAGTTTGGCCTCAGCTGAGTGTTGTGGCTAATAAAAAAAATAAGGAGGAAGAAATTAAAGTATGAGAAAAAGCTAGCTAGAAATATAAAAACAGATACTATGAGTTTCTACAAGTATTTTAAAAGGAATAGAGCAACTAAAGTGAGTGTTGGTCTTCTAGAGAGTGAGTCTGGGGAATTAATAATGGGGAATAAAGAAATGACAGAAGCATTGAACAGATATTTTGTGTCTGTTTTCACTGTAGACACAACTAACATCCCACAAATACTTGTAAATCAAGAGGTGAAAGGGAGGGAGGATCTTAAAACAATTACAATCACCAGGGAAAGGGTACTAAAAAATCTAAAGGCTGACAAGTCCCCAGGACCCAATGGCCTGCATCCTAGTATATTAAAAGAAGTGGCTGCTGAGATAGTAGATGCATTGGTTATAATTTTTCAAAATTCCCTAGATTGTGAAAAGGTCCCATCAGATTGGAAAATAGTGAACTCCTCTATTCAAGAACGGAGGGAGACAGAAAGCAGGAAACGACAGGCCAGTTAGCCTAACATCTTCATAGGGAAAATGGTAGAATCTATTATTAAGGCGATTATATCAGCGCACTTAGAAAATACATACACAACAGCTCAGCAAGAATCACAAGACATGTACAACAACTAAGAAAGAATCACAATACATGTACACCAACAACAAATCAGCAAGAGTTACAATACATTTACAAGAACAACTCAGCAAGAAGCACAGTATATGTACATAACAACTCAGCAAGAAATTGCAATATATGTACACTAACACAGCAAGAAGCACAAGACATGTACACCAACAACTCAGCATGAATCACAAGACATGTACACCAACAACAAATCAGCAAGAATCACAATACACATACAAAACTCAGCAAAAATCACTATGCATGTGAAACAACTCAGCAAGAACCACACTACACGTGCCCCAACAACTCAACAAGAAACAAATTATATTTACACCAAGAATCACAATACATGTATACTACCAACAAACCAGGGAGAATCATGATACACACGTACAGAAGTGATCAAGAGTCACTATTTTATAGAATCACAATACATGTACGCTAACAATTCAAGAGGAACCACACTACAGGCTGAATTTTACCAGCCCTCCGATGTCGTGGCGGGCAGCGGAGGGGGGGGGGGGTTGCAGAATATTCTAGCAGGAGAAGCCCGCCACAACCCCTGCGCCAGGTATGTCCCGCGCCATTTTACCAGTGCTGGCAGGACCTCGGTGCGGTCTTCCTGCCGCTCGGCAGCGACACCCCAATTTAAGTATGCTAACCGCTACTTGCCTTGCCTGATTATGCATCCTGCTGCTCGTCGCTCCTCAGTTTCGCATTTTTTGCTGAACGGGCAGCGGTCACGTGCCATCCCATTCATGAATAAGAGAAGACGGCGGGACAGCAGAAGAGGGAGCAATTGGAGACAGTGCAGGTAAGTCTCTGTATACTGGGGTCTCCACTATGCATACTTGAAGGGAGGTGGGAGGGGGATGGGATTACTGGGAGCACAGCCTCGCAGGCATGAAGGGAGGTTCCGACTATCCTCCCTCCATAAAGGGAGGCTGCTCTGCGTTGTTTGCTTGTGAGTGAGAAAGCAATGGTATTCCAGTCACCCTGTGAGTGGGGAGGGTGCCAGAAACAGCAGGCGTGTAAAGGTTACCTGACTGGTGGGGCAATCGATGCAGCTGGTAGAATCTTGATGTGGTCATCCTGTGCCGATCTTAGTGGGAGCTAAGATGGGCAATGCCATGCCACGCCACATGGTTGATGCATGAAAGCACCTGATGTAACAGTCAACAACAATACTTGCCCTGTTAGGAACCTCCGAAGGAGGGAGAGATACAACTTTATTTGTCACGTGGAGATGGATATAATTCAACCTATATTGTCTGATCCGCTTCTCGTGAGGATCCATATGCACCGCGGGAAAAACCAGCAGGCCAGTGCAGCCCAACGATGACCTGCACTCGAACTTTGGTGAACATCCTATGCCATAGTGACAGTGGCTCCTAACTTTTACACCTCTGCATCATTTCAGGGGCCTACCAGTGACCTTTGTGGGGTCACTCAGTTAGCATTGCACAGCTACATCAGGGAGATCACTGAACCCCTGTACCGGAGGGCTGGTGATTATGTCCACTTCACGACGGAGCCTGGGAGCCAGACCCAGAGGGCCAATAGTTCCGGCTCCATTCTGGGATTCCCACAGGTGCGCGGTGTCATAGACTGCACCCATGTGGCCATCAAGGCTCCCGCCGGGGGATCAGTTATATAAGTAAACCATAAGGGCTTCCACTAACTCAATGTGAGTTAGTATGTGATCACCGGAAATGCTTCATGAAAATCTGTGCCCATTTTCCAGGCAGCTGCCATGACACTTTCATCCTGCGCCAGTCCCAGCTGGCACACTGAACTGGCTCAGATGGAGGGGTGGCTTCTTGGAAACAAGGGCTATCCCTTGCAGACATGGCTCCTGACACCATTGAGATACAACAGCCACAGAGGCGATCGGCATGCTGAAAATGTGCTTCTGCTGCCTGGATAGATCGGGTGGTGCCTTGCAGTACAAGCCAGAAAGGGTAGCTCGTATCGTTGCTGAATGCTGTGCTCTGCACAACTAGGCACTCAATAGGGGGGCAGGCCTTGCAGGATGAGGACAGACATGAGCAGGACTCATCCTCGGACGATGAAGATGCTGAGGACTTACAGCAGGAAAGGCGCATGGAAGGACAAAGAGCATCCAGGTGCCGCATGCAGGGCGAGCAGCGAGCAAGAGATGCACGGCAATGCCTTATTAATTAAAGGTTCTCCAGGCCATAGGAACCACCATGGGCTCTGCAAGCCACATAGCACCCTCATTTACCTGTTGTGCAGTAGTCTGCATCTGCAACATCTTTGCATCAACCATTACTGGCAGTAGCAGCCTGAGCCATTGGCCATGTTACTGCATCCGTGGAGACGCACATGAGTGATGCTGGCATTGCAATGATATTATTCCATAAATTGGCAGTTCTGAAAGGCCAATAATGTAATGGGAAGAGACACGATCGGTACATGCTGGCACACATCATTCACACAGGAAAAGCAACACACATGTTCATGAAGAAGATTTAGAGATTGAACTTTTCACAGTGCTGTGTCACCCATACAGACTCATTTGTGTCATGTTGGTTTCTGTAAATGCTTGTTGCGGTGCCACTTCTGCGTCAGCAGCCTGACCGGAGGAAGGCTGCTGATCAGATTGCCCTTTGGCTGTGGATGACTTTGACGGTCGTATTCTATGCGCATGAGGCCTAGAAGGCCCCGGTAAGCTGGGGAAATGTTCGTTCATCCTCTTCCGGCATTGGACCCTTTGATGTTGGATGGCGCCATGGCTACTTACCTCCTCTGCCACCTCCAACCAGGCTGCATTGGTCAGGCGGGAGGGCCTCTTCTTATCGTTGCTGGGGATAAGGATTTCCTGCCTTGCCCACACAGTCTGGAGGAGAGCGAGCAGGGAGGGATCTCTGAACCGTGGGGCTGCCCTAGAGTGCCCCTCTGCCATCTTTGGTTTTTACTCTGGTCTTTTAAATGCAAAGGTGATTCCACAGTGTAACTGCTCTAACTTCTGGCTGCCAGGTTTGTCTTACACATGTGTGAAAACTAATGCTGGTCTAGCAAGGAATCTGTGCTGTTGCCCTGGTTTCTCATCTTTGACAGATCGACACATGTTCACGTACACTTTGCTTCTGCAGCAGCTGATCATAATTATTGATGTAATATTTCTGTTTTGCAATGCAGCTAGAACATAAACATATTTTCCTGGTTCTTTAAGAAGTACTTTTAATTCGAGTTACATGTCTTTTCACATAACAGTTAGCAGAGAAATGAATATAGATTCCAAATGCATATTAGTCTGTGGCTTTTCCTATTCAGGTAATTAAAAGCCCATAGTATGTAGATATTCTTAAATCATGCTTTTATTTCTGATAGTGTATTTGCCTTTTATGATACAATTTAGTCTCAAATTCTGGTATGTGCAAAATTAAGATTATTCACCCAGGTGCAGCATGCCTACAAGAAGGAATGTTACACTTGAGTGGGAGAAGAGGATCTCAACTGCACAGGACACTGGGACACAGCAGAGTAAGTATGTGGTAGCAAAGCGGAAAGTGGTAACAAACCTGAAAGTTAACTCTGTTTCTCTCTCCACAGATGCTGCCTGACCTGCTGAGTTTCTCCAGCACTTTCTGTTTTGCTGCCAGATTGACAGAATCCCCACTCTTCAACAGTGAGGTAAGTATTTATTTGGCAGCTGTCAAGAAGCAGGTGCTGGGGCACTTTAAATAGGGCCCCAGCACTTAATGCACAGCTGAGCCAACGCCCAACATGGCGCCGGATGTACCGCATCCGACCACCTAATATGACGGGGGGGTGCCGGTGCGCGCCACCATGATGCTAATGAGACACCGCGCTTAATATAGCGGGGGCTGAGTGACAGGCAATCGTAAAATTCAGGCCTACATGTACACCAACAACACAGCAAGAATCACATTACATGTATACAACAACAAACCAATGACAATCACAATACCTATGCACCAACAACTCAGCAAGAATCACAATCCATGTATACCAACAATTCAGCAAGAAACTCACGATAGTGGCAGCAAAAAATCAGCGAGAATCACAATACACATACACAAGTCAGCAAGAATCACTATATAATATCTATATATACATACACACCGAATACCCCAGCAAGAATCACAATATATGTACACCAACAACTGAGCAAGAACCATACTACATGTCCACCAACAACTCAGCAAGAAACAAATTGCATTTACACCAACAACTCAGCAAAAAACACACTATACACGAAAAACTCAGCAAGAATCACAAAACACATACACAACAACAACAACTCATCAAGAACCTCAATACATGTATACTGTTAAGACCAGGTGAGAAAGAGGTCTAGGGTTCCCTCTCAGCCTTCACTTGGTTTTACTGTAACAGGGTTTAATTTGAAACACACCGTTGTTTTTTTAGCTCCCCCTTAGTGAATCCTTGTTCACTAACTTCCAATTATAAGGCAAAGAAACTAGACAAACAGGTTTTCTTAGGTTTAAAGAAAAAGGTTGAACTTTATTAAACTTAAACTCTAATTCGGTTAATGCCTACGGATAGGCAATGCACCCACGCTAGCATGCACACGCTATACACACAGGCAGAGAGACAGAAAAGAGCAAAAGAAATAAAATGGAAAAATTTGAAGCAATATCTGAAGATGGTTTTGGTTACTGTTCTTCAAACTCGCTGTAAAGTCCTTGATTGTAGGTAGGCCTTGCTTTTCATTGGGGCCCAGTATTCTTCTTAAACCTTGTTCGATTTAGGAGACTTTTCTCTCTTGAAGTCCATGTGGCCTCAGTGGGTCCAGAGGCTTGTGAGAAAGAGATGGGAGCAAACAGGAGAGGTCTTCCCACTCTAGGAGCAAACAGTCTTTTTGAATTCAAACGCTTTGTACAATTCAGAAAAACCTAGGTTGCCAAGCAGGTTAGTCATGTGACTAGCTGGTCTGATGTCTGTTTGTGGATTCTCTTGTCTTAGCCAACCCTGGAATGTCTTTTCTTACACACAATACCTGGTGCCCAAAGTCCATTGCGGGTTAAATTGGAGCAGGGAATAGCTCCTTTGTCCCTCCAAGCACTGTCTGTTAGTATGCAAATATTTTTTTCAGCTACAGCTGATCTGTTTGACAAGTTATTTCCTCGCTCCAGCAACAGCTTAAAATCAATGTTGCCTCATTCTTGGCAGGTGGGGGCCCAGCATGACAATACCGACAACAAATCAGCGACAATCACAATACCAATGCCCCAAAAACTCAATAAGAAACACAATACATGTATACCAACTACAACACAACAAGAAGCATAATTCATATTGTTATGACAGTGCTTCTATTTTTTGTTAATTTTTTTTGAGGACTCATTAATTTTAGAATTATTGACATTGTTTTATTTGGGAAAACTGAAAAAGATTCCATGGATGTTTTTTCACTAGTTTCATTGAAAGGACACTGAGAAGTTTTGTTTGAAATCAACATTTACTGGAAGTCACCTGTCTTCAGGTAAATACCTAGCAGGGGCTTTTTGACTTGGGGGAGATATTTACAGAGAAGTGACCAGTCAAGATTTATAGAGGTCAGGAGGCTTGATTCTTGCAATATTGTTTTGGTTTCACTTTGGACAGTGTGTTGGGGTGTGAACTGCTTAGAAGGCAGTTGGAGAAAACCAGCCAAGACAGCAAACACCATCAGCTCACCCTTTTCCATCTCTTTATAAAAATATAAAATATCAAAATATAAAAACGGATAGCAAAACCTTCTATAAAAGGGAAGAGAGTAGCTAAAGTGAATGTTGGTCCCTTGGAGGATGAGACTGGAGAGTTAATAGTGGGGAACACAGAAATAGCGGAGATATTAAATCACTATTTTGCCTCAGTTTTCATGGTGGAGGACACTAGTACCAACCCAATAGTAACAGATAATGCAGAGGTTATAGAAAGGGAGGAACGTAGAACAACCATCTTCACTAGGGGAAAAGTACTGAGCAAACTATTGGAATTGAAGGCAGACAAGTCCCCAGGGCCTGATGGACTACATCCTAGGATCTTAAAGGAAGTGGCAGCAGAGATAGTGGATCCATTGGTTACAATATTCCAAAATTCCCTGGATGTGGGAAAGGTTCCAGTGGATTGGAAAAATGCTAATATAACGCCCTTATTCAAAAAGGGAGGGAGGCAGAAAGTAGGAAACTATAGACCAGTTAGTTTAACACCTGTCATTGGGAAATTGTTAGAACCCATTATTAAGGAAGTAATAACAGGACATTTAAAAAGTCAAAATGCAATCCATCAGAGTCAGCGTGGTTTTATGAAGGGTAAATTGTGTTTGACTAATTTGCTCGAGTTCTTCAAAGCTGTAACAAGCAAAGTGGATAATGGGGGTCCTGTAGATATAGTATATCTGGACTTCCAGAAGGCATTTGTTAAGGTGCGGCACAAAAGGTAATATACAAGGTAAGATCACATGGGGTTGGGGCAATTTATTAGCTTGGATAGAGGATTGGCTAACCAACAGAAAACAGAGTCAGGATAAATGGGTCTTTTTCTGGTTGGCAAGATGTAACTAGTGGGGTGCCACAGGGTTCAGTCTTCAGGCCCTAACAATTTACAATCTATATTAATGACTTGGATGCAGGGATAGAAGGTACTATAGCCAAATTTGCAGATGACACTAAAATATGTGGGATAGTAAGTTGCAATAAAGAAATAAGAAATTTACAAATGGATATGGATAGGTTAGGTGAATGGACCAAAATTTGGCAGATGGAGTTTAACGTGGATAAGTGTGAGGTTATCCATTTTGGTCGAAAGAATAGAAAGTCAAATTATTATCTAAATGGAGAGAAACTTCAGAGTGCTTCAGTGCAGAGGGATCTGGCTGTCCTTGTGCATGAATTGCAGAAAACTAGTATGCAGGTGCAGCAGGTAATAAGGAAGACAAATGGCATTTATTGCTAAAGGAATAGAGTATAAAAGTAGGGAAGTGTTGCTGCAACTGTACAAGGCATTAGTGAGACCGCACTTGGAGTATTGCGTACAGTTTTGGTCCCCTTACTTGAGAAGGGATGTAGTTGCATTGGAGGCAGTTCAGAGGAGGTTCACTAGATTGATTCCAGAGATGAGGGGTTTGTCTTATGAAGAGAGATTGAGCAGTTTAGGCCTTTACTCTCTCGAGTTTAGAAGAATGAGTGGAGATCTAATTGAGGTATATAAGATGATTAAGGGGATTGACAAAGTAGACATAGAGAGGATGTTTCCTCTTGTGGGGCAATCTAGAACGACAGGTCACAGTTTTAGGATAAGAGGTAGCAGATTTAAAACAGAGATGAGGAGAAATTACTTCTCTCAAAGGGTCGTGAGTCTGTGGAATTCACTACCCCAGAGTGCGGTGGATGCTGGGACATTGAGTAAATTTAAGGAGGAGATAGACAGATTTTTAATTGGTAATGGGTTGATGGGTTATGGAGAACAGGCAGGAAAGTGGAGTTGAGGCCGAGATGAGATCAGCCATGATCGTATTGAATGGCGGAGCAGGCTCGAGGGTCTGAATTGTCTACTCCTGCTCCTAGTTCTTAAGTTCTTTGAGAACTTCCTGAGAATCAAGTGTAAGAAATAGAGAAACTGATGCTGCATTTCTCCTGAAAAGCCTGCCGGAAACCCCTGTTATAGTATTTCTCCTAGAAAGCCTGCCAGACTGATTTTCAACGTCGCCTGAAAAGAACTGTTCTGGAAAGATCCCAGTGACAGCCATCTACGCGTATTTGGGATGCCAAACCTAAAAGGGACAACTGACAACTTTCCATATCTTCTCTTTTTTTCTTCAAGAATTAGCAAGTATTTTGCCAAAGTATTTTTTTGTTTTTTTTTGTAACAGAGCTCTAAAGAGAAAATCTCTTTATTTTTCGGTTAACCGATGAGTGTGTGTGAGGGACTAAGGTAAAAAGGGAACTTTTATATTTCAATCTGTGTGTTAATGCTTTGCTTCATTACTGGTTATGACGTGTTTTATCATGAACTGATAATTTTGATCTTTATTAAAGAAACTTGGTTGGTTTATTTTATTCTGGGATAAAGAGTAGAGCATATGATTGACCGCATTGGTAACTGGGTAAACATTTAAATATATATTGTGACCTGTGGAGAAGAGGAACTAGAAAAGACAGTGCCCTCCTCCCACCTTGGTCATAACATATAATTGGGGGTATATGTGGGATAACCCAATGCTGACGACATGCAATTGTAAGTGAGGTAAAAATATTTGAAAAGAGGAGGTTTGCTAGCACTACTTGGGAGGGTTTAAACTAGTCTTGCTGGGGGGTGGGACCCAAAGTAGTAGTCTCTCAGATGAGATAGTTGAGGCAAATGTAGAGGTTAAAGCAAGCAAGTCCAGTAGGCAGGCCGGGCAGGACAGGGAGCGTGGAAGGTCTGGTAGGCTAAACTGCATTTACTTTAATGCAAGAAGCCTTACAGGTAAGGCAGATGAACTCAGAGCATGGATCGGTACATGGGATTGTGATATTATAGCTATTACGGAAACGTGGTTGAGGGATGGGCAGGACTGGCAGCTCAATGTTCTGGGGTACCAATCTTTCCGGCGTGACAGAGGTGGAGGTAAGAGAGGAGGGGGAGTTGCACTATTGATTAGGGAGGACATCACAGCAGTACTTAGAGAGGATATCCTGGGGGGGAGCATCCAGCGAGGCCATATGGGTAGAACTTAGAAATAAGAAAGGGGTGATCACTTAGAGGAGATTATACTATAGACCCCCCAATAGTCAGAGGGAAGTGGAGGAGCATATATGTAGGGAAATCACAGATAGGTGTAGGAATTATAGGGTTGTAATAGTAGGTGATTTTAACTTCCCTAATATTGACTGGGACTGCCTTAGTGCTAAGGGATCAGATGGGGAAGAATTTAAGTGTGTCCAGGACAGTTTTCTGAAGCAGTATGTGGATGGCCCTACTAGAGAAGGGGCTACACTCGACCTCCTCTTAGGAAATGAGGATAGGCAGGTGGTTGATGTGTCAGTGGGAGAGCACTTTGGGACCAGTGACCATAACTCTATTAGCCTCAAGATAGTTATGGAAAAGGATAGGACTGGTCCTCAGATTGAAGTCCTAAATTGGGGGAAGGCAAATTTCGATGGCATCTGACAGGAACTCTCATAAGTTGAATGGGAGAGGCTGTTTACAGGTAAAGGGACGTCTGGCAAGTGGGAGGCTTTTAAAAGTGAGATAGGAAGAGTTCAGGGCCGGCATGTTCCTGTTAGATGGAAGGGCAAGGCTGGCAAGTTTAGGGAACCTTGGTTGACGAGGGATTTTGAGGGTCTGGTCAGGACAAAGAAGGAGGCATATGTCAGGTACAGGCAGCTGGGATCGAGCGGATCCCTCGAGGAGTATAGGACTACACGTAAGAAGGAAATTCGGAGAGCAAAAAGGGGCCCTGAGATTTCCCTGGCAGATAAGATAAAGGAGAATCCTAAAAGATTCTATAAGTATATTGAGAGCAAAAGGGTAGCTAGGGAGAGAGTAGGTCCCCTTAAGGATTAGTGTGGCAATCTATGTGTGGAGCCACGGGAAATGGGCGAGGTCTTAAATGAATATTTCTCGTCCATATTTACTGTGGAGAAGGTCATGGAAGCTAATGAGTTCAAGGGAAGGAACACTGATATCCTGGAGCATATCAACATTACAGAGGAGGAGGTGTTGGAGGTTTTGAAGAGCATTAAGGTGGATAAATCCCCAGGGCCTGACCAGGTGTATCCTAGGATGCTATGGGAAGCAAGGGAGGAGATTGCTGGGGCCCTGGCAGAGATTTTTGTATCATTGTTAGCCACGGGTGAGGTACCGGAAGACTGGAGGATAGCTAATGTTGTGCCTTTATTTAAGAAGTGCAGCAGGGATGAGCCAAGGATCTACAGGCCGGTGAGCCTTACATCAGTAGTGGGAAAGTTATTGGAAGGGATTCTTAAAGACAGGATTTATATGCATCTGGAAAGGCATGGTTGGATTAGGGATAGTCAGCATGGCTTTGTGCGTGGGGAATCATGTTTCACGAATTTGATTGAGTTTTTCAAGGAGATGACCAAGAGGATTGACGAGGGCAGGGCGATGGACATTGTCTACATCGACTGTAGCAAGGCCTTTGACAAGGTCCCGCATGGTAGGCTGGTCCAGAAGGTTTGAACACATGGGATCCAGGGTGAGCTAGCAAATTGGATACAAAATTGGCTTGGTGATAGGAGGCAGAGGGTGATAGTGGAGGGTTGTTTTTCAGATTGGAGGCCGGTGACCAGTGGTGTGCCGCAGGGATCAGTGCTGGCCCCTCTTTTGTTTGTCATATATATTAATGATTTGGATGTGAATGTAAGGGGCATGATTAGTAAGTTTGAAGATGACACCAAAATTGGTGGTATAGTGGACAGTGAAGAAGGTTGTCTAAGGTTGCAACAGGATATAGATCAACTGGGAAAGTGGGCAAGAGAGTGGCAAACGGAATTTAACGCAGGCAAGTGTGAAGTGATGCATTTTGGGAAGTTAAACCAGGGCAGGACATATATAGTGAATGGCAGGGCCCTGGGGAGTGTTGTTGAGCAGAGAGACCTTGGGGTGCAAGTACATAGTTCCCTGAAAATGGCAACACAGGTAGACAGGGTGGTGAAGAAGGCGTATGGCATGCTTGCCTTCATCGGCCGAGGCATTGAGTACAAGAGTTGGGACGTCATGTTAAAGTTGTACATAGCATTGGTTATGTCGCATTTGGAGTACTGTGTGCAGTTCTGGTCGCCGCACTACAGGAAAGATGTGATTAAGCTCGTGAGGGTGCAGAAAAGGTTCACAAGGATGTTGCTTGGTTTGGAGGGCTTGAGTTACAAAGAGAGATTGGATAGGCTGGGTCTGTTTTCCCTGGAGCGAAGAAGGGTGAGAGAGGACATGATAGAGGTATATAAAATTATGAGAGGCATAGATAGGGTAGATAGCCAGAGTCTGTTTCCCATGGTAGGGGTGACTAAAACTAGAGGGCATAGATTTAAGGTGAGAGGGAGGAGGTTTAAAGGGGATTAAAGGGGTAAATTTTTCACACAAAGAATAATGGGTATCTGGAATGAGCTGCCAGAGGAGGTGGTGGAGGCAGGAACAGTAGCGATATTTAAGAGGCATATGGACAGGTACTTGAATGAGCAAGGCATAGAGGGATATGGAATTAATGCATCCAGGTAGGATTAGTATAGATAGGCAGTATGGTCGGCATGGACGCGGTGGGCCGAAGGGCCTGTTTCTATGCTGTACGACTCTATGACTCTATGACTCTAAAGAATAACCAGGTTTTTTGTGCAATAGAGTAAAGTCTACCCTACTGGAATGTCTTCATTAGTTGTTACGACCTTTCTGGGGAAGGAGGGATCCCTGAGTGATTTGAGAAACTTAACCAAGGTTAGACCACAGGATTTGGCAGACCTGTTGGCATTAGAGTTAAAATCAGGAGATAAGAAAGCAGACATAATTGAAGTAATAGCACAGCATTTGCAACTGTAAGAAGAAGAAGGCAAACTAGCTGGTAGCGCAGTTGAATTAGCTAAAATTCAGTTGCAGATGAAACAGCTTGAACTTGAAAGGGAAAAGGAGGAAAGAGAGGAAAGGACAAAAGAGAGAACATTTCAAAGGGAGCAAGCAGAGCAGCAGGAGAGAGAAAAAGCAAAAGAAAGAAAGGAAAAGGAGAGAGAAAGGGAATCCCAGATTAGAAGGCTGGAACTAGAGAAAAAGAAAGGATGCCCTTGACCCCAATGAAAATGCAGGTGGGGAAAGACCTGTCTCCAGCCCAGGACCCAGTGGAAGTCTGTTTAAATTTGTGCAAGCCCTCTGTAAATTTGAGGAAAGGGATGTAGAGGCACTTTTCATTTCTTTTGAAAAGGAAGCCAAACAGATGAAGTGGCAAAAGGAAAGCTGGACACTGCTAATGCAAAGCTGGTTGATGGGCAGAGCTCATGAAGTTTATGCCATGTTTTCTGAGGAGACTTCTGCAGATTATGAGATGGTCAAAAAGGCTATTCTTGCTGCTTCTGAGTCGGTCCCTGAAGATTACAGGCAGAAATTTCGGAACATCTGGAGACAGCCTGGGCAGACTTGTATAGAATTTGAAAGGGTTAAGCAAATCAATTTTGATCGTTGGATGCGGGCACTAAAGGTAGAGGCCACATACGAGAACCTTAGGGAATGAATTCTCCTGGAAGAATTTAAAACTTCACTCCCTCCGTTAGTGAGAACCCATGTAGAGAACCAGAAAGTTTCAGCAGCCAGACAGGCAGCAGAAATCGCTAATGATTACAAACTTGTTTACAAGCCCAAACTTTTTGTCTGTCACCTACACATACCCAAGAAGGATAGAAAGTAGGAGGGTGAAAGGAAGGCAAGTAGCTGGGGACAAGAAGGGACAGCTGGGATCACCCTGGGAGCTCCTCCTCCGGCCAGAAAGGAAGATGTTGAGGATGGAAGTGAGGTCCACAAGCCTAAGTTATCATTGCCACAAAGTGGGACACTTTCGTGCAGAATGCTAGAAGTTGCGGGGTAAACCAATGGGACTTATTGGGGTACACAGAGCCAAAGCAGAGAAAGGTGGCCTGACCGAGAGTATGACAGATCAGGCTGTAGCTCTGACTGCAGTTGTAAAGCCAAGTACAAAAACTTCTGTAAGTGCGGGGATTGTGAGTAAGATACTTGAGAGTTATAGAGAATTCTTTTCGAAAGGAAAAGTAACTCCTTATCCATCAAGTAAGGCAGGTAAACCTATAGTTATACTTAGGAATACAGGAGCCACTCAAACTCTTTTGCTGGGAAAAGGCATAACTTTTCCACCAGAGAGCACACTGAATGGTATTGGCGGGGAGTATATACCCGTACCTTTGTATCTGGTGTACCTAGAGTGTGACCTAACGTCTGGAACGGTAACTGTCAGAGTTGTCCATAATTTGCCAGTAGACAGAGTTAACCACTCCTGGGGAATGATTTGGCCGGAGCAAAGATAGTAGCTTCTCCAGTAGTCACGGAAAGACCAAGTGAAGTCAAAGAGACAGAACAGTTGCAGAAAAAGGTTCCAGGAATTTTTCCTTCATGTGTAGTGACCCGAGCAATGGCTAAACAAGTTCCATTGTTGGAGGCAAAATTGGCACCACAGTCAGATAGTCGAATATTTTAAACTTTCTTTGGGGAGTTGGATAATCCAAAGGAAATGTTCAATAAATCCTCTCTGATCAAGGCTCAGGAAGCCGATCCAGAGTTAAATAAAGTGGCACAATTAGTTGTAACTGAAGCTGAGGGAAAGGGAGTTCCAGAAAGCTAATATATTAAAAATGAGATTCTGATGAGGACCTCCTCTCAGACCTGCGGATAAAGAACGGACAGTTGTTCATCAGACAGTGGCACCGCCCAAGTATTGCTGGGAAATATTAAAGATAGCCCATGAAATTCCTATAGCAGGACATGTGGGGATTCGGAAGACCAAATAAGAACGTATAAATCGATACTTTTACTGGCCAGGTCTTTACAAGGATGTGGTGCAGTTTTAAAAACGTGCCAGATTATGGGAAAACCGCAATCTGCCATAAAACCAGCACCTCTAATTCCCATACCAGTTTCTGGGGAACTATTTAGTAGGGCGTTGGTAGACTGTGTAGGACCTTTACCGAAAACAAAAGCGGGACACCAATATATACTCACTATCAGGGATATGGTGACTCAATTCCCAGAGGCCATTCCCTTGAGCACAGTTTCTGCTAAGGTAGTGGCAGAGAAGTTAACCCAGTTCTTCACTAGATATGGATTACCGATTGACATTCAGTCGGATCAAGTTTCTGTCTAAAACTTTTCAGTGAGTTCTGGGTAATTTGGGTATAACACAGTTAAAGTCTTCAGCATACCACCCACAGACACAAGGAGCTTTAGAACGTACCATCAGACCCTCAAAACGATGATCAGGACATACTGTCATGAATATCCCCATGATTAGGATAAAGGGCTAGAATTTATTTTGTTTGCCACTAGGGATTCACCTAATGAGTCTACCAGTTTTAGTCATTTCAAATTAGTTTATGGACTTTTTTTTATTAATTCCTGGGATGTGGGCATCGCTGGCTTGGCCAGCATTTATTGACCATCTTTAACTGCTCTTGAAAAGGTGGTGGTGAGCTGCCTTCTTGAACCGCTGCAGTCCACCCACAGTGCTGTTAGGGAGTTCCAGGATATTGACCCAGCAACAGTGAAGGAACGGCATCTGTGATGCTGGGGACTTCAGGAAGAGGCCAAGATGGATCATCAACTCGGCAGTTCTGGCTGAAGATTGTTGCAAATGCTTCAGCCTTATCTTTTGCACTGATGTGCTGGGCTCCCCCATCATTGAGGGTGGGGGTATTTGTGGAGCCACCTCCTCCAGTTAGTTGTTCAATTGTCCACCGCCATTCATGACTGGATGTAGGACAGCAGAGCTTATATCAGATCCGTTGGTTATGGGATCGCTTAGCTCTGTCTATCCCATGCTGCTTATGCTGTTTGGCATGCAGGTATGCCTGGTGCTGCTGCTGGCATGCCCTCCTACACTCTTCATTGAACCAGGGTGGTCTCCCGACTTGATGGTAATGATAGAGTGGGAGATATGCCGGACCATGAGGTTACAGATTGTGGTTAAGTACAATTTAGCTGCTGCTGATGGCCCACAGCACCTCATGGATGCCCAGTTTTGCATTGCTAGATGTGTTCGAAATCTATCCCATTTAGCACAGTGGTAGTGCCACACAACATGATGGAGGGTATCTTCAATGTGAAGATGGGACCTTGTCTCCACAAGCACTGTGCGATGGTCACATGAGATAAGAGGTCCTCTAAGGCTAATTAAAGAAAGGTTTTTTGAATAGAGGGATGAATCTTCTGTAATAAAAACAGAAAATGCTGGAAATGCTCAGCAGGTCAGGCAACATCTCTGGAGAGAGAAGGAGAACTAACTTTTCAGGTCTGTGACCTTTTATCAGAATTGGTCAAGGCTTTTCAACCAGGGGATGAGGTGTTAGTATTACTGCCTTTACAGGGTGAACTGCTGACAGCACAGTTCAGTGGTCCATATAAAGTAGTCAAAAGAATTGGTAAATTATTTGGTTGACATCCCAGATCACTGGAAAAAGAATCAGCTGTGTCTTATCAATATGTCGAGACAATATCATCGTCAGGAGGAGGATATGCAAGAACAGGTATGTCAGGTAGCAGGGACAGTGAACGATGAAAGTAAGGATGAGGCAGAAGGAAGCCAGCCTGGACAATTCTCAAATTGAACCTCCTACTATCTGGTTAGCTAATACTGAATTGTTAGGGAGATTGGACACTATGCTTTCCTATTTAGTTGCAGAACAAAGAGGCTACTCACGGCATTTAAAAGAGTCTGTAGGGACAAACTAGAATGGACAACCTTAGCTATGCATGATGTGGATATAGGGGAATCTTTTCCTATAAAATAGCATCCTTATCACTTAAGTCCAGAGAAACAGGCCCAGGTAAAAGCAGAAATCCAATACCTGTTGGAAACCACTTAATTGAACACAGTCAAAGCAGCTGGAGTTCCCCAACCATGTTAGTCCTAAACCTGATGGTTCAACTAGATTCTGTATAGACGAGAGAAATTTTAATGCATAACACAGGCCAATTCCTTGCTTGAAAGACTGTATTGACAGAGTGGGCAATGCCATGTTTCTTACAAAAATAGATTTGTTAAAGGGATACTGGCAAGTACATTTAACACCCCGACCAAAAGAAATAGCGATCTTTGTCACACCAGATGGTCTTTTCCAATGCTGAGTGATGCTATTCGGGCTAAAAAATGCCGCAGCCACTTTTCAGAGACTAATGAACCAAGTGGTAGTCAGTGCTCCCAACTGTGTGGTTTATCTTGATGATGTGCTGTTAAACAGTGACATTTGGAAGGATCACTTTAAACAACTAGAAGCTCTGTTTAGAAAATTACAATCAGCTAATTTAGTGATAAATCTTGCCAAAAGTGAAATTGCAAAAGCCAGAGTAACCTGCCTCGTGCATATAGTCGGGCAAGGACAAATGTTGCCAAGAACAGCAAAAGTACGAGCATTGGTGGAATTCCCCATCCTCGGGCTAAGCAAAAAATCATGAGGTTCTTGGGGATGTATGGTTCCTACCGCAAGTTAGTACTAAATTTTAGCTCCACTGACAGATTTGCTACAAAAAAAAGAAAGCCAAGGTAGTGTGATCAGGGAAGTGCCAAGCATCTTTTGAGAGGTTGAAAGCCATTTTGATTAATGAACTAGTGTTGGCTGCTCTAAATTTCACTAAGCCCTTCAAGGTAGCAATTGATGCTCGTGACTTGGGGGTCGGTGCAGTCAAAGAACAAAGAACAGTACAGCACAGGAACAGGCCATTCAGCCCTCCAAGCCTGCGCCGATCTTGATGCCTGCCGAAACTAACACCTTCTGCACTTCCGGGGCCCATATCCCTCTATTCCCTTCCTATTCATATATTTGTCAAAATGTCTCTTAAATGTGGCTATCGTATCTGCTTCCACCACCTCCCCTGGCTGCAAGTTCCAGGCACTCACCACCCTCTGTGTAAAAAACTTGCCTCACACATCCCCTCTAAACTTTGCCCCTCGCACCTTAAACCTATGTCCCCTAGTAACTGACTCTTCCACCCTGGGAAAAAGCTTCTGACTATCCACTCTGTCCATGCCGCTCATAACTTTGTAAACCTCTATCATGTTGCCCCGCCACCTCCGTCGTTCCAGTGAAAACAATCCGAGTTTTTCCAACCTCTCCTCATAGCTAATGCCCTCCAGACCAGGCAACATCCTGGTAAACCTCCTCTGTACCCTCTCCAAAGCCTCCACGTCCTTCTGGTAGTGTGGCGACCAGAATTGCACGCAATATTCTAAGTGTGGCCTAACTAAGGATCTGTACAGCTGCAACATGACTTGCCAATTTTTATACTCTATGCCCCGAATGATGAAGGCAAGCATGCCGTATGCCTTCTTGACTACCTTATCCACCTGCGTTGCCACTTTCAGTGACCTGTGGACCTGTACGCCCAGATCTCTCTGCCTGTCAATACTCCTAAGGGTTCTGCCATTTACTGTATACCTCCCACCTGCATTAGACCTTCCAAAATGCATGACCTCACATTTGTCCGGATTAAACTCCATCTGCCATTTCTCCGCCCAAGTCTCCAACTGATCTATATCCTGCTGTATCCTCTGACAATCCTCATCAATATCCGCAACTCCACCAACCTTTGTGTCGTCCGCAAACTTACTGATCAGACCAGCTACATTTTCCTCCAAATCATTTATATATACCACAAACAGCAAAGGTCTCAGCACTGATCCCTGCGGAACATCCCTCCATTCAGAAAAACACCCATTCACTGTTACCCTCTGTCTTCTGTGACTGAGCCAGTTCTGTATCCATCTTGCCAGCTCACCTCTGATCCCGTGTGACTTCACCTTTTGCACCAGTCTGCCATGCGGGATCTTGTCAAAGGCTTTACTAAAGTCACTTCCTCAAAAAACTCAATCAAATTAGTAAGACACGACCTCCCCTTCACAAAACCATGCTGTCTCTCGCTAATAAGTTTGTTTGTTTCCAAATGGGAGTAAATCCTATCCCGAAGAAACCTCTCTAATAGTTTCCCTACCACTGACGTAAGGCTCACCGGCCTATAATTTCCTGGATTATCCTTACCACCCTTCTTCAACAAAAGAACAACATTGTCTATTCTCCAGTTCTCTGGGACCTCACCTGTAGCCAATGAGGATACAAAGATTTCTGTCAAGGCCCCAGCAATTTTCTCCCTTGCCTCCCTCAGTATTCTAGGGTAGATCCCCCAGGCCCTGGGGACTTATCTACTTTAATGCTCTGCAAGACACCCAACATCTCCTCCTTTTTGATAATGAGATGACTGAAACTATCTGCACTCCCTTCCCTAGGCTCATCATCCACCAAGTCCTTCTCCTTGGTGAATACTGATGCAAAGTACTCATTTAGCACCTCACCCATTTCCTCTGGCTCCACGCATAGATTCCCATCTCTGTCCTTGAGTGGGCCAACCCTTTCCCTGGTTACCCTCTTGCTCTTTATATATGCATAAAAAGCCTTGGGATTTTCCTTAATTCTGTTTGCCAATGACTTTTCATGACCCATTTTAGCCCTCCTAACTCCTTGCTTAAGTTCCTTCCTACTGTCTTTATATCCCTCAAGTGCTTCATCTGTTCCTAGCCTTCCAGCCCTTACAAATGCTTCCTTTTTCTTTTTGACTAGGCTCACAATATCCCGTGTTATCCAAGCTTCCCGAAACTTGCCAAACTTGTCTTTCTTCCTGTTACAAGTAGATGAATCGGGCATAGAAAGACCAGTGGGATACTTTTCCAAAAAGCTAAATAGGTACCAAAAGAGATACTCAACAGTGGAAAAAGAAACCCCTGGCTTATTACTAGCTCTTAACCATTTTGAGGCCTTTGTCTGCCATGACTACAGAGACACACTGATCATAACACCCAAGCCTTTGTGGAAAAATTCCAAAACCAGAATGCCAGACTATTCTGATGGAATTTACTATTGCAACCTTATCACATAAAGGCTATCCACATTGCGGGAAAAAAATAACGTAATTTCAAATGCTCTGTCTAGGATTTAACTTTGCTTTGAGTTATCTGAGTGCAAGGATGGTACAAAACAGAACTGTATTAGCTACAGGTAAAGAGTGAATGAGTATGAATGTGAAAATGTGTTTTAAAATATTTTTCACCTTCTATTTTCTCCCTTTCTTTGTAATGAAACCCATTTGAAAATGTACTCGTATTTTTGAATTATGGACATTGTTTTATTTGGGAAAACTGAAAAGGATTCCATGGATGTTTCTTCACCGGGGTCACTGAAAGGACACTGAGAGGTCTTACTTGAAAACAATATTTACTGGACGTTACCTGTCTTCAGATTAATACCCAGCAGGGGATTTTTGACTTGGGGGAGATATCGACAGAGAAGTCACAGGTCAAGATTTATAGGGGTCAGGAGGCTTGACACATGAGATATTGTTTTTAGTTTCACTCTGGATAGTATGTTGGGGTGTGAACTGTTTTGAAGGCAGTTGGAGAAAACCAGCCAAGAGAACAGACACCATCAGTACCCTCTTCCATCTCTTTGAGAACTCAGCAAGAATCACAATACATGTATACCAACAACATCACAGCAAAAAGCACAATACAGGTACACCAACAATTCAGCAAGAATAACAATACATGTATACAATAACAACACAGAAAGAATCACAACACACATACACAACAACTTAGCAAGAATCATACTATAAAAATACATGAAAACAACTCAGTAAGAATCACAATTCATGCACACCAACAACACAACAAGAATGACAACTGTCATGCATGGAAGGAGCTGAGATGAAATATACAATGAAATGGAAGAATTATGAATTTTTAAAAAATCAACTGTTAAACCACAAGAAGGTGGTACCACAGTCAAAATGACATAGCAGTCACATGACTTCTCCTGTACTGGAAATCAACAAACCTGTCTACAAGAATGGAAGTCATTAACCTCATCTGAAATAGTTCTGGGGAGAACCCCTTTGAAATTGAAAAGAGCACTATTGCATTAATGACTCTTTATCAACATGAATGAATTAGCAAAAGATTCTGAACACAGACGGACTCACAGCACAAACCAAAATTGAACAGGTGTGAAATAGCACTGTGTTACCAGAAGGGTCCCCATTCTGACATCAATCAATAGCCATGGTGTCCACATTCCGGTCCATTGTGTGGTCACATGAGGGGAGCGAGCCATGAGTCACCGAACAGAAAATTTGATGTGATTCATTTTTATCTGGAGAAAGAGGGGGAGATCAAGCCAACACCTTCAGAAAGCAGTCCAGCCAGGGACTGTGAAGGAGGTCCAGCCAACAAGAAAGAAGCCCTGCTGCTAATTCTACACATCAACTTGCTGCAGCAGAGAACGTAAAGCGACCATCATCTGAAGTTTTAACCATGAGAAAATCTACAACACCTCAACAAGTTCAAGACTACAAACACCCAGGCCTGCACCTTTAAAACAAACACCCTGGCCTGCACCTTTAAAACAGATTGTCCTCCTGAGAAAATTTAACAGGTTTACCGTAAACCACGAACACCTACCTCACTTTGGATTTTAAACTACTTAGCTTTTTCTCTCTTTCTATCTATTCATTGTTACGACCAAGGCTGGAGAAGTACACTGTCTTTCTCTAGAGTCATAGAGCTATAGGGTTTTACAGCACAGAAACAGGCTTTTCGACCCAACGCACCTGCAAAAACCATCAAGCACCCGTCCAAACTAATCCCATTTTCCCAAGGGATAAAGTTTCTTCCTATCTATCCTCTCTATGCCCCTCATAATTTTGTATAACTCAATCAGGTCCCCGCTCAGCCTTCTCCGCTCCAAGGAAAACAACCCCAGCCTATCTAGTCTTTCTTCATAAGTGAAATGCTCCAACCCAGGCAACATCCTGGTGAATCTCCTCTGCACCCTCTCCAGTGCAATCACATCCTTCCTATAGTGTGGTGACCAGAACTGTACATAGTATTCCAGCTATGGCCTAACCAATGTTTTATACAGCTCCATCATAACCTCCCTGCTCTTATATTCTATGCCTCGGCTAATAAAGGCAAGTATCCCATATACCTTCCTAACCACCTTATCTACCTGTGCTGCTGCCTTCAGTGATCTATGGACAAGCACACCAAGGTCCCTCTGACCCTCTGTACTCCCTTGGGTCCTGCCATCCATTGTATATTCCCTTGCCTTGTTCGTCCTCCCAAAGTGCATCACATCACACTTCTCAGGATTAAACTCCATCTGCCACAGCTCCGCCCATCTTATCGGCCCATCTATATCGCCCTGCAATCTAAGGCTTTCCTCCACACTATTTATGACAACACCAATTTTCATGTCGTCTGTGAACTTACTGATCATACCTCCTATATTCATGTCTAAATCATTAATGTACACTACAAACAGTAAGGGTCCCAGCACCGAACCCTGCAGTACCCCACTGGTCACAGGCCTCCATTTGCAAAAACAACCCTTGACCATCACCCTCTGCCTCCTTCCACTAAGCCAATTTTGAATCCAATTTGCCAAATTACCCTGGATCCCATGGGCTCTTACCTTCTTAACCAATCTCCCATGCGGGGCCTTATCAAAAGCCTTACTGAAGTCCATGTACACTACATCAAATGCTTTACCCTCATTTACACATCTAGTCACCTCCTTGAAATATTCAATCAAATTTGTTAGACACGATCTCCCCCTGACAAAGCCATGCTGACTATTCCTGCTTCTCCAAGTGGAGATTAATCCTGTGTCTCAGAATCTTTTCCAATAATTTCCCTACCACTGATGTTAGACTCACAGGTCTATAAATACCTGGTTTATCCCTGCTACCCTTCTTGAATAATGGTACCACATTTGCTGTCCTCCAGTCCTCTGGTACCTCTCCTGTGGCCAGAGAGGATTTGAAAATTTGTGTCAGAGCCCCTGCTATCTCTTCCCTTGCCTCACATAGCAGCCTGGAATAGATCTCATCTGGGCCTGGGGACTTATCCACTTTTAAGCACACTAATACAGCTAATAATTCCTCCTTTTCAATGACAATTTGATCAAGTATATCACAATCTCCCTCCCTGATTTCTACACCTACATCATCCCTCTCCATAGTGAACACAGGTGAAAAGTAATCATTTAAAACCTCACCTATGTCCTCCGGCTCCACACACAGATTGCCTCTTTGATCCCTAATGGGTCCCACTATTTCCCTGATTATCCTCCTGCCCTTAACATACTTATAAAACACTTTGGAATTTTCCTTTATCTTGTCTGCCAGTGAGTTTTCATGCCCCCTCTTTGCTCTCCTAATTACTTTAAGTACCCTCCTACACTTTCTATACTCCTCTCATGCCTCAGCTGTTCTCAGCGCTTTGAATCTGCCATAAGCCTCCTTTTTTTCCCCTGATCCAATCCTCTATATCTTTTGACCTGTAGGTCCTACTCTTCACCTTTACAGGAACATGTTGGACCTGAACCCTCACAATTTCCTTTCTGAATGACTCCCACTGGTCTGATGTAGACTTTCCTATAAGGAGCTGCTCCCAGTCCACTTTGGCCAAATCCTGCTTTATCATATTGAAATCTGCCTTCCCCCAATTCAGTACTTTTATTTTTGGTCCCTCTATGTCCTTATCCATAACTACCTTAAATCTTACAGAGTTATGGTCACTATCCCCGAAATGTTCCCCCACTGCCACTTCTACCACTTGTCCGGCTTCATTCCCTAGGATTAAGTCCAGTACCGCCGCTCCTCTTGTAGGACTCTACGTGCTGGCTCAAAAAGCTCTTCTGAATGCACTTGAAGAATTCCGCCCCCTTTAAGCCTTTTGCACTAATACTATCCCCTCTAATATAGGGGAAGTTGAAATCCCCTACTATTATTACCCTATTATTTTTGCATCTCTGTGATTTGCCTACATATCTGCTCCTCTATCACTCCTTGACTGTTTAGAGGCCTGTAGTACACTCCCAGCCAAGTGATTGTCCCCTTTTTGTTTTTAAGTTCTACCCATATGGCCTCATTAGAGGAACCTTGTAAGATATCATCCCTCCTTACTGCAGTAATTGACTCCTTGATCAACAGTGCAATGCCACCTCCTCTTTTACCCCCTCCCATATCACGTCTGAAGATTCTATACCCTGGGATATTGAGCTGCCAGTCCTGCCCTTCCCTCAATCATGTCTCAGTGATAGCAATAATATCATATTCCCATGTGTTAATCAACGCCCTCAATTCATCTGCCTTACTAGTAAGACTTCTTGCATTAAAATAGATACAATCCAGCCTTGCATTATTTGCCTGAGCCTTAACAGGTCTACATTTACTCTGCCCTCCAGATTGACTTAGCTTCTCATTTATATTTGATCGTACATCACCCCGTACTATGCTTCCACTCTGTATTCCACCCCCCTGCCAAATTAGTTTGAACCACCACCCCCAACAGCATTAGCAAACCTCCCAGCAAGAATGTTGGTCCCGTTCCGGTTCAGGTGCAACCCCTCCAACTTGTACAGATCCCACCTTTGCCAGAAACAGGCCCAGTGATCCAGGAAACTAAAGCCCACCCTCCTGCACCATCTCCTCAACCAAGCAGTCATTTGCTCTAACCTCTTATTCATATACTCACTAGCCCCTGGCATCGGAAGAAACACAGAGATTACAAGCTTTGAGGTCCAACTGTTTAATTGGATACCTAGATCCCACTTCTAGTTCCACTTCTCCATGGATCACAACATATATTTAAATGTTTTACCCAGTTACTGATATAACCAATTATATACTCTATTTCTATTTCAGAATAAAATCCACCAACCAGTTTTCTTTAACAACAAAATTATTAATTTATTATAAAACAAGATGTATTCAGTAAAGATGCAAAGCATTAACACACAGATTGAAATATGCAAGTTCCCTTCTAAATTAGCCCAACACACAAACACACACACACACACACACACACACACACACACGTTTAAAGAAAAAAATAAAGAAGTTTTCTCTGCAGAGGTCTCTTTACAAAAAAGACAAAAAAATACTTTGGCCAAATACTTGTTAATTCTTGAAGATAAAAGGATAAGATATGGAATGATATCAGTTGTCCCTTTATCCTGGTGTCCCAAATACGCATAGACAGCTGTCACTGGGATCTTTCTGTAGCAGTTCACTTCAGGCGACTTCAAGGATTAGGCTGGCAGGCTTTCCGGAGGAAATTCAGCATCAGGGGTTTCAGCTATCACACTGGATTCTCAGTTTTTCTCAAAGAGGTGAGAAAAGGATAAGCTGGTGCTTTCACTCTTAGGAGGCTTACCTCCAGCTGACTCAAAATAATATCCAAAATGAAACCAACTCTTGACCACCATAAATCGTGACATATCACTTCTCTGTAAACAACTTCCCTTGTCACCAAGGCTCCTGCTATTTATTTAGCTTACGGTATGTAATCCAGTAAGGGTGATTTTTCAACAAAATCTCAAGTCCTTCCAGTGACTTTTTTTTAAAAAACAAAGTCCAGCATGTATGGAATCTCTTTAGTCTTTCAAATGAATCCGATTCCACAAAAGTATTTTAAAAATGGAAGCACTTTCATAAGATCATGTATATGTGTGTGTGAGTGAATGTGTGTATGGGCAAGGTTGTGACCATTTCAGGAATTGTGTAAAAATAGTAATTGTTTTAACCTATAAGAAAACCTATCATTTGTCTATTTATTTGACCCTAAAAACACTCGGGTGCAATCTCATCATTTTAATAAAACACAATTGCAGTCAGTTGGAAGGAAACAGTGGGAATCACTCATACTCCTTTCTACCTTTCCGTAATATAATACATGTACACCATCAACAAATCAGGAAAAACCACAATACAGTTACACTAACACAGCAAGCATCACAACACATGTACACCAAAAATGCAACACGAATCACAATACATACACACAACTCAGCATGAATCACAATACATGTACACCAACAGCTCAACAAAAGCTACATTACATGTACACCAACAACTCAGCACGAATCACAATATGTATCTACCTTTATGTCCTGAATGAACTGTGCATCCCCGACACCTTCTTCCAGGGCAGACATCACCACAAAGTATCATGGCGCCACCCAAGTTCTGGTCATTGGCACCAACGAGACCTAGTCACCATGAGGAGACGTGATCTGCCCAGTGTTCTTCACACCCGCACCTACCATAGCGCAGATTGTGACACTGACCACTCTCTTATCAGGAGCAGAGTGAAGCTGCACTCCCAAAAGTTGCACAGCTCCAAATACATTGGCCCGCCAAGCACCAACATCCCTTGCATAAACAATGATGCCAAATACCAGCACTTTGGACTGTCGCTAGAATGCTTGCTACCTACCAAAGCCTTAGTGGGAAGCACTGATGCTGGCATTGATGAAACCTTGAAGTCACTAAACTCAATCATTTATGAAGCAGCAGAAGCATCATTTGGTAAAGGCAGAACCCGCGACAAGAGCTGGTTTGAGACATACTCAGCTGAGATGTTGGGCTGGATTTTACTGGGCCCTCAACTTACTGGCAATCTTCCAGGTCCACCGCAATCCTTAGCAGGCGGCCGGCACTCCTGTGCCTTCAGTTCCCTGTCTGGGGAAAGCCTCCCAGTCTGGCGGGGAGGGTGGAGGAGTTAGGATTTTCAGTGCGGGGATGGGAGACAGGGTCAAATAAACATGATGAGTGTAGGGGATAGTGGGAAGGGGTGAACTTTCAACTTTGTACAGTCTTGGGGACTAGGGTCAGAATTCAAAGGTAAGTGTTTTGGACCAATTGTGGAATGCGGGGGTGGGGGTAAAGGCAAATACCTAATGCAACTTTTATTGTGGGTGTGGGGGTGGTTCACTTTAAAACTTCAAAAATGCCAGCAGGGCTGGCTGCCCTTTTAAAATGGCACCAGTGCCTGCACACAGCCAGCTGAGGCCATTGCAGGTGACAGACAGTCCGCCACCTCCATGTGACTGGGGGGGGGTGGCGGCCACCCCGGCTATTTAAATGAGCCACCGCGCGGGAGATCGTGGTGGCTCTTCGGTGTGCAGCCTGTGTGTACGGGCCACCATTTATTGAGGTCACCGCCAAAAGCTCTTAAAATCCAGCCAGACATCTAACATTGATGCAAAAAACAAAGCCTACATGATGCACAACATAAACCCAACAGCTAAGACTCTGCATGACCTGAAAGTAGCCAAAACAGTGGTGCAAAGGAGAGGGAGATACCGTGCAAACAAACACTGGATTAGCTTAAGTCAAGAAATTAAAACTGCACGTGACAAAAGAAATCTACGAGCTATGTACGAAGAGATCAAGAGGGCGCTTGGCCCTGCCATCACCAAAGTTGCTTCTGTGAAGTTGGCAGATGGTGAAGTACTCACTGACAAAGGTAACAGACGTCCCAAAGGGCTGAACACTACTGTGAGCTGTATTTCTGTGAATTGGACATTTCCCAATCTGCGCTTAATGCTCTCCCACTTTGATTGGTCAAGGCATTGCCCTGAGGAATGAACCAGTGAATGGCTGCCCAAGGCCATCATTTTTGGCCCTGAAAAGTGCCCAGTCTACCTCAGATTACCCTGGAAGGGTAATGTATCCCAAAAATTTGAGCAACAGGTGAAGTTAGCTGTTTCGTGCTACTACAATGCAGTAGCAACACATGTGGTGTTCGCCACTAACAGGATGCTGCTGCCAAGCCAAAAAGATGTTCTGCCCATCACACAAATGAGTTATGTGATATATGAGTTTTCATGTCAGTGTGATGCTAGGTATATAGGCCGTACATCCCAAAGACCAGCGGATCATATCAAACAACGTGACCCTCTGCTGTTCGCAATGGGCAAGGTAGTGGCCGTATCCAGCCAACCCATGCTTGCAAAACTCTAAACACTGTGTCCAACATTAGATGTGATTCCACGATTGGTCAATATTTTCTAAATAATCCTCAGTGTGCTAGGAATTATGTTGACACCCAATTTAAGCTTGTCAGTTGGGCTCGCAGTGTGGTGCATTTGGCCATACTGGAAGCTACATATATTAATACACAAGGCCCTGTTCTTTGCAGACAGAAAGAACATGTACACACATTGCGCCTGTTTCAGCTAAACAAAATAAGTGACAGCCATTCGCTGGTTCATTCCTCAGGGAAATGCCTTGACCAGAGTCAAGCTGCCTGGTTTAAATTTCAAACAAAGCTTGGCGGTTAACTGTCAGTCACCGTAAACTGGTGCATTCTTCATGGCAATGCCTCTACCAATCAGAGTCCACTTGCCAACCAATCAGCCCTCTTTTATCATACAGTATAAATTTGTTGCTTTCCCTTACATTGGTATTCTTGCGAATTGTCCTGATGATTGCAAGACGAAAAGTACAAAATGCTTCTGTTTTTAGCAATTCTCAAGTCCCATCTATTGCCACACCTTTATGACCTTCTCCTTCTCTGCTGGAAAGTAGGTTCTGTTCCACAGGAGATGCAGGATGCCAAAATCATCACACTGTACAAAAACAAAGGCAACAAAGGAGAGTGCAACAACTAAAGGGGCATCTCACTCCTTAGCACCATGGGGAAGGCCTTTGCTAGGCTCATATTTAAAAGACTCTATTTACGTGCATATTGAGTGTACCTGAAGGCACAGTGCAGTTTCTGTGCCGCCAGATCTACTGTGGCTATGAACTTCTCCATATGCCAGCTACAAGAGAAGTGTCGGGAACAGAATATACCCCTTTACATTACTTTCATAGATCCCACTAAGGCATTTGACACCATCAGCCGAGCAGGACTCTACAAGTCTTTGGGAAAAATTGGCTGTCCACAGAAGCTATCCGCTCCTTCCATGACAACATGCACTGCGCTGTACAGTTTGATGGCTCCACTTTTGACAGTTTCAGAGTGAAGAATGGACAGAAACAGGGTTGTGTCCTAACCCCACCCCCCACTCTGTTTGGCATCTTCTTCTCCATATATCTGCCTTCCATGCAGATATGGAAGGAGTCTAGCTGCACACAAGGTCAGATGGCAATCTTTACAATCTATCAAGGCTAAAAGCAAAGACAAAAACACATCGTGTCCTGATCAGAGAACTCCTCTACGCTGATGATGCTGCACTAGTCACTCACGCAGAAACTCAGCTACAAAGACGAATGGACTGTCTCTCCCATCTTGTTCGCCTTGACTATAGTATTAAGAAAACCATGGTCATGGGACAAGGTGTTGCATCTCCATCCCTGATCACACGAAGTAACACCCCACTGGAAGTGCTTAGAAAATTCTGCTACCTTGAGTCCACGGTGACAGACAATCTGTCCCTTGATGCAGAGCTCGATACACCCATAGGGAAAGCAGCAACCACCTTTGGCCGACTTGCGAAACATGCATGGGATAACACCAAGCTGACCCTTATGACCAAGCTGATGGTTTATAAGGCCTGCATTCTAAGCACCTTGCTGTATGGCAATGAAACATGGGTGACTTACAGCTCCCAGGAAAAGAAGCGCAATAATTTCCATCTTTGCTGTTGGCGGCACATTATGAGTATATCCTGGCAGGAAAAAAATCACAAATGTAATTGTTCTCTCAAAGGCAGAGCTCCCAAATGTGTTGGCACCAATCAAACAGAGGTGGCTTCGGTGGATTGGACATATCCACAGGATGGAAGATGGTCGTGTACCCAAGGATCTTCTGTACGGTGAGGTAGCCGGGGCCAGATGACCAGTGTGGTGCCCAAAGCTCCACTTCAAGGATGCTTGCAAGCGTGACATGAAGGCCCTAAAATGTCGACTATCGCACTTGGGAGTCATTAGCTGGTGAAGGAGGGAAATGGTGACACATCCTTTGGACTGATATGTACTGCCACAATGACCAGTTGCTGCAGCAGTTTGGCAACAGGCACCAATGTCAAAAACAACAACCCACAGCATCACTTGGCAGATTCCAGTGCAGAATTTGATGCAAAACCTGCCTCTCGAGGATTAGCCTTCACAGCCATCAACAAAGGTGCACCAAGAGAAGACATCCCACCTAAATGGATTGTTTGCTGCATGTCTTTTCTTTCATTGATAGAAGGATGCCAACAACAATAGAGCAAGGACCACAAATCATCTACACCAACAATTCGGCAAGAACCACAATGCATTTACACCAAAAACAATTTAGCCAGAACCACAATACCTGTACACCAAAAACTCAGTAAGAACCACAATACAAGTACAAGAACAAGTCAGCAAGAATGACATTACATGTGCACTGACAACTCAGCAAGAAGCACAATACATTTATACCAATAACGCAGCAACAGCCACACGACATGTAGACTAACTAATCAGAATACATTTACATCGGCAACAACTCAGAAAGAATCACAATGCATATACACCAACAACTGAGCAAGAATCACAATACATATACACCAACAACTGAGCAAGAATCACAATACCTGTAGAATAACTTAGCAAAAATCACAATACATGTACAACAAAAACTCAAAAAGGATCACAACACATGTACACTAACAATTGAGCAAGAACCACAATAATGTACACTAACAACTCAGCAAAAATCACAATACATACAGAGCAACAACTCAACAAGAATCACAATAGAGGTTCACCTACAGCTCAGCAAGTATCACAATAAATGTACATAATTATAAGTCAGCAAGAGTCACATTAAATGAACACCAATAAAATCTCAGCGAGAATCAAAACACACATACAAAACAAGACAGTGACATGCACACCGGAAGTGCAATGATACAACAATCATGGACTAACTTTGACGAGTTGTGAAGAACTGACTTTGTCTTTAAAAAATGAACATACATTTTAAAAAGTGAGCAATGGTCCAAAATGGCCATCAGAAAAAAGGAATGGCCTTTTGTATTCAAACTGTCTGACAAAGACAAAGAATATATCCTCAAAGCTAAGAGGTGTCAATTGAACCCATCTTAAACCTATCCTCGAACATTCCAGGATTGAATGTCTTCTTCTGAAACAAAGAAGGTGTAAAGTAGCCATGTCCTGGGCTATTGTTGATCACCATGGGGAAGAGACCAGAGCATCTCCTAACAGGAGGTAAGATATACAGCTTAATCTTAAAAAAAGACAGCCAAAGACAGAGAGAGAGAGAGAAAGGAGCAACATCATAACAGCTTCTGTTCCGGCCGGGTCAGAAAAAAAGCAAATGTCCTGCTGCAGAATCCTACATCTACCTTATACAGCAGTGAGAGATTGAAGATTCAGTTGTAGACGGTGAGTTACTTCTATCAAGAGAGAAATGTACAATCATCTCAGGCTTGCATCCATTGAGAATTTGATTTCCAAGAGAATTCAAAAGGTTTATCGTAACTTTCCCCCAACCACCCCCCCACCTAAAAGTCACCTTCCTTTTTCTTTCTCCATTTGTCTCTTCTTATGTGTGTTTGCAAGTGAAGGTATGAGTGGATGTAGTTGCCGTGCATGTATCAACAACCCCATAAACTAATTAAGGTGAAGTGATTTATGACTTTAACCCCTTATAGGGACTAAACCAAATCAGAAGTACATCCCTATAAATCTCCTTTAATCAAGTTCAAACCAGACAAATTCTCAGACTATCATTTGGGTCCCAAGAATTGTACTAGTTTTCCCTGAAAGAAAGAAAACCAACAGAGAATATTACCATTTTTTGGATAGCCTATTTTAATAATTATGGCTAAGTCATAAATATCCCAGATATTATAAGGGTCTGGGAAACTCTCTTCAATACATATCTCTCCACTTAAAGAGACACAGAGAGGGGGTTCTTGTAGCTGTATACAGAATACTACATGAGACAATTTATTAACTTCTGTATATTTCTTTCAGAATTTAACATGTAATAAACTTAAATAAAAACAAGAAATGCTGGAACCACTCAGCAGGTCTGGCAGCATCTGTGAAAAGAGAAGCAGAGTTAACGTTTCGGGTCAGTGACCCTTCTTCGGAATTGACAAATATTAGAAAAGTCACAGGTTATAAGAAAGTGAGGTGGGGGTGGGGCAAGAGATAACAAAGGAGAAGGTGTAGATTGGACAAGGCCACATAGCTGACCAAAAGGTCATGGAGCAAAGGCAAAAAATATGTTAATGGTGTGTTGAAAGACAAAGCATTAGTACAGATTAGGTGTTAACGGACTGAATATTGAACAGCAGCAAATGCAAACCTGAAAAAAAACAGTGGGTAAGGAAACTGAACAAACTAAGATGAAATGAAATAAATGCAAAAAAAAGATTGTAAAAAATGAAAAAAGAAAAATTAACTAAAAATGAAAGTAAAATGGGGGGCTGTCATGCTCTGAAATTATTGAACTCAATGTTCAGTCCGGCAGGCTGTAGTGTGCCTAATCGGTAGCTGAGATGCTGTTCCTCGAGCTTGCGTTGATGTTCGCTGGAACACTGCAGCAATCCCAGGGCAGAGATGTGAGCATGAGAGATGGGGGGAGTGTTGAAATGGCAAGCAACTGGAAGCTCAGGGTCCTGCTTGCGGACTGAGCGGAGATGTTCCGCAAAGCGGTCACCCAGTCTGCGCTTGGTCTCCCCAATGTAGAGGAAACCACATTGTGAGCAGCGAATACAATATACTACATTGAAAGAAGTACAAGTAAATCGCTGCTTCACCTGAAAGGAGTGTTTGGGGCCTGGGATAGTGAGAAGAGAGGAGGTAAATGGGCAGATATTACACCTCCTGCGATTGCAGGGGAAGGTGCCATGGGACAGGGACGAGGTGGTGGGGGTAATGGAGGAGTGGACCAGGGTGTCGCGGAGGGAACGATCCCTTTGGAATGCTGACAGGGGAAGGGAGGAGAAGATGCGTTTGGTAGTGGCATCAAGCTGTAGGTGGCGGAAATGGCGGAGGATGATCCTTTGGATATGGAGGCTCATGGGGTGGAAAGTGAGGACAAGGGGAACCCTGTCACAGTTCTGGGAGGGAGGGGAAGGGGTGAGGGTAGAGGTGCGGGAAATGGGCCGGACATGGTTGAGGGCCCTGTCAACCACAGTGGGGGGAAATCCTCATTTGAGGAAAAAGGAGGTCATATCAGAAGCACCATCAGTGGAAGGTAGCATCATCAGAGCAGATGCGTCAGAGACGGAGAAACTGGGAGAATGGAATGGAGTCCTTACAGGAGGTAGGGTGTGAAGAAGTGTAGTTGAGGTAGCTGTGGGAGTCGGTGGGCTTATAATGGATATTAATAGACAACCTATCCCCAGAGATGGAGACAGAGAAGTCGAGGAAGGGAAGGGAAGTGTCAGAGATCTTATAATGGATATTAGTAGACAACCTATCCTCAGAGATGGAGACAGAGAAGTCGAGGAAGGGAAGGGAAGTGTCAAAGATCTTATAATGGATATTAGTAGACAACCTATCCTCAGAGATGGAGACAGAGAAGTCGAGGAAGGGAAGGGAAGTGTCAAAGATCTTATAATGGATATTAATAGGCAACCTATCCCCAGAGATGGAGACAGAGAAGTCGAGGAAGGGAAGGGAAGTGTCAAAGATCTTATAATGGATATTAGTAGACAACCTATCCTCAGAGATGGAGACAGAGAAGTCGAGGAAGGGAAGGGAAGTGTCAAAGATCTTATAATGGATATTAGTAGACAACCTATCCCCAGATGCTGCCAGACCTGCTGAGTGGTTCCAGCATTTCTTGTTTTTATTTCAGATTTCCAGCATCCGCAGTATTTTGCTTTTAATGTAACAAACTTAAGTGGATAAGTATATCACAATATCAAATATTACTGAGAGATGTAAGACATATTCTTATTTCTAACATAGAATCCAAAAGTTTAACCTTGCTAATGTTACATCAAAATTATCTTAGAGTATCCAGAATATCCATCAAAATTTAAAGTAAACTTTTACCTTAAATCCTCCAAGCAAGGAATGGGATGAAAAGTGTTGTTTGAGGATACAACACCTCTAAACTTTGCTTTCAAAACCTCTCATTTTTATACTATTTCTAAGGTGTCATCTGACTTCCAACATATATGTGTGTTTAAAATCCATATTTTTAATTACCATTTCTACTTAATGTTTTACTGGAATTTGAAGTTGTGAGCTTTTATCTGGTCAAAATGTTTATAATTGTGTTTACTTGACCTCTTGTCCCTATAAGTCCAATTTCATTTATTGTTTTATTATCTATAATTGGCTTTTTATGGTACTTTAAAGCAACCTCTGGAGCCAATTTGTCTGCATCAACAACCCCATAAACTAATTAAGTTTATTGCTACCTCTTACTGAGGTCACACAAGATATTTCAATGTGTATGTTTATCGTCCAATTCCTGACAACAGAAATTCTATTCTAACAGGGACTATGAAACTTTCTAACTTCTTAAAGGGGAATTTGAGTGAGGTCTGAAAACTGACCATTCATTCAATCTTTACTTCTAAAAAGCATAATACACTATTTCCAAATTCTACTTAATTCAGATGAAAGACTTAATTAAGCCTATTATATCTATATTCCATCACAAAGGTCTATTGATCAAGAAACAATTGATTTTCTGTTTTTTTTAAACCGACAAGATAACTTGTTGCTGTCTGTTTATTTGAAAAATAAAACACCAAGAGGCTAAACTCTAATACAAATATACTTGCTGCAGTTTATTTATTTTTATTTTTATTTATTGATACAACACTGAAACATGCCCTTCAGCCCACCGAGTCTGTGCCGGCCATCAACCACCCATTTATACTTCTGCTTCTTCTCCTGCTTTGACCTCCTTATCTCGAGAGACAATGGGTAAGCACCTGGAGGTGGTCAGTGGTTTGTGGAGGAGCGCCTGGAGTGGCTATAAAGGCCAATTCTAGAGTGACAGGCTCTTCCACAGGTGCTGCAAAAAAATTTGTTGGTCGGGGCTGTTCCACAATTGGCTCTCCCCTTGCGCTTCTGTCTTTTTTCCTGCCAACTGCTAAGTCTCTTCGACTCACCACACTTTAGCCCCACCTTTATAGCTGCCCGCCAGCTCTGGCGAATGCTGGCAACTGACTCCCACGACTTGTGATCAATGTCACAGGACTTCATGTCGTGTTTGCAGACATCTTTAAAGCGGAGACATGGACGGCTGGTGGGTCTGATACCAGTGGCGAGCTCGCTGTACAATGTGTCCTTGGGGATCCTGCCATCTTTCATGTGGCTCACATGGCCAAGCCATCTCAAGCGCCGCTGACTCAGTAGTGTGTATAAGCTAGGGAAGTTGGCCGTCTCGAGGACTTCTGTCTTGGAGATACGGTCCTGCCACCTGATGCCAAGTATTCTCCGGAGGCAGCAAAGATGGAATGAATTGAGGCGTCTCTCTTGGCTGAGATACGTTGCCATAGAGCAAGGTACTGAGGACACAGGCCTGATACACTCGGACGTTTGTGTTCCGTGTCAGTGCGCCATTTTCCCACACTCTCTTGGCCAGTCTGGACATAGCATTGGAAGCCTTTCCCATGCACTTGTTGATTTCTGCATCTAGGGACAGGTTACTGGTGATAGTTGAGCCTAGGTAGGTGAACTCCTGAACCACTTCCAGAGCGTGGTCACCAATATTGATGGATGGAGCATTTCTGACGTCCTGTCCCATGATGTTCGTTTTCTTGAGGCTGATGGTTAGGTCAAATTCGTTGCAGGCAGCCGCAAAGCTGTCGATGAGACTCTGCAGACACTCTTCAGTGTGAGATGTTAAAGCAGCATCGTCAGCAAAGAGGAGTTCCCTGATGAGGACTTTCCGTACTTTGGACTTAGTTCTTGGACGGGCAAGGTTGAACAACCTGCCCCCTGATCTTGTGTGGAGGAAAATTCCTTCTTCTGAGGACTTGAACGCATGAGAGCAGCAGGAAGGAAAAAATCCCAAAAAGTGTGGGTGTGAGAACACAGCCCTGTTTCACGCCACTCAGGATAAGAAAGGGGTTTGATGAGGTGCCGCTATGCTGAATTGTGCCTTTCATATTGTCATGGAATGAGGTGATGATACTTAGTAGCTTTGGTGGACATCCAATCTTTTCTCGTAGTCTGAAGAGACCACGTCTGCTGACGAGGTCAAAGGCTTTGGTGAGATCAATGAAAGCAATGTAGAGGGGCATCTGTTGTTCACGGCATTTCTCCTGTATCTGATGAAGGGAGAACAGCATGTCAATGGTCGATCTCTCTGCTCGAAAGCCACACTGTGCCTCAGGGTAGACGCGCTCGGCCAGCTTCTGGAGCCTGTTTAAAGCGACTCGAGCAAAGACTTCCCCACTATGCTGAGCAGGGAGATTCTACGGTAGTTGTTGCAGTCACCGCGGTCACCTTTGTTTTTATAGAGGGTGATGATATTGGCATCGCGCATGTCCTGAGGTACTGCTCCCTCATCCCAGCACAGGCAAAGCAGTTCATGTAGTGCTGAGAGTATAGCAGGCTTGGCACTCTTGATTATTTCAGGGGCTTTTCCGCTGGCTAGAGAATCAATGGCATCACTGAGTTCCGATTTTGTTGGCTGTACGTCCAGCTCATCCATGACTGGTAGAGGCTGGGCTGCATTGAGGGCAGTCTCAGTGACAACATTCTCCCTGGAGTACAGTTCTAGGTAGTGCTCAATCCAGCGGTCCATTTGCTTGCGTTGGTCAGTGATTATGTCCCCTGATTTAGATTTGAGGGGTGCGATCTTCTTGATGGTTGGCCCAAAAGCTCTCTTACATCCACTTATACTAATCCTACACTAATCCCATATTCCTACCACATTCCCACCTGTCCCTATATTCCCCTACCACCTACCTATACTAGGGGTAATTTATAATGGCCAATTTACCTATCAACCTGCAAGTCTTTTGGTGGTGGGAGGAAACCGGAGTACACGGCGAAAACACACGCAGACACAGGGAGAACTTGCAAACTCCACACAGGCAGTACCCAGAATTGAACCCGGGTCGCTGGAGCTGTGAGGCTGCGGTGCTAACCACTGCGCCACTGAGTTGAACAGTGGGAACACCCATGTCACACCACATGGTTGTAACAAGCCAAGAAACACTATCCATAAATATATACACATACAACAAAAACAACTCAGCAAGAATCACAATACATGTACACCAAAAAAACCAGCAAGAAACACACTACATGTACACCAACAATAACTCAGCAAGAATCAAAGAACAGCTCCAGAACAATTCAGCTACAATCACAATACCTATAAGCCAATGACTCAGCAGGTATGACTATACATGTTCATACCAACTCAGGAAGAACCACGATACATGTATACCAACAACAACACAGCAAGAAGCACAATTCATATACATCAACAACTCAGCAAGAATCGCAATACACAACAACTCAGGAAGAATCAATACATTTACACCAAAAACTCAGCAAGAAACATAATACATGTACACCACAACAACTCAGCAAGAATCACAATGAATGTACAACAACTCATCAAGGACCACACTACATGGACAACAACTCAGCAAAAATCACAATATATGTACACCACTAATTCAATGAGAATCACAATACGTGTATACCAATAACTCAGCAAGACGCACAGTACACATACACAACAATTCAGCAAGGATCACAATACATGCACACTAACAACACTGCAAGAATCACAATACCTGTAGTACAACTCAGCAAGAATCATAATACATGTACAGAAACAACTCAGTAAGAATCACATTACATGTACACCAAAAACTCAGCAAGAATCACGCATGTCCTTCAACTCAGCAAGAATCACAATACATGTACACTAACAACTCAGCAAGATGCACAATGCATATACTCCAAACCACAGCAAGAATCACAACACATGTACACCAGCAACTCAGCAAATTCACAATACATATACACCAATAACTCAGTAGGAATCAGAATACATTTACACCAAAAACTCAGCAAGAGGCACAATACGTGAGGCAAATTTACACAGAGGTTCTGCAGCAAACATTAGGGGAAACAACTCAAGGTCCAGACTACACATGAGGTTTAGTAGTGTTTATCGTAAAAATTCCACAAAGTTTGCTTCCAGCTTTGACCTTTCTAGTTTGGGAGAAAGAACATGCATGACAACTTAGGTTAGATATTTCCTTCAGAAGTGCAACCCTGAAACCCTGTTGATCTAGATAGAATTACTGCTCCAAGTCTCAAAAACCTACCTGAGGGATTGACTGTTTCCTTGGCTGATCTATTTTAACTGTCCTTGTCTATTAATGTTCTACCTGAAAAGAAGGCAGCAAATGTGAACTTATTTCCAACCAAGGATCATAGTCAGATCCTATAATGTAGCTCACTATCCTGCTACCAGTCCTATTAAATCGCAATTAATAGTGAGATATGTAGCAATACTTCTTTCACTATAAGCCACTACCTGGTTATCAAATTGGCTTCAAATCAAATCCATCATCTTATGACCCTCTCACATCTTGGAATGATTTAGTGCACACTATAAAGTTACAGACTGAGAATGGACATCTTGCATTTATAAGAAGCATATCTGATCAGCTTCTGAACGGGTTACAGACAGACCACAAATTAGAAATGAAAGGCTAATGTCACTGCCTTCCTCTCACATAGAGGATCATTTTGTGCTTTGCTCAACTCACACAGCTTTACCATCCTCACCATAGCGAACATTAGTAAAAGTGATATCCTTTTTACTGATGACAATGGCATCATATAACAAATCAGATTGACGGTAACTTAAATAAAACAGCTACACATGAACAGAAAAAAGATGCATTTTAATACTTATTTCTAAAATGGGAAATATGCTGCTTAATTTTTGGAATCTTATTATTTATTATTGTCGCTGACTTTGATATTGTTTTCAGTACAGATATTCTCCTCTACACCTCACATAACTTTCACTGGCTGCTCCTCGAACTGGGTAAGTGCCAGAAAAGCTAAGATCGAGAAAGAGCACAAAAGTTCATCCCTTTGGATCCTTCAAACTCCTCCATAACATTCAGCTGTACACAGAACACTCCTTAAAATATATCCACTATCTTACCTGATACATTATCCCAAACATATATCCCCCTCTGAATAAAGTTTTCCCTATTCTTTTAAATTTACTTTTTTTTCTTTCTCACTACAAAATGTGGTTTTTAAAAACTCTTGGTCTTACTTTTCTGGTTTACTTTGAAGTAATAGTCTACCTTTTCCTTATCTGCATCATTTTATAAATATACAAGAAGATATGTGGGATTAACGTCAATCGGGATTCTCATACCGCTTGCAGTTCATACTAGTTGTAGCATAACGCCAGCTCCGTGTAAAGCCAAGCTTTAAATCTGTCTATAAATCTGTTCCGAAGAAGGGTCACTGACCCGAAACGTTAACTCTGCTTTTCTTTCCAGAGATGCTGCCAGACCTGCTGAGTGGTTCCAGCATTTCTTGTTTTTATTTCAGATTTCCAGCATCCGCAGTATTTTGCTTTTATTTAAATCTGTCTAGGTTGTTGGCCTGAATGTAAATGTTTTAAAGTTAGTGCTGTACCGTTTTAATACAAGAAGACAGGAGCTGCTGGCCACTCTCATTACATAAGTTCACGTGCCGCAAAAGTGCATTATTGGCAGAGCCCTGACCTGGCTGGGTCGAGACCTTTGTGCAACAAGGGACAGTCGAGGGACATAGATTAGGTCTTGCATTGTGCTAAACAGATACTGCACTCAAACCAACAGACATTTACATTTGTTTGCTCAAATGAATAATTAAATAAACTTTCCATTGAGGTTCTGAGGTCATTCCTCCCGGAGAGCACCTTACATTGTCCAGGATATACGTCTAGGTCAGTCCGATTCATGGAGCAGCACATTGAACAGAGGCACTGCGAGGTGAAGTTTCCACAAGGGTTCTCCTGATTTGCCATTGTAAATTCGTCGCAAACCCCAGAGAAACAACTTAAATGGCTGTTTCTGCCAATTCTCTGATTTTCGTTGATCTTCCACCAACATTTTAGGGGATAATCCAGAATTCATCCTTTTTGTTCAGGATGTTTCTCTCAATGATCAAGTCATGTCAGATGTTTGAATCTGGTGTCTGCCTGTCATCAGTATTGGCGCTGTCAATAGATTACACTTACAGGAAGTCAAACTAGAGACGAATGAATTATGGCTGCTCCATTTTCAGGATGCCGGAATGTGGAATAGAATCCTTCTCCCAGATGTGTCCTTCTCCTTCTCTACTTCTGTCGCGGAATTATAACTGCTCAGCATTTTAGGCGAGTTGTAGTGTTGGCACTATCCTCACTTAGACGAGACCAGGAGCAAGTGTTTGAATTCTCTTCCCCTTATATAATAAATTCTGTTGTTATTGGATAATATTGCTCTGTAATTGACGATAACTAAACTATTTGGCCTTGCTGGAGGGGAGGCGTGTCCTCCGGAATTAGCTTTATTTATTGCAGTCCAACTCCGATTGCTGCTGACACTTCACAAGAGTGAAGACACATCACAGTTCTCAATCTACTTTGGAAAAGGTACAAGTTTTTATGTGTATTTTTATATTACTAATTCATGCTGCTTATCTACTCAATGTGTAAAAATTTATTTTACTTTCATTCACATGTGGTACATCACTGAATTTTTCTAGCTCATATTTTTCTCACGTTTTGCTAAAATATGTGCACTTAACTTGAATTAGTATTTATTGTACATTACTGCTAACCATTAGAAACAAAGAGCAAGAAATTGGCACTCATTTGTGACTGATTTTTGGGTGCTATGAGTGCCCTTAGAAATCCAAAATGACATCCAGGGCATTTGTGCACACTTTTGGGGCAAATTGCATAAGATGCCATATTGGTGAGGATGTTAGTATGTGCAATGAACATCTTTTAGTTTTTAGTTTTAGAGATACAGCACTGAAACAGGCCCTTCGGCCCACCGAGTCTGTGCCGACCATCAACCACCCATTTATACTAATCCTACACTAATTCCATATTCCTACCACATTCCCACCTGTCCCTATATTTTCCCTACCACCTACCTATACTAGGGGCATTGCTAATGGCCAATTTACCTATCAACCTGCAAGTCTTTGGCATGCGGGAGGAAACAGGAGCACCCGGAGGAAACCCACGCAGACAGAGGGAGAACTTGCAAACTCCACACAGGCAGTACCCAGAATTGAACCCGGGTCGCTGGAGCTGTGAGGCTGCGGTGCTAACCATTGCGCCACTGTGCCGCAGAAGTATGCAGAGCTGGCAGATCGCAACATCAATCAACGTCTAACGTTGATTTGAGACCAGTGGTGCCATCTTGGAGGTCAGTGCTCCAGCTAACGCTTTCTCTTAAGTTCGCACAGCTGAACACGTGTTCAGCAGCAGGGAGGACACCCACCAGTACTATTTAAAGGGCTCATTAATTACTTACAAGTTAGTTTCTGTTTGATATCTTCTGGCGATTGACACAAATCTACAAGAGTTTGTTTAAAGTTGCAAAAGTCTACAAGGAGTGGTGTGGCAGGTGCTGGCGTACTTTTTGCTGACTTCAAGGTTTCTGCACAAGCCAGTTGCTCCCAGATATGGGTGCACTAGTAGGTAGTCCCTTTGCATACAGCCAGACTTAAAGAATGAACAGAGACCACATAGAGCATGATAAGCTGCTGAAAGCAGGAGGAGGGGTAGAGTAGGTATTTCAGCTGGTGGTCATAACTTCCCAGGATGTTCAGGGAGCAATTCTCCCAATTGAACCTCAGTCAGGAACAATGTATGTGATGTCTGTGCTTCAGTAAAGCCATCCTCAATGAAATCTTCTACCTGTTGCAGCCACAAATCAACATTACAGCAGGCAGGGCAAGGATCGCATTGCCAGTAGCTCAGAAGGTGAACATGGCCATGAACCTTTCAGCACCTGGCTCCTTCCAGGCCAGAGCTGGAGATATTTGCAACATCTCCCAGTTTGCCAACCACTGTTGCATAAGGCCGGGAGTTGGGGGGAAGGAGGGAGGTGCAGTAGGAGGTGGATAGTCACTGAGGCTCTCCATTCAATGGGAGCCAACTGCATTCATTCTCAGTTGCCAGAGACAAGCAGGCAGAGCAAGCAAGCAGTGATGCTTGGATTACAGGCTTCCGCATGGTGCACAGTTCCACTGACTGCATGCACATTGCTTTGTAGGTGCAACATGTCAACTCTGCCCTGTACTGGAACCAAAAAGGATTCCACTCCCTCAATGCCCAGCTGTGGAGATGGTGTTGTAGTGGTAATGTCACTAAACTAGGCATCCAGAGGCCCAGGCTAATGCTCTGGGAACACAGGTTTAAATCCCACCACGGCAGCTAGTGTTATTTAAATTCAATTAAATACAATTAATTAATAATAAAAATCTGGAATTGAAAGCCAGTAATGGTGCCATGAAACTATCATTGATTGTCCTTTAGGGAACAAAATCTGCCTACATATGACTACATATGACTCCAGACCCACAGCAATGTGGTTGACTCTTAACTGCCCTGTGAAATAGCCTAGCAAACCCCTCAGTTGTCAAGGGCAATTAGGGATGGGCAACAAATGCTGGCCTTGCCAACGATGCCAACATCCCATGAAAGAATGGAAAAAAGCTGGTGTGTGAAAGCATTAATGATGCCTTCATTTTGTGGCAGTCTGCTGTGCCATCTGCATTTGAGCCACCACAGTAAATCATAAGGTGGTTACTTTGCAACAAGGACTATCAGCTGATGGTATGACAGATGACTGTTGTGCAATCAATGCACACGTTTACAGCATGAAGACAATAAGAGCCATGCCATCACACAAAATATGATAGGGCAGACTTTTTCTGCGCTGAAGCAATGGTTCTGTCCCTCTGGAGGAGCCCTGCCATACTCAGTACTCATGGTGGTCTGCTGTATGCAGCACGACCTTGCCATCATGAGGGGACAACCCTTGCCATGAGCTATATGGTGAGCAGGAACATGAGGAGGAGCAGTAAGAGGAACAGGAGGAAGAGTCTGGGTGGATGCAACCTAGACATCCCCTTTCTGTCCAGGCTTTTCATGAAGAAATAACCTGAGTGAGATAACAGTAACTGCAACCCCAATTCCCCATTAGAATAGAAGAATCATAGAATCATAGAAAGTTTAAGGCACAAAAAGAGGCCACTTGGCCCATTGTGTCTGTGCCAGCCGAAAAACGATCCACCCATTCTAATCCCACCTTCCAGCATTTGGTCCATAGCCCTGCAGATTATGGCACTTGAGGTGCATATCCAGACTCTTTTTGAATGAGTTGAGGGTTTCTGCCTCAACTACTCTCTGAGACAGTGAGCTCCAGAATCCCACCACCCTCTGGGTGAAAAATGTTTTCCTTAACTCCCCTCTAATTTTTCTACCAATCACTTGAAATCTATGCCCCCTAGTCACTGACCTCGCTGCTAAGGTGAATAGGCCCTTCACCTCCACTCTATCTAGGCCCCTCAAAATGTTGTACATTTCAATCAGATCTCCCCTCAGCCTTCTCTGTTCCAAGGCGAACAACCCTAGCCCATCCAATCTTTCTTCATAGCTGCATTTTTCCAGTCCTGGCAACATCCTCGTAAATCTCCTCTGTACCTGTCTAGTGCAATTACATCCTTTCTGTAATGAGGTGACCAGAACTGCACACATTAACTCAAGTTGTGGCCTAACTAATGAGTTATACAGTTCCAGCATAACCTCCCTGCTCTTATATTCTATACCTCAACTAATAAAGGAAAGGATTCCCTATGCCTTCTTAACCACCTTATCAACCTGTCCTGGTACCTTCAGGGAACTGTGGACATTTACTCCAAGGTCCCTTACTTCCTCTATACTTCTCAGTATTTTCCCATTAATCATTTATTTTTGCCTTGTTTGACCTCCCCAAATGCATCATCTCACACTTCTCCAGGTTGAATTCCATTTGCCAATTTTCTGCCCATCTCACCAGATCATCAATATCTTCCTGCAGCCTCCAGCTATCCTCCTTGCTATCAACCACACGACCAATCTTTGTGTCATCTGCAAACTTCTTGATCATGCCCCCTACATTTATATCCAAATTGTTAATAGATACCACAAAAAGCAGGGGACCCAGCACTGAGCCCTGCGGAACGCCACTGGGAACAGCTCCCCAGTCGCAAAAACACCCCTCAACAATTACCCTTTGTTTCCTGCCACTGAGCCAATTTTGTATTCACCTTGCCTGGATCCCATGGGATTTTTAATTTTTTTAATTAGTCTGCCATGTGAGACCTTGTCAAAAGCCTTGCTAAAATCCATGTAGACCACATCAACTGCACTATCGTCATCTATCTTCCTTGTTACTTCTTCAAAAAATTTGATCAAGTTGGTCAGACAAGATCTTCCCTTAACAAATTCATGTGGACTATTCTTGATTAATCTATGCCTTTCCAAGTGACAGTTTATCCTGTCTCCGAATAGATTTCAATAATTTGCCCACTACTGAGGTTCGACTGACTGGCCTGTAATTATTCGGTCTATCCCTCACTCCCTTTTTAAACAGAGGTTCAACGTTAACAGTTCTCCAATCCTCTGGCACCACACCTGTATTCAGTGAGGACGGGAAAATGATGGTTGGACCTTCTGCTATTTCCTCTCTTGCTTCTTTTAACAGCCTGAGGTGCATTTCATTCGGCCCTGGTGATTTATCAACTTTCAAGGATGCTAATCCCATTAATACTTCCCCTCTCCCTATGTTTATCACATCCAATACTTCACACCCCTTTTCCATTCACCAACTGTCCCACACTTTACCTTCCCTCTGTCATTGACCATCACAGTCCCTGCTTGGCTACAATGCACAAATAATTGTCACTGCAAAATAAACATTCCAAACCAAATTTATAAATGAAATCATGTTGCATACAAAAGTCAACAAACCATCCTTGTGTATTCTCTTAGTGCCTATATTCTGTGTGTCCTTGCCTGTCCTCGTGCTCTTACCATGTGCTACCCCAGTGGCTGCAGCATGGCTGGTGGAAGGCTGCTGATTTTCAGTGGAAATAATGCAGTTGACTTTGGATGACAACCTTGAGCAGCTCTGCACCTAGAAGTTCTGGCTGTAGACTGTACCACCTCGGCATGGGTGGCAGCAGTCTGGGTTGGCTGGCTGGGTGGACTGACAATGGTGGGAGGATGAATGCTGTCTTCTGGAGGAGGACAGCAGGTTTGTGCTCCATGGAGCCATTACCAATCCCCCTGGATGGCACCTCAGCAATCCTAAACATCTTTCGGAGGACAGATTGTTGGGCTACTGTCACACGCTACAAGCCCCTTTCCACAATGTAATCCACAGCCTATGATGGCAGCAGCCTAAGCTTGCAATGCCCAAGCTGACCATGAAAGAGATGTCTGAGTTTCCATTGCAGCACTCACATATTGGCTGCTGCTTGTGCTGTGGTAGAAGTTGTGCCATTGGCGATCAGACACGGTGGGGTTGGGTCCACATGTGTGGAAAGGGAGTTGGCCACCACTTTCATGCTGGAAAGGTTGGGCTCCAAGCTCTGCACAAAGCCCTGTGCCAAGTTGGTGCTGCATTCCTCCATGCTCCTCAACATTAACCTCGTGTTTTTTGGTAGGCTTCCCAAGACACCAAGCATTTCATTGTGTATACCCATCAGTGTTCTTCTGTCAGCTGCACCATGAAAGTTATTATTTGAGTCCTCTGCAGTGAAACCCATGTGCGACTTACCACCCCAATGAACTGACACCTGCGCTATCCTTACCCCCAGTCCTGGCTGCAAACCACTTGTGCCTGGGGTCTCACCATGTGCAGATCCCACCTCTAATCTATCCTCTAAGATATGCACAGTGCCAGTATGTCAGCTGGTGACTGCAATTGTGAAATGAATTGATGGTGCTGTGTCTTGACCATTGCTCTCTTCTTGGTGTGCCTCCACTTCCTGGCCAGGTTGCACCTGGGTATCTGACAGTGGAAAGGCACAAGGCCAGAGATATGATGGGGGTAGGGGAGGGGGAAAAGTAAGAGGTGCATGCTTACACCTGCTTGTAAATCAGAAGAGAATGTGGGATGAGGGGAAAGTGGGACATGAAAAGGAGGATTAGATATGAGGATACCAGCATCTTCGATGGTTTCAATCCTACTGCTGACCACGGCCTCAGCAATGGGTGGCCCAATAATGACCAGTATTGTCTTTTCCATGGGGGTTAGGACATGGAGGTATGCCTGTCCCCATTGGGGTACCTCCTGTTGCCTCCAGTTGTGCCAACTTGTCCTGCAAGAGAAAGGGAAGTGTTTCTGTGAGTGTTGTGCAATGTGTTTGGGTGTTGTGCCTGCCATGGTTGAATAGCTGACAATGTGTGCAAGCTGTAAGATGTGAGTGTGAGGCATGCAGCAATACTAATTTTGTGGGGGTAAGGTGAGGCATATGAATGTTAGGTATGTCATGATCGACAGAGATTGTTGGTAGGTGAATGATGAGATATGGGAAATTGAGCTTTGGCTGAGCCTAATGGTGCAGTTGATAGGATATAGCTTTTTTGAATATGCCTTCATGGACCTTCATTACTCATGTAAGGTCATTAAACTTCTTGCAGAACTGCAAACAGGGCCTCGGGACTTAACTCTCTATGGCTATCTGGTCCCACTCCTTTTAGAGCGAGTCGAGAGGGGCTCCTGGTGCCCTGCAGATACAGGACATCTCTCCTATTTTCCAGCTTCTCCACCAAGGTCTTTAGTGCAACATCCAAAGAACTTGGAGCCCACTCTTTCCCATGTTGTGCCATTCTTCACTGTTTCCCAGGTCACATTCATTTCCTGCACAACTGTCAGCATCTGCTTCAGTCAAAATGCACCTTCTCTTTAGTTTTAAGCAGTGCAGGCAAGCTTTAAGTGGTGGTAGCAAGTTACGATTTTGGATCCCCTGCTGATGTGCGAAGCAAATGAACAACTCGGTTAGCGCTGGATGTACATACCAAGCATTCAAATGGGCCAGCAACACGAAGTTGGCATGCGGCCTGCATTACATTGAATAGGCAAGGGTTAATTGCACATTGTGCTCCTTGATCCTGTTTTCAGGGGCTATCCAATTTAGCCCCTAAATCATGTTTGTAAGAAATAAATTGGGTCTTCATATTCAGCAGCTGCTAAAGGGTTTGCATGGCTGTGTGTAAGCCCTGAGCACTGACTGCCAAATAATCTACTAAAAGTTGATAAGTGACCAACCTAAAAATATTAAAGCATAGCAAAGTAATGATGAAGAAATACATTAACACCAGGGGAATAGGTCCAAGAAACATGATCAGTGTAACCCTTTTAGTTTGGTTGTCAACAAATAGTGTAACGGACTAGATTAACCAAGTTAGCAATTCATTACCAAACCCCACTTCTAAAGTGATACTTCTTTGTCTCAGTTCCAACAGTGTGTATGTCCTGGATTGAATGACTTTCCACTCTGCATAATTATGTGCTGATACAGTGAAGTGTTGAGAAAAATGAAGCCAGGTTTGGTCACTCTGTTTTTAATTAAATTAAAATGAACAACGCAACAGAACAGAACTTATTCCTACAAGAACAAAAGCAAAATGCTGCAGATGCTGAAAATCTGAAATAAAAACATAACATGCTGGAAATACTCAGCAGGTTTGGAAGGATATGCGGAGAGAGAAACAAAGTTAATGGGCTGAATTTTGCTGTCAGTGTCAGAACCATTTGCAGGTCCGTAGCCCATGAGTTCCAGTAGTGTGCCTGCTGGCTTAACTTTACAGGAGGCAGCCAATTAATAGGCTGGCTCCATGTTCACCGTTTAATTTGGGATGGTGGGTGGGCTGTGGAAGCGGGAGGGCCAATCAGGAGCTGGCATGTGAGGGAGGCTGGCAGTATTTTGTTTTTGGAGTGCAGCTACAGTGACCAGTACGCTGCAAGAGCAATGGCAGGCCTCTGCCTACCCTCGGTTGCAGGCTTCCTGTTATCTTCCAATTATTTACCAATCCCATGTAAAGCTGGAGCCATAGGTCCTCCCCCTGTGCACTCACCTCCTATCAGCTGGTGAGTCGTGCACACTGCGGGGTTCCCGGCTGCCTCTGGGCAGATAGGAATGGTGCGAAAAAATGCAGCCTAATCATCTCCCTTAACTTGCTTCATGCGCTTCCGGGTGGGTAGCCATCAATACTACGATGCCACTCCCAGTAAAAGTGCACGGAGGCGGGAACACACCAGGGAGCTGGCCCAACATGTTTTTCTGCCACTTTCCCAGCCCCTGCATCCGAACGCAACTCCAAGATGCTGGGAAAATTCCAGCCAACGTTTTAGATCGATGACCTTTTATCAGACCTGGAAGATGTTAGAGATTAACTGCTTTTAAGCAAGTACAGAAGCAGAGAAAATGGGGAAAGGAAAGAACAAAGGGAAGGACTGTGATTGGGTTTATCACATTAATTTTGTAGGAGGGGAGTCAGGATTTAGCATTTGGCCAACAAATCCCCTCCCCCAACCTAAGAAAAAATATGCAGCCTTCCGCCTCCATTCAAAGAATTCTCTAGCACAACACAGCATGGATTGCACAGCAAAGATACAGATTCACCTATATGTAACTTCACAATCTTGCTGTGCTGCGGTGAGAATTTACTGAGCCCAGGCTAAGCAATCAGTGTTCCTTGCTTCTACCTCCTGGTGGTTAGCTCTAGAGGCTATTCAGCAGGTCTCAAGTCCCACATCTTACACGTCAATTACAAGCACTATAAATTACAAGCACTATAAAAAGACTGCATAATTCACTCTTTATCTTCCTTTATTTCACAAGAAAATATCAAGTTTACTACTGGGATTGGGGGCTCAATCAGATCAATTGAAAGGCCGGTTTTGAGGGTACCAAACCGATCAATTTGGTTGGGGGACAGAACAGACATTATTGTCTCCCATGGTTAATTTGAGACAAAAATGTTTTCATGAGCTGATGGGTTCTGGGAGTTATAGTCAACAACACTAAACGACATCTAATTAAAAAACAGATTGGGAGTGACTGAAAAATATAGATACCAGGAATTGGAATAAATAGCACACCAAAGTGCAAATGAAATAAAAAGAAAAGAGAAATACTGGGAGCAGAACTCTTTCCATTTGCCCTCTTTTTGTCCATCCCCATTCCTGATCCCAAACTTAAAGCAATTGAGAGGTTTTTCTGAACACTGAGAAATGTTCCTCAGTCACTCCGCCACCTATGCTTCTTCCCTGTTGGACTGGAGCCAGCAGCCTTCTATTTGTCATCCCTAGTCTTCCCCTTGCCACACTCCACTCAACTGACCCCCCAAAATTATTGGTATTGTGCAATAATCTAATTTTGACTTGTGCAGTATCTTTCTGCAATGGAGACCATCTCGACGATAGATATATCTGCAGAGGGTGAAGAAGAATTTGAAATTCAACACCAGGAAGAACAGTCAGAAATGGAATCCTCTGGTGAAAATGAAGGTATAGTTAACCAATATATAGTTATAGCATTTGATCAGCATCTTTATAGTAACTGTGCATTTCTCTTTCTCCCGGAGCATGGATGTATTTAAATATATGGGAGAGTATAAAAATGTCAAGATTCTTCAATGGTGATTAATGTGCTAATATTAAAGAAAAGAAATATAAAATGAAGTTGAAGCTGTAGACTACAAAAGAGAATTCTGACTCAACTCCACATTCTACTGATCATTTGATGACCACATGGCAGAGTCATATGGCTGTACTCAGGCCACATTAAAAAGAGAATGGTGGCATATGGAACATACAGCAGCAAGAGCAACGAGTACACCATTGACATAAAAATATGGCCTGATTTTGTGGTAATATTGAGGGTGAAACTGTCAGTATTCGTCCTCTGAAACTGACAGAAACTTCTGCGGTGGAATTTATGGGCTGTGCAAGAGTGGATTTGGTGGCGTGTGGGGTGATTTAATTTGGCGGGAATTGTTTTTTTCAGATTCCCAATCACAGGATATTTTAAAGAAATTAAGTCGGTGGTGTGTTTGTGGCGTTCTGAGGTTCCGCACAGTGGCGGACTGCAGCTTTGCATTCATTTACATGCAATGAATACACATTACCCTATGCTTAGTTACAATTCAGTACCTGCCAGATTAAGTGAACGGCGAGCTTTACTCCCATGCCACCCAGTTCACGATTGTTTCACCGTGACGTACAACAGTCGGATTTGTGTAGTTGCGTCTCAGGTCTGTGTTGTCCTCTCTTTAGTTTAGTTTAGTTTAGAGATACAGCACTGAAACAGGCCCTTCGGCCCACCGAGTCTGTGCCGACCATCAACCACCCACTTATACTAATCCTACACTAATCCCATATTCCTACCACATCCCCACCTGTCCCTATATTCCCCTACCACCTACCCATACTACGGGCAATTTATAATGGCCAATTTACCTACCAACCTGCAAGTCTTTTGGCTGTGGGAGGAAACCGGAGCACCCGGAGAAAATCCACGCAGACACAGGGAGAACTTGCAAACTCCACACAGGCAGTACCCAGAATTGAACCCGGGTCGCTGGAGCTGTGAGGCTGAGGTGCTAACCACTGCGCCTCTGTGCCGCCCTCATCTACTCATTGAAAAAACGAATGGTAGCATTGAAATGGATGTTTGCCTCCAGTCTCAGCAACAAGGGTGATTCATCTCAAGGGTTGGCAGCAAAGGCATGGATCAGGGGAGGTCACTCGGGAAGGAAAGGGTGGGGTGATCAGATGCATAGAGGAGTGGGGGAGGGAGGAGCGGAGTGTCCAGGATTTTGCTATTGCTGCTGAAGATGAATGTGGGCGGCTCCGGGGATGGTGGTTTGATTAGAGCATTATAGTCAGAAGTTAGTTGGCAATGGCCTAAAGGGAGGGATGTGTGCTGTTAACATCATGGATCTGTGGGGCAAATTGAGGATACTGGTTGGTAAAGGGAATGGTCACAGTCAATGGGACAAATGGATTTTGTAGTGCGGGGGAAGGTCAAGACTTATGGTTGGGTATTCAACAACATCATGGAGAGGGGAACGGAACTCAGCAACAATTGTCAGGTCAATTTGAGGAGGATCAAGGGTCAGAGTCGGCATGTCAGTAGTAACAGGAGTAGGATCGGGGGACGAATGGCATGAATAAATTTATTATACTGTGCACAGTAATGGAGGGAGGTTCAGTGGTAAAGGAGGGAAGGGTAACAGTAACATTGGGTGGGTCAAGGCTGATAGGTTCAGGCTGGAAGATTGCAGGAGGAGGTTGGAAGGTGGGGAAACTTGCCATGAATTCTACACACCAGTTTCTCCAATGATAATGAAAACCACGTGACAGCTCAAGGATTGCAGGAGAATGGGTGGAGGCAAATGATAGTGCGTGTGTCTTCTACCTGGCTGCAATTTTAAGGCAGATATAAGGGAACTGCTCTTTGCCTCAATATTTTAGCTCACTGGCAACAGTGGGCTGAATTGCCACGCTCTACTTATTTATTGTTCAGAAAAACTGCAGAGACATGGGTCTCATACACTCAATTTGTCAGGTACCATGGGAAGAACAGCAAAGGGCGAGACTAAGGAGGGCTCTTTTCCCTCAATTCTTGATGGCAGCAACAGGCAGAACAGGAAGGTGAGGATCCTCAAAATGATAACATCCAGGAATGGCCTTATCGAAAATGAGCACTGGCACGTCATCACATCCTTAGGACAAGGATAAATTATATTTAAGTGTCAGAGAGGCAATGCCAGAGATGCCGAAGGATGTCATGTGAAATGGTCACAGAAATTTTTAGGATCCTGCAGCATGACCGATAACTACAGGTGGCAATCCCATGTCAGTTGCCCTCAAGATGACTGCTGCATTCAATTTTTTTGCTAGCAGGTCCTTCCAGGGATCCATAGATGACATATGTGGTATCTCGCAGTCTGCGACCCACAGGTGCATCAAAGAGGTGAACAGTGCCCTTTTTCAATATGCCAATGATTTCATCTACTTACCTGTAAACGAGGACAGCCAGGTACCATTGCTGAGTTCCCTACAGTGCAAGGGTTGACCGACTGTATTCATGTGGCCATTCAAGCTCCCTGGGACCAGCCTGCTGTCTTTGTCAATTGCAAAGGCTTCCACTCTTCAAGTGTACAACTGGTTTGCGACCACAGGAGAAGAATCATGCATGTTTGCACACATTTCCCAGGGAGCTGTCACGACTCCTACATTTTGAGGAACTCCCAGTTGCCAGCAGTTTTTGAGGAACCAGCCGAAGTAGGCGGCTGGATCCTGGGTGACAAGGGTTAACCACTTTGTGCATGGTTGACAACACCAGTACATCATCCTCAAAGCGCTGCTGAAGAGAACAGGACTTAGTGCATGTTAAGACACAGGAAACTAGATTTTTGGATGACCTCAAATTTAGAGAGCGTAGAATGTGGGAGACCAGCCAGGAGTCATTGGAATAATCAAGTCTAGAGGTAACAAAGACACAAGTGAGGGTTTCAGCAGTAGATAAGCTATGACGGGGCGAAGTCGGGTGATGTTACAGAGGTGGAAATAGGCATGAATATGATGCCGGAAGTGCATCTTGGGGTCAAATGTGACACCAGAGTTGTGAACAGACTGGCTTATTCTCAGACTGTTGCCAGGGAGAGGGATGGAGTTGGTAGCTAGTGAACAGAATTTCGAGCGCGGACTGAGAACAAGAGCTTCAGTATGCCCAATATTTAATTGGAGGAAATTTCTGCTCATCCAGTTTTGGAAATCAGATAAGCAGTCTGATAATTTAGCAACAGAGGAACAATTGAGAGAAGTGGTGGTGAGGTAGAGTGTCATCAGCATACTTGTGAAAACTAATGCTGTACTTTTGGATGATGTCGCGAGGGGCAACATGTAGATGAAAAATAGGAGGGGCCAAGCATAGATCTTTGAGGGACACTAGAGGTAATGGTGTGGGAGCAGGAAGATAAGGCATTGCAAGTGATTCTCTGGCGACGATTAGATAGAGAAGAATGGAACCAGGTGAGAGCAATCCACCCAGCTGAATGACAGTGGAAGGGCGTTGGAGGAGGATGCTGCAGTCAACCGTGTCATAGGCTGCAGACAGGTCAAGAAGGATGAGGAAGGAAAGTTGACCTTTGTCACAGTCACAAAGGATGTCATTTCTGATTTTGACGAGCTGTTTCGGTACTGTGACGGGGTGGAAACTTGACTGGAGGGATTCAAACATGGAGTTCTGGGAACAATGGGAATGGACTTGGGAAGTAACAACACGTTCAAGGACTTTGGAAAGGAAAGGAAGGTTAGAGATGCGATGGTAGTTTGCAAGGGCAGTGGGTTCAAGGGTTGTGCTTTTTTTGAGGAGAGGGGTGATGATGGCAGATTTGAAGGAGAGAGGGACAACACCTGAAGAGTGAACCATTTACAATATCGGCTAACATGGGACCAGGAGAGGAAGTTGGGTGATCAGTAGTTTAGTGGGAAAGATCAAGGGAACAGGAGGTGGATCTCCTGGACATGATGAGCTCAGAGATGGCATGAGGGAGATAGGAGAGAAAGATTCAACTTCATGGCTAGGGCAGAGGGAAGCATTATAGGAAGTTTGGCCAGGTGAGCTAGTGGAAGGGAAAGGCGTGGCAGAGGCAGCTGATTGGATGGTGATCTTAGTGACAAAGAAGTCCATGAGCTCCTCATACTTATTGTTGGAGGTGAGGGTGGAGGGGACAGAGGAGAGGGGTTTAAGACGACTGTTTGCAGGTGAGAAAAGAAGCCGGGGGTTATCTTTGCATTCTCGGATGATCATGGATTAGTGAGCAGTTTTAGCAGACAATAGTATTTTAAGTGGTCTGACCAGATCTGATGGTGGATGACTAAACCAGTTATTTGCCATTACCTTTCAAGTCTATGTCCCTTGGACTTAAGGGAGTAGAGGTGAAGGCCAAACTGGGGGAATGCCAGGGTGAGAGAAACTGATCTTTTTATTAGGGACTAGGCCAAAGGTAAAGGTGAAGATGTGGTTGAGCAAATCAGTAGCTGCAGAAATGTGGTAAATGGAGGGCCAAAGGCTAGATAGTTGAGATTTTGAAAGTGCAGTTGTAAGTGAATAGGGGGATAGATTTTTCCAGGGACGGATACAGAATGGGTAGGGTTGGGGCGTGGAAGGAGAGTGATATAAGGAAGTGATACGATGGGATTAGCAACACCACGTGAGATTGCAAGGTCAAGGGGGAGGCCCTGAATATGGGTTGGGGAGTTTACATGCAGGGAGAGAGTTAGTGAGATGAGGATAAGAGGGCAGTGAAATCAGAGGAGAGGGAACATGATGAGTTGAGATGAAGATTGAAATCACCTAGGGTGAGAAGTCATTCGGTGCAGAGGCTGAGGGAGGAAAGCAGTGAAGGTATCTCAGTGATAAAATATCTTTGTACTTGGGACCAAGGTAGAGAATGATGATTTTGAAAGAGAAGTGGGAGGGATGGAATGAGGTGAGATGCTCAAAGGGGGAGAAAGTGCCAGAGGAGTAAGGGTTCAGGCCAAGGATGATCCGGGGTAGCACCGCGCTGCCACCATGACGTTCTTGCCAGGGTAAATGGTGGAAGATGCAGCCAGGTGGGGATGCTTTATTAAACGGCAAGCTGTCATCACCCTTCATTCAGGTTTCCGTTAAGGCCACGATGTCAATGCAATTGTACACAATAAGTTCATGGGTGGCAAGGGCCTTGTTCACAAGTGAACGGACATTCTGGTGAGAGATGCATAGAGGGGTGGTGACAGCTGATCCGCTGGCAGAGTCCACAGGGTCAGCAGTGGGAGGCATGAGTTGGACAGGAAGAAGATAGACACAATTAGCCCCCAGTGGGCGCATTGGGTAGGAAGGTCAACACGGGAGTGGGATGGGCAATTGGGGTTGCTGCTCAAAATGAGCCAGCATTGACTGCCTCGATGAGCCTGTTGGAGGATACCAAGAGAGGCACAGAGGAAAGCTCTAGGCTCAACTAATAGGGATTCAAGCCTAGCTTGACAGCAAGAGTGCAGGAAGGCCGAGGAGCACTGAATGGTTACGGTAGGGAAGTGGGAGGGCAGAGTACCCGAGAGTGGAGAATTGATAGGAGGCATGACAATAGAAGAGAGTCTAGGATGTGTCATGGTCCTGTAGTTTTTTTTCTGGGAATATGCGGTTTGCCTTTAAGGCTTGCAAAGGATCAGTACTGCTTTAAGAACCAGCAAGCCTCAGGAGTTAGAGAAAATGCATTTTCAGTTGCCGTTGGATACAACCATTTGGAGACTGCGATGCAAAGGGTGCATTCTCGTTACCATAGAAACAGCCACTTGGAGTGAGTATCAGGCGATACATTTGTTAAAATTCAATTTTGAACTGGCTTTTTAGTTGAAGACAGTTTGTTCTAACAGAACACAGAGAAGACAGACAGCTGTGGTGTTAACACCTGAAAAAAGAGCTCTTAGCCATTTAAACTGAAGAAAGAGATTTTTAGTCTGTTTAATTATCATCTCTCAAAATTCTAAAAAAAAGTCAAGCCAAAACAGAGATCTCTGATAATTTGAACTGAAGGAAGGGAAGTTAGACTGTGACAATCTTATATCCCTCAAAAACTCTAAAGTCAGATTGATTCTATTGAAAGTGTTTGCAAATTGTTAATTGTTGAAATCCATCGCTGAAGAAGGAAGCATCAGTTACTGCTGGAGTTAGAATATGGACTGTTCTACTGTTGAAGAACCTTTTTTCCCCATTGGATGGCTGTGAGGACTTCAAGCAACATTGGACTGTAAATTTGCAAGGACTCTAATTTTTTCTATTTTAAATGTTGTTTACATCTTCATAGTGTTTAAGAATTTAGTTTTTTTTAATTAAACAGTTAATTTGTTGATTGAAAGACACCTGGTTTGGTTAGCCTCATTCAGGGGTTAATAGATGGTACAATTTGGCTGGGTCTTTCTTTAATTTCGAAAGTTTTAAATGATATGTTAGGCGATCTGTGGAGCGACGGGATTGAATTAACAGTGCATTTCTCCCACCACAATCAGAATCATATATTTTGATTGGGGGCTTTGACTGGAGCAGTCGGTCATAACAGAGGGGTAAAGAGAAAAGAAGTTAAAGAGAAAGAGCGAAAGTGGAAATTGATTGATGGGCTTGGGTCTAGAGGAGCATCCAAAATGTGCACGTGGATCGACTCAGGGAGAGCTTGAGTTACATTGATCTAGTTACATAAAAATTAGGGTACATAAAAACATGATAGTAAATGGGAAATAGATGGAGATAATAGGAAGGAGTCCAGAGATAAAGTCGGAGGCCCCGTAGTGGAATAATGATGACTCAGGGAGGGTGAAATCAGCATAGAGCATCAATGAGCTGTTGTCTGAGTTTGGAGACAGGTGTAGTGAGTGAAGTCCAGAAGCTGTTTGAGGATAGAGTATTGGAGCATGCACTGATGGAGGTACTTTCACACAAATGAAGATCCAGGAGGTGTACAGAGTCAGTTAAAAAGATGATGGCGAAGTTGGAGCAAACCATAAAATCCTGAAGCAGTAGAGGTATGTTCTTCTGCCCAAGTGGCTGATATTCTGTCCAGGAATTGATTGAAGTTGAAAAACCAGTATAAGCAGTGGCCAGTCACAGGCTCAGCAGGAGACTGAGGTCTCTCAAAGCAGTGATGTGGGAAGGGTAGTAGACTGATCAGGGTTACTTTAAATATCACAAAAGAGCAGCAAATCAGAGACTGATCAGATTAGGTCTTGCAGTATAACCAGTGTAGTCCAGAGCAGAAGCATATTCTAGATGTCAAGAGAAGTTCAGGAATTTAAGCCAAGTTTGAAAGAAGATTTAGATCTAGATTTGCACATACGAGCTAGGAGCAGGAATGGTCTATTCGGCCCCTTGAGCCTGTTCCACCATTCTATTAGATCAAGGCTGATCTGTTTGTGGAGTCAATTCCACTTTCCTGTCTATCCCCGATACCCTTTGACTCCTTGTTTGTCAAGAATCTGTCTACCTCTGCCTTAAAAATATTCAATTACCCTGCATCCATTGCTCTTCAGGGAAGAGAGTTCCACAGACTAACGACCCTCTGAGAGAAAAAAATCTCTCATCTTTGTCTGAAATAGGAGACCCCTTATTTTTAAACTGTGCCCCCTAGTTTTAGTCTCTCCCACAAGAGGAAACATCCTTTCAACATCCAAGCTGTCAAGTCCCCTCAGAATCTTATATATTTCAATAAGATCACCTCTCATCCTTCTGAACTCCAGTGAATACAGACCCAACCTGTCCAACTTTTCCTCATAAGATAACCCTCTCATCCCAGGAATCAGTCGAGTGAACCTTCTCTGAAATGCTTCCAATGCAATTATATCCTTTCTTAAGTAAGGAAACCAAACTGTACACAATACTCTTAATATGGTCTCACCAATGCCCTGTATAACTGTTGCAAAACATCTCTACTTTTATATTCCATTCTCCTTGCAATAAACAACAACATTGCATTTGCCTTCTTAATCACTTGCTGTACCTGCATACTAACTTTTTATGTTTTGTGTATTAGGACGTCCAGATCCCTCTGTATCTCAGAATTCTGCAGTCTCTCTCCATTTAAATAACATGCTGCTTCTCTATTCTTCTCCCCAAAGTGGACAAGTTCACACTTTCCCACATTATACTCCATCTGCCAAATCTTTGCCCACTCACTTAACCTATCCATATCCCTTTGCAGACTCCTTATGTTCTCTTCACAACTTACTCTCCTATCTTTGTGTCATCAGCAAATTTAGCAACCATCCATTTTATCCTTTCATCCAAGTCATTGATATAGATTGTAAATAGTTGAGGCCCCAGCACAGATCCCTGTGGCACTCCATTATTTACAGCTCGCCAACCTGAAAATGACTCATTTATGCCTACTCTCTGTTTACTGTTAGCTAACCAATCCTCTATCCATGCTAATATGTTACCCCCTATACTATGAGCTCTTATTTTGTTTAGTAACCTTTGATGTGGCACCTTGTCAAATGCCTTCTGGAAATCCAAATACACCACATCTACAGGTTCCCCTTCATCCACATTGCTTGTTACTTCCTCAAAGAACTCTAATAAATTAGTCAAACACGATTTCCCCTTCACAAAGTTATGCTGATTCTGCCTGATTGCATTGAGATTTTCTAAATGATCTGCTATAACCTCCTTAATAATATATTCCATCATTTTCCTAGGACAGATGTTAAGCTAACTGGCCTGTAGTTTCCTGCTTTCTTTCTTCCTCCTTTCTTGAATAGCAGAGTTACATTTATTATTTTCCAATCTGATGGGACCTTGCCAGAATCTAGGGAATTTTGGAAAATTAAAACCAATGCATCCATGATCTCAGCAGCCACTTCTTTTAAGATCCTAGGATGACATCGATCAGGACCTGGGGACTTGTCAGCTTTTAGTTCTAATAATTTTCTCAGTACCCTTTCCCTGGTGATGGCAATTGTTTAAGTTCCTCCCTCCTTTCAACTCTTGAATCAGAATTATTTCTGAGATGTTATTTGTATCTTCTACAGTGAAGAAAGATGCAAAAAGTCTGTTCAGTTCCTCCGCCATTTCCTTATTATCCATTATTAACACCCAGGCTCACTCTCTAGAGGATCAACACTCACTTTACTTATTATTTTCCTTTTTAAATACCTGTAGAAGCTCTTACTATCCATTTTTATATTTCTATCTAGCTTTCTCTCATACTCTAATTTCTCTCTCATTTTTCTTTTATTCATTCTTTGCTGTTTATTGTATTCTGTCCCATCGTCTGACCTGCCAATACTCTTCGCTGAATTGTACGCTTTTTCTTTCAATTTGATACTATCTTTAACTTCCTTAGTAAACCATGGTAATGTGTCTCGTTATATATTACTAGATCTAGTAAAGCCTGCTCTCTGGTTGGCTCTAGAACATGCTGCTCTAAGAAACTGTCCTTAAATCACTCTATGAACTCATCATCCAGGCTACCTTTGCCAATCTGATTCATTCAATCTATATGTAGATTAAAATTACCCATGATTATCGCCGTACCTTTCTCACAAGACCCCATTATTTCTTCCTCTATACCCTGTCCTACAGGGTGGTTACTATTAGGAGGCCTATACACTACTCCCACAAGTGACTTCCTACATTTACTATTACTTATCTCTCCTCAAACTGATTCTACATCTTGATTTTTAGAACTAAGGTCACCTCTGTCTATTGTACTAATGTCATTCTTAATAAATATTGTTACCACTCCATCTTTTCCTAGTTTCCTGTCCTTCCAAAATGTCATTTACCCTTGAAAATTCAGGTCCCAGCCTTTGTCATCTTGTAGCCATATCTCTGTAATGGCTATCAGATCTTACACATATTTATTTCTATTTGAGCTATCAATTCATTTGTTTTATTACCAATGCTACGCGCATTCAAATACAGAGACTTCAAGTCTGTCTTTTTACTATTTACGCAAACTTAGTTGCTTGCACACTCTTAATTTTGTACATTCTGTCCATTCCTGTTATGTTCTGATTATTTCCCTCATTGCTGCCTTGTCCTCTCTTTTTAATTTATCACATCTTGTCTCATTTGATCCCTCGCCCCCACTATTTACTTTAAAGCCCTCTCTACCGCCCTAGTTATATGACCTGCCAGAACACTGGTCCCAGTACGGTTCAGGTGAAGACCATTCCAATGGTACAGCTCCCACTATCCCCAGTACTGGTGCCAGTGCCCCATGAATCGAAACCCATTTCTCCCACTCCAATCTTTGAGACACGCATTTAACTCTCTAATCTTATTTACCCTATGCCAATTTGTTTGTGGCTCAGGTAATAATAGAGATTATTACCTTTGAGGCTCTGCTTTTTAATTTAGCCCCTAGCTGTTCATATTCCCTATGCAGAACCTCTTTCCTTGTAAGCCAAAAGACTGTTCATGTGCCTTCACAGTATCTTCCTTATTCTGTGAATTATGATGTTATCCTTCACTTGCTGAGTAATAGCCTCAGTCATCAATGGGAAGAATCACAATCAAGGTACTGCATCTCCAAGATGTTTTAATGTAATAATAGTAAAATCAAAATACCACAGATGCTGGAAATCTGAAATAAAAACAGAAAGTGCTGGAAATATTCAACAGGACTGGCACCTGAAGGTCACTGACCTGAAACGTTACCTCTGCTTCTCTCTCCACAGATGCTGTCAGATCTGCTGAGTATTTCCAGCACTTTCTGTTTTAATGTAATTCTACATAATCTGTGATTCTCTTTCTTCTTGTGTTATTTATAATAATGCCATTCACTGCCCCCCGATTCAGACCTAAGCTCCCAGCTTTATTTTTTTCACATTGCTGTGAAGAGGCAATGATTTTTTGACAACAAAGAAAAAAGTAGCACATTTGAAATTTGTCTTCAAGTAAATGTTTTGTAGCTTTTTTCTACAAATAGATTTTGCAAGTACATGGAGCAAGTACATCTATTGTCTATTATTTTCTTATTATCTCAGGTGGGAGGGTAGCTTGCATGTAAAATTATGGAAATACATTTTCTTTGGAAAATTATTGATCAACAATTAGTGTGCTTTTCATTTTGGAACTTGTTCATTTAATAACCAAGCTGTGAACTCTCTTGATCAGAAGAAAAAAATAGCTGAGGTACATCTGAGGCTATTAGGGAGAGAGTTGGTGGTGATTTAATTTGATTTAGATTTGATTTAGAGATACAGCACTGAAACAGGCCCTTCGGCCCACCGAGTCTGTGCCGACCATCAACCACCCATTTATACTAATCCTACACTAATTCCATATTTCTACCACATCCCCACCTGTCCCTATATTTCCCTACCGCCTACCTATACTAGGGGCAATTTATAATGGCCAATTTACCTATCAACCTGCAAGTCTTTGGCATGCGGGAGGAAACCGGAGCACCCGGAGGAAACCCACGCAGACACAGGGAGAACTTGCAAACTCCACACAGGCAGTACCCAGAATTGAACCCGGGTCGCTGGAGCTGTGAGGCTGCGGTGCTAACCACTGCGCCACTGTGCCGCAGTGCTGTGGACATTTCTCCCTATTGAAGTATATTTTGCTTTTCCTTAGTTCTGCACTGTACAGAGAATCTGCAGCCAAGAGAACAATGCTACTCTGAAACTACTTGTATTTTCACTCATAGTATGAATATGTCCTGATTAAAATCTTTCTTGAACAACACAAACTTTCCTTTATATTGCACCTTTAACATAGGAAAACATGCTTAGATGCTTCACAGAGGTGGAATCTAAGAGGGACTTAAGGGAGGAGAGGGAGCTGGAGAAGTGGAGGAGATTCAGGAGGGAATTCCAGAGCATGGGGCTGAGATGGATCAAGGCAAGGCCACAAACTGCGGGATGAAAGGAGGTAGTAGACAAGACACTAGAGTGGGAGGGACAGAGAATTTACAGGCATGGGAGTAGGCTGCAGGACTGGTGTAGGTTAAAAACAAATGGAGAAATAAGGCCATGAATTCTTAAAGATTAGTCAGAGGATTCTGTTTTCAGTGCCAGCCTATTTCAAAGACAGGTAACATTTTATACCTCCTTGAGGACATTGTAAATGAGAAAATAGAAGCAGATGTTAGGGTGTGTTTTTAATTATGATGAAAATATACAAGAATAACATTGGGGCTTACATAAAGAACAATATGTCATCAACCTGTATGTGAATGGATGGATTATTGATGGCACACTATTATTTCAATCCAAATTATATGTTCTTTGTTAATTGTAGATTTATGTTTTCTTTCCACCAGAAATTCTCAAAAAGTCTTCAGATGCTGCTCATAGGATTTGGTCCCCCTCAGTGTTTAGCTATGCACCAAAGGAACACTACCTGTTTGCAGGTTATGAGATCACCATCCAAGAATCTATTGATCACTTTGGAGCTGTGATCTGGCCAGGGGTATGTCTTACTTAACACTTATTAAATTTAGAATTTAGGCTTGGAGAGGAGAAAAAAAAAAGGAGACATAGCATGAAGAAACAAATTAACAAACACCACACTTCCTATGGTTCTCTGGAGTTGATCTATCCTAGAGCTTTGCGTTGCTGTCTGTGCCAGAGAAGGGAGGGCAAGTCACAAGTTCATGCTTCCCACCTAGGGATGGTTATGAACACGGAGTGAGAGTCCGCTTGAGTCACTGTAGGTCACCCGGTTAGAGTAGCCCAGGGAGAAGCCTGGAAGCAGCTTGTCACCTTCTCATAGTGCATGACATAGTTAGACCACAAAGTGTAAATGCATTTAACAGGGAGTTAAAATTAAAATGATTCCTATTACAACACTGTATAGCTGAGGATCATGCTGTTGAATAGATTTACACCACCCTCCCATGTATACTTCAGACCAGATTTCCCAAATTATGTTCTAAAATTGCAAATAAAATCCAATTATTAGTGATGAATTGGGGTATATTGGATTATTTCCCCCCAAAATGCTATTAATATTATATCAAAGATGGAGTTGCTCCATTCAGGCCTCTTTTTAAAATTAAAACTTTTAAATAATTATAAGTAAAAACAATATTGTTATGGTTTGCCTGATCCTGCTGAGCTTTGAATTTTTCTACTAGATGGAAAGTAATACACACAGGGATCAATTAACATTGTCTGCGTTAATGCAGTTCTCTTATACCATGTACTGTTGAAATCAGCAAACAGGAGTCATCAGCACTCAACATTTAAGCAATAATACAATCATATGGTAGTTGGAACAAACTTTCTTTTAAAATAAGGTCCTAATGGTGAGAGTCTCTTTAAGCAATATGATAAACTTTATATTGTATCAAAGTGGTGGGTGCTTTTGGCTTTTAAAAAAAAAATTGATAAGAAGCTGACAGATTTCTGAATACAGCAATAAGCCAGTTCATAAATATGGCCCAAAATGGCACAGCACGTCGTAGTATCACAAACACCGTATCACTTTAATCATGAATTAATTGGAACCATGCAACATATTTGTATTTGCCACTATTATATTTTGTGTTTTATGCTAAATATTCTACTTGGATTCAGTATCAATTGTCCCCATAATCACATCTTGTGGCCCCTATTATCTATAGTGTATTTTTTCGTGCCCAATATCGAGATAAAATGTGTCTAGAACTGGGGCTTGAACAAAGAACCCTTGCCACTGTACACCAGCTTAGTGAACCTACCATGTGCCACCATGTGGTTCTCCCTGTCTTTGATAGACAGCTTTGACATCAAACAGGTAAATGAATAGTTATCATTGTGAAACAAGCTGTACAAATTTCACTCTTGTATGGAAAAATGTACTTCTATTCATCAAGTCACTGCAGGCAATATTATTATAAATGTAACATATATAAATATTGACCAGGGTTATAATTGTTTCTTCTTATAGGCAGTTGAGCTGTGCCATTTTCTGGAAAACAACTGGAAGGAATTCAACCTCAATGGCAAAAATGTAATAGAACTAGGTGCTGGAACAGGATTGTTGTCTATTGTGGCTGGCTTACTGGGTTAGTATTTTGAAACATGCACTTATATTTTTATTCCTACTTTTACTTTCGTTGTAACAACTTGCATGTATATAGCACCTTTAATGTGGAAAATCATCTCAAGATGTTGCCGGGAGGCATAAAGAAAAAATGGACTGTCATGCCAAGATGAGGCACATTAATTTTGTCATGAACATTGATTTTAAACTGTTACTGGAGTGAAGAAAGGATTTATTAAACAGATCACCCGTGGCTGGAGAAACATTTACATACTAACAGATATCAAAGATGACCAAGCACATTCCAGGGCCTGCTAAGGAGGATACAATCCACAAGGGGCAGGACTGGTTAGACCAGCTGGTCACATGACTACCTGGCTGTTCCAGGGTTTTCTTTTGAACTGGCCACAGAGAGTTTGAACTCAGGGGGAGTGTTTGCTCTTGGACGGAGAAGATCTTTCCTGTCTGCTCCCATCTCTTTCTCACAAGCCTCTGAATCCACTGAACACACATGAACCCCAAGAGAGAAAAGTCTCCTACAGAGAACAAGGTTTAAGAATAATTCTGGGCCCCAATGAAAAGCAAGATCTACCTACAATCAAGAACTCTACAGTGAGCTCGAAGAACCGTAACAACAACTCTTCAGATATTGCCTCACACTTTTCCACATTATTTTTCTTCTGCTCTTTCTGTCTCTATTTGCATGTGTGCATTGCATATGCATGCTAGCTTGTTGTGTATCGGTAGGTGTTAACCGAATTAGAATTTAAGTTTAATAAATTTCAACTTTTCTCCTTTAAACCTAAGAAAGCCCTTTTGTGCCGGTTTCTTTGCCTTATAATTGGAAAGCGGTGAACAAAGATTCACCAAGGGGACCTAAAAACAGTGTGTTTAAAATTAAACCCTGTTACGGTAAGACCAGGTGAAGGCTAAAAGGGAACCCTAGACCTCTTTCTCACTTGGTTGTAACATGGTCATACAATTAAAGAAGCAGGAGCAACCAAAAACTTGGACAAAGAGTGGGGTTTTCAGGAGAAGGGGTGGAGAGGCATAGGGGTTGAGGGAAGGAATCAAAAGCATGGAGCCTAGGCAGTTTAAGGCTAGCTACCATGGAAAGGAGGTGGGTGGTGGGGTTGGCGGGGAAGTTGTGTGCAACAGACTGAAGTCAAAGGAACAGTCAGTTTAGGGGAGGGACTGTAATAGAGGAGAAGGCTAGAGAGATAGGAATTTAAACACAAACAGCGCTGTAAAGGCACTTACCTCCTCCCTGAAATTGTCTTCACTTTTCAGTTGCCAGGCTTCCCAAGGCCTGGAAATGAGGTTAAATCAGAGCTGTCAGCCTCAGTAAGATATTTAAATTACCAACCCACCTCCTGGGAGTGGGTTGGCTGCCTGCCTGCCCCTTGTCCCGCCTCTGTTTAACCCAGAAGTGGATAGGTTGGGATCGGGTTTCAGATTTTAAAAACTTTTAACATCTGACCCAACCCCAATCCCCCATTTTTGGGTGTTAAAATTTAGCCTACACTTTCTCTCAAACAAATGAAGTTGTGAAGTAATTTGTGCACAGTGGCGCAGTGGTTAGCACCGCAGCCTCACAGCTCCAGCGACCCGGGTTCAATTCTGGGTACTGCCTGTGTGGAGTTTGCAAGTTCTCCCTGTGTCTGCGTGGGTTTTCTCCGGGTGCTCCGGTTTCCTCCCACAGCCAAAAGACTTGCAGGCTGATAGGTAAACTGGCCATTATAAATTGCCCCTAGTATAGGTAGGTGGTAGGGGAATATAGGGATAGGTGAGAATGTGGTAGGGATATGGGATTAGTGTAGGATTAGTATAAATGGGTGGTTAATGGTCGGCACAGACTCGGTGGGCTGAAGGGCCTGTTTCAGTGCTGTATCTCTAAATCAAATCAAATTAATCAAGAGTTTTGATTTAAAGAAATCATAATTAAATTTTATGTGTATATTTACTGACTTACACAGACCCTCTGGCACAAGTGAAGTCATATGTACACTATATTTTTCAATGTGACATAATTAACTTACTAATATGGAGTAACATATGTATATATCATTCATTGGTCAATGATGTAGACAATTTTGTATACACCTTTATCTCTAATTAATTTACCTTTCCTCTCAGGTGCTTATGTAACTGCTACAGATCTCACTTGTGTGGTTGGAAATTTACAAAGTAATCTTATGAGAAATACACGATGGAGAAGCAAGCATCAACCCCAGGTTAAGGAGTTGGTTTGGAATGTAGATTTAGATAAAAACTTTCCTCAATCTATTCATCATTATGATTACATCCTAGCAGCTGATATTGTTTATCTTCATGATTGTCTGGATGATTTACTGGCTACATTTGATTACTTTTGTCAACCAGGCAGTGTAATATTATGGGCAAACAAATTAAGATTTAATTCAGACTATGAATTTTTGGAAAAATTCAAGGCAACATTTGATGCTGTAGTTCTGGCAGATATCCCTAATTTGGAAATAGTAATAATTAAAGGGACAAAAAAAGTGCAATTGGCTAACAATAGTTAGTGGGAAATAGGCATGTTTTCCATTCAAAACAATGCACTTAATTCAGAAGAAAGAGTGGTTTCTGTTAAATCTATTTTAAATAAACCCTGTACAGTATTCAATGCTTCTGAAATTTACACATTGAACATTATGTTCTGTATGAATTGTTTTGTTTCAGAATTCAGTTCCTTTCATGTTGTGCACTAGCTTTTATTATAACATTGAGAACACTGAAATATATTGCAAGACTTTACTATTCATATATAGTTTGCATTGTTTGTTACTTAAATTGTTTGAATATTGAATTTATAGTGAATTAAATCTGTTGTCTTTAACAACAGATAGGATGCAAAATTCAGATAATAAGGGCCTGCTTGTCCAAAATGGCGTCCACAGCGTGCATACACACTTCTGGCGCGAGTCGCACTATATGCCATATTGGTGAGGGCGTTTGCGTGCCACTGTGAGCATCTATGGGAAGTATGCAGGGTAGGCGAACCATGTTGGCAATCAGCGTGTAATGCAGATTTGACCCAGTGTTCCCATTTTGGAGTTCAACGCTCCAGCTAATGCTGTCTCTTAGCCACACAGGGTTGAACATGCGTTTAGCAGTGTTATTAAAAGGGATCATCATCTACTTTGAGGTTAGTTGCTGATTGATTTCTACTGGCTGTCACTAAGATTCTACAAGTGTTTAGTGTTTTCTAGAGTTGTTTTAAGTTGCTAAAGCCTACAGGGAATGATGTGGTAGGTGCTGAAGGACTTTGTCCTGACTTCATGGCTTTGGCAGAAACTAGTTGCTCCCAGACATGAGCCCACTGGTAAACATTCCTCTGAGAATAGAGCACAACTGGGAGAGTGAGCACACAGAGCAGGGTAATCTGCTGGAAGAGGGAGGAGGAGGAAAGGGGGCGGGGGGAAGAAGGGCACTCGGCAGGAGGCCGTATCTGCCCAGGATGGTCAGGGAACAATTCTCCTATCTGAACCTCAGAGAGTTAGAGGAAGTGTGAGATGTTTTTGTTTCAATAGGGACGTCCTCAATGAAATCTGCCACTTGCTGCTGCCACAAAGCTCCAACCTGAGTAGGACAATGACTGCATTGCCAGTGGCTGTGAAGGTGATTGTGGTCATGAATTTTTATGCATCAGACTCCTTCTGGGCTGGAACTGGAAATATTTGCAACATCTCCCAATTTGCCATCCACTGTTGCATAAGAGAGGTCACTGAATCTCTCTATTCCAAGGGAGATGACTACATTTCATTCTCTCTTGTCGAAAGCAACAAGCGAATTGTGCATGGGGCTTTATGAGGATTGGAGGCTTCCCCATGGTGCAGGATGCTATTGACTGTACCATTGCTTTGTGGGCACTGCATGTCAACTTTGAGATGTACCGCAATCAAAAGGGATTCCACTCCCTCAATTTCCAGCTAGTGTGTGACCATACACAGTGAATCATGCAAGTCAATGCCTGGTATACTGGCAGTCATGATGCCCTCATTCTGTAGCAGTCTGCTGTGCCATTGGTATTTGAACCACCACATCAAACCAAAGGGTGTCTAATGGATGACCAGGGCTATCAGATGATGACATAAGAGCATAAGAAGTAGGAGTAGGTCATTTGGCCCTTCAAGCCTGCTACACTGATACTACAGTTAGAGGAGTTGTTGACAAACAGCTTGCCAGAAAGGGCTGCCTAGATTGCCTGCTCCCTTCCTGTTCCACAGCCTTCTGCTGCTTCTCAGCTGCTTGCCATGTAGCTGGTGTTAGGAGATGTGTCTTCATGATGGTGAGGTTGTGCAGTATGCAGTAGACCATCCTGGGTCTTGACATCTGCTCTACCAAGTACTGCAGGGCTCCGTCGGAGCCATCTAAGCAGAAGTATTGTTTCAGTATACCACTGGTCTGCTCTATTGCATTTTGTGCGGCAGCATGGCTTTCATTGTATGGATGCTGGCCACCTACACATGTTTTGAGAATAATAGCTTTGCTATTAACTTTTATTTTTCTGTTTTATCATTTATTTTTACTTATTTCCAAAACATTGGAATTGGTTTGCTAAAACTTACCTGTTTTAGTCTCTGTACGAACCCACTATTTTCAAAGTCAGAACTGGCTCAGTTTGAAACTGTTCTCTGTGATTAACTTGCAGAGTAGTTTTAAGTCAATTTCAGCCAGACAAGAGCCTCTAGCAAATTTTAACTTGAAATTGTTAGCATGACGGATGGATTAAACTTGCTATTCAATTCTTGAGCAACTAGCAAATGGAAACACAGGATGCAATAAGTCATTGGCAGTTCACTAAAGAGAATGTGCTGAAATGAGTTATCTTTGAGGTGATCATTTGGGATTACGTTCAAATTTGTTAAAATATTTGATATTTAAAAACTAATTTCAACCATTGTGGGGTGGGGGTGGTGGGGAGCGTGGCAGTGGTGGGGGCAGGCCTGGACAATTTTTTAAGGCTGTTCCTCATTAACATATATAGTGAGTTGCACATCCAAAACAGGTATCCCAATACAGCTCACGGCTCCAGGCTGATGCAATATTGGGTGGCCCAGAGGTCAGCCATGCCCAGGAAACGCTACACTGGGGGAGGAGGAGCCTGGGGCAGCAGTAGCCAATGCTACTCTTGCAGAGTTTGGAGGAGCACTTTAGCACTTGTGTTTTTGGGCCTCTTGTGCTGTAATGGCAGTTTTCACTAAGTGGCCATCCATAGCTTACACTGCACCCTATGGGCAGTTAATATGGCTTTATGCTGTGAGCGGAAAAAGACGGTTAAGCTCACCATCTGAATTTTAACTCTACTCCTTACCTGTTTCCATCAGATGAAGACAGTTAAAATGCTTAAATAAAAGCAAAATACTGCAGATGCTAGAAATCTGAAGTAAAAACAGAAAGCAGGTCAGGCAGCATCTATGGAGAGAGAAGCAGAGTTAACATTTCAGGTCTGTGACCTTTCATCAGAACTGGTGAACTTGAGTTAAAATGCTAGTTGAAGCCCTTCAAATTAAAATGGAGGCTTATCAAAAGTTTAGTTAAAAGCCTGTGGCATATGATGTGTCTCATCCATCTTCTGCACCACATGAGGATGAGAAATGAAGAGGGGGCCAGGTGACTAGGGATTAGAAGAAGCAGGCAGGACGCTGAGGCTTTACCAGGAGATGGTAATGACAGTTGTGTGTGATGAGGATGTCAGATAGTGCTCATGACCAGTGGGAGGCAGAGGACCTAATCCTCAGGCTTACCATTTTTTTTGACAATTTTATGCGCCCTTAGATTGCTCTAATACAATCTTTTATTTCTTTTGTTACCCATGGTTGGAACACTTTCTTTGCTGAGTTCTTGTGCATTAAAGGAATGCATTTTTGTTGTAAACTATGTATTAGTTCTTTAAATGTTAGCCGTTGCCTGTTTACCTTGATAACTTTAAAGTTTCCCAATCCACCATAGCCAATTTGTCCCCATACCTTCATAGTTTCCTTTGCTTAGATTTAAGACCCTAGTTTCTGATTGAACTACATTACTTTCAAACTAAATGTAAAATTCTATCATATTATGGTCACTCTTTCCTAAACGCCTTTACATTGCACAATGCTAGATCTAAAATATCCTGCTCCTTATTTTGTTCCTCAATGTACTGCTCTAGAAAACCATCTAGCATACATTCCAAGAATTCGTCCTCCACAACATTAATACTAAGGTTTATCCAGTCTATATGTAGATTGAAATCCCCTAGGATTACTGTATCACCCTTGTTATGTGCACCTCTAATTTACTACATTATCACTGCTGTTTGATAATCTATAAACAACATCCACCAATGTCTTCTGCCTCTTGCTGTTACTTAGTTCCACCCAAATTTATTTTACATCTTGATCTTTAGAATTGAGGCCATCTCTCACTACAGTACTAATGCCCTCTTTAATTAACAGTGCTACCCCACCACCTTTTCCCAGCTTCCTGTCCTTCCTGAATGTCACGTACCCTTGGCTATTCGGGTCCCAGCTTTGGTTTCCTTGTAGCCATGTCTCTGTAATGGCGATCAGGTCATACAAATTGTTATGATGGTGCTTCTATATTTTTTTGTTAAGTATTTTGTTTTATTTGGGAAAACTGAAAAGGATTCCATGGATTTTCTTTCACTGGGGTCACTGAAAGGACACTGAGATCTTGTCTGAAAACAACATTTACTGGAAGTCACCTGTCTTCAAATAAATACCCAGCAGGGGCTTTTTGACTTTGGGGAGATCTTTACAGAGAAGTGACCGGTCAAGATTTATAGGGGGCAGGAGGCTTGACTCATGAGATATTGTTTTGGTTTCACTTTGGACAGTCAGTTGGGGTGTGGAGTGTTTTGAAAGGAATTTTAAACCAACCTGCCAAGGACGAAACCCCAGCTCAGCCTTTCCATCTGTTTGAAAAGCCTGCCAGCTTTTCCATCTCTTTGAGAAGCTCTTAGAAGTGAGTGTAAGAAATAGAGAAATTGATGTGGCATTCCTCCTGAAAGGCCTGCCAGAAACCTCCTGTTGCCTGATTTCTCCTAGAAAGCCTGCCAAACTGATTTTCAACCGTCGCCTGAAAAGAACTGTTCTGGAAAGAGAAAATCTCTTTTATCGGTTAACTGGTGTGTGTGTTTGTGTGAGGGGCTAAGGTAAAAGGGAACTTTCATTTTTCACTCTGTGTGTTAATGCATTTGCCTCTGTTTTCAGCAAACACTCAAGTTCTGTACTACCAAACAATAAAAGCCTGCTCGGGTGTAAAATAGAAACCTGACCCGACCACATCCATCCATTGTAATAAAGTTAATGATATCAAACAGGTTATTGTGCTCTACCTTGTCCAAATGTTATGAACAACACAGACGCCAATTATCATTTTCTTACTGCTATTCCTAAGCTCAGTGAATTCAATTCAGAGAGATTGGACTGGAAGCCAAATTTCAGTGAAAGGAAAGACTGATTGACTGGAAAAATGGCAGATCAGATAGCAGGCTTTCCCAGTGCTGTTTGATTGTTAATGTACAGTACTGTAGAATCCCAGTGCTGTCTGATTATTAGTCTACAGTACTGCAGATGTGCAGTACTGTTTGATTGAAGACTTCTGGTTGATCAGCATACACATAATGGCTAGCACCTCGAATAGCTTACAAAGCAAATAAAAAAAAACAGATATGTTAATGTTGACAAAGTATGTTGAGCAATTTCTAGCATTGTCATTTAATACAATTTTACATAAAGGTTCCTATCACTTCCTTTAAAGAAATATTCTTACCCTCGATTATTTGATGTCATGGGTGAATCTCAACGCTCAAAGCTTTCAGAGTGTCCATCTATCCTTTGAGATCTTTATCTGGCAGTGCTACAAAAACGTACAATCAGCAAGCGCTGCTTGTTAATTGCTTTTACATACTGGACTGTCTTGTTCCTCGATAAGATTACAGTTCAGTCTTAGAAGAGATAAAGCATCCCAGGAGCCTTGATTTGAAGTATTAAAATGCAAAACAAATAATCTTATAGTGGTCAAATACAGTTATGTATCTATTGAACATCTTTCTTCCACCTCCTTGAATACATAAAATTAAAGATCTCAACTCTAGGAGCCGAACTAGGTTTTTGTAGATAACTTTCAAATACACACAGTATTTCTGTTTTCTGTCAGAAATATCAGCCTGTCTCTTCTGAGACTATCCATTTTCTCTCCACAAAGAAATACTTGAACTTCTCTAGCACATTTCATAACCTCAGAACGTCCCAAACCACTTTCCACCCAATGAAGGTCTTTGTGAATTGTAGTCACTGTTGTAAAGTAGGAAACGCAGCAGCCATTGCCCACAGCAAGCTCCCACAAACAGCACTGTGATAATAACCAGATAAAACAGAAACAAATCGCGTCAAACCGCAGATTAAAAAAGAACAAATAGCCTATTCCAACGAAGCACCTAATAGACAGTTAGGTGAACATTTGATTTAGTAGTCTCAGTTACAGACATAGAAAGTAAGCAGTCTCAGTTACAGATATAGCAAAAAAAATAACAAAAGGTTTTATACATTGTCATGCAAAAAAAAGAGTAACAGTGGAAGGCTTAAGGGCAGTCCTCCGCTGGTCAATTTTCCTTCCAGCTACACTGAAGCTCCTGTCACTGTTGCTACTGCTCGCCGGAATGCAAAGAATACTTCTGGCCAGCTGGCCAATTTAGGGTATACAACACTGTATTCCTTCCACCAGCCCAACAGATCACACTCGTTTGCCATTGCCAGCACAGCAGGCCTCTGTGCTGTGTACTGCTGCACGTCATCATTTGCGTCCACTTCTTCATGAACATTCTCCTAATCAGCAAATTCAGTCACTGCTTTTTTGGCAGCTGTAGGTTCATCATCAACCACCTCCATTTCCTTCACAGGGTCATCTGTTTTAAAGTTGTTGATAAGTCTGCGCACTTCAGAACAAACTTCTTCCCTATCATGGTTGGACAAAATTCGTAGCTGATTAAATTTAGGCCAGAGAAATGTTGCTATCTTGTGCACGTCATTTACTTCAACTTTCTTCAGAAGCCACTCTCTGTGCCGTTGCCTGACAACTGCTTGCATTGGAGTATCTGGAGAAAGTGGCATACAGAGTTAAGTTTCTCAAACCACGGAATTACCAGATTCAATGTAGGATACTGGTCTCCCTTGAGTTCCCTCTGAGCTTCATAAAATGGTCAGGGGAAATCAACCAAAAACTGCAAGACATCAGGGGCGATGTTTTCCAGCCTGTAGTTTTCCCCACGCTGTTCCTGTTTCTCGTGCAGCTCATGATAAATATCCTGAATTGAATTCAGTGTCAGATACACAGTACTGTACCTCGTTTCTCCCATTGGATTTACAGTTTTAGTCAACTGTGCAGCAAGGCCAGACTGATTAACATAGGTCACCAAGGCTTAGGCATGATGTATAGTTTCTACAACATCCAGAGCTTCAGAAGCTAATTCCTTTGGATCAGGTGAATGTCGAAGGACCGTGTTAATCTAACAATGCAGACGTTGATATGGTCAAAGAGCAAGCACGATGTTAGCGCCTTGAGCTGTCACGCAGACTAATCTATTTAAATTTGCTGGGTCGAATCCAAAAGTATTCACTAGCAGCTTTAAAATCTCACGCTTGATGTTTTCACCAGTTTTGGCATTCTCCAGTGTTGTTGTTGTTGTTGTTAAAACTTTGGCATTAAATTTAAAATCTACTGTGAGGTAATGACAAGTTACTGACATATAATGGATTTTACCGTAGTCGTTCGTCCACATGTCAGTTCTCATTCCCACATTCACATCCTTCAGTATGTCAGTAATCTGAGAAATTAGTTGTTTTCTCTTTTCTTAGTCCACATCATGACACCTTCTTGAAACTGTAGTTTGATTTGGTAACATACTTGATGCTGATACTCGACCGTATGTAGCACCCACATTGATAAGCTCTTGTGCTAGCTCAACAAACCCTTCATCAGAGACAGTTTGGAAAGGTCGAATATCCTTGCAACAGAGACTCACGCATTTGTCTGCAATTTCTGATTCCTTGTGAGTGGGTATTTTTTTTTGCTCGTCTGTACAAACGAAGTTAGGTCCAACTGACGTGGCCCTGCTGTGGATCGAGTACAACCTTTTTCAGTGTGCCGCTGCAAAGATGGATTTCCCGTCTTTTCGCTGTCATTTTTTAGTAGAAGTTTGCAAGATTTGCATTGTACAAATCCACTTGAACTTTTACTATTGCAGAAAACAACTGTGTTGAAATGTTTCCAAACAGAAGATTTACCTTTTCCGGCTACAGGACTTTCCACTGCTAAACATTCTCCAATTGACAGCATTCGTTTTACATCTGTACTTAGTGTACTGTAGTGTAGAATTACTTTTGGATGTATGGAAGCTACAGCATGAGCGCAATGACATCAGAGAGTCACTCACTGCAGAGTGCAGAGTCCAGACTGCATGTTTTCCACCTTGACAATGTTGAATTGAAGATTACTACCCGGAGGCAGGCCAACCCGACCCGAGCCCGAATGCTGGACCTGGAAGAAAGACCCGACCTGAACCCGACACATGTAGTCAGGTTTGCGTCAGGTAGCCAGGCTTTACCAAATGACCATTATGGAGAAATTTGACATTCCACAAGTATAAAATTAGCTTCTCAAAGCTGGTGCGGGTGGTTAGAGCAGTAATTATGAAGTTAGTATGCCGTTAAAAACCTAGTTACACCACATTCAACAAGGTGTAACTTTTTAAAGAAGCTCTACAGCAGGACTAACAGCTTAAGAGTGGAAGTTTTCATCATTTCCATTGATTGCAGTCTGTGGTACTGCAACAGAGTGCCTTCTGGAGTAGCGTAGAATCACTGAAAGCATCTTCCAGATTTCCACGTTATTCTGTGCATGTGCAGACTCCAGAAGTTGCTGTCAGTTCCAGTGGAGTGATGACAGTGAATGCAGACAGTTTCACTGTCATTACCACTGCAAAATCTGGGCCAATACAAGAGCATTAATTTCTTTGCACATTCTGAAGTTCAGTATTAGTTCTCGGCATTGAGCTGAACTCCATCTTCTTCCTCCATTTGAGGGTAGCTTTTCAGTTCTATTTTAGATTAGTAAGTGCTATCAATTAATGAAACAGAATGCCACTTCAATACTGTTTACTGGTTTGCTAATAAGAGCAGCATTACAGCATTGATACTACACAAATTATATGGTGTTAAACAATGCTGTCTCGCTCACATTCATGTTAATTGACCAACACTTATTTTCTTCCAAAAAAGAGCATATCTGGTTTCCTCTTGTTTCTGGTCACAGTATTTGCCATAGGGACAATGTATTTACCCACTTAGCCACTTTGAAAGCTCTCAGCAATTTATTGATCTCTAATAGTCCCATTGGAGATGGGACAGTTAAGAACTTCCTCTTAGGAAACAGGAATACCAAGATCAATTGTGTACTTCCTCAAGGCTACTCACAGAACAGCATTAGCAGAAGACTTTAAACCAGTCACTTAGAAGGTAAGGGATACATAGAAATACATAGAAGTTACAATATGGAAAGAGGGCATTTAGCCCAATTTGTTCATGTTGGTGTTTACCCTCCACGTGAACAATTAGCTTAAACACATGAATCCATCCTATTCTCACATCCATTTCCACACCAACCGCACGGAAATTCAAAGACAGATGGGGATGATAATATAAAAGTTTTTTCAAAAATGTTTTTTTGTCAATAATGCTGTGTGTACTTTATTTTGGATCTATGATTTTGTCATTCATTCAAGGTTTATTTGTTCAAATAAATTAATGGATGTATGTCCATGATGTTTTACCTTGTGGAGTTTTCAAACATTATGTACATGGTACTTCGCTACAAAAAATTAAACTAACTAAAATGCATAGGAATGGAACAAGAAAAGAAAAATATGTTGCTTTATAATTTACAGCCATAATAAAATCTAAAGACGAGGATGCTGACAAAACATCGGTAGAAACGGAGATGGTAGAAATACTGGATGGGGTGAAAATTGATGGGCAGGATGTACTGGAAAGGCTGGCTATGCTTAAGAATGGAGAAGTTGCCCGGTCCATATGGCTTGCATCCTAGATTGCTAAGGGAAGTGGGGTGGAGATCTTCCAATCTTTCCTTGAGATGGGAGAATTGCCAGAGGATTGGAAAATGGCAAATATGACACCCTTGTTTAAGAAAGGACGCTAGGACATTCTTTTTAACTACAGGCCATTCACTTTAACATCAGTGATGGGTAAGGTTTTAGAAACAATAATCAGGGAAAAAATTAGCAGGCACTTGGAGAGGTTTGAGTTAATTAAGGAGAGCTAGCACGTGTTTGTAAAAGGCAGATAATGTTTGATTAATCTAATTGCAATTTTGATGAAGTAACTGAAAAGGTCGATGAGGGGAGTGCAGTGGATATTGTCTATAGAGACTTTAAGAAAGCCTTTGACAAAGTACCACATAAAAAGCTGGTTAACAAAATTGAGGCTTATGGTCAGTGTCAGTCAGCTTGGATAAAAAAATTGGCTTTAGGACAGATGGTTGTTTTTCAGAGGATGGTAGGCAACGATGTTCCCCAAGGGTCAGTTCTAGGACCAATACTTTTTTGATATGTATAAATGACTTGGATACTGGAATACAGAGTAAAATTTCAAAATTTGCTGATGAGACCAAACTTGGGGGAAGTGTGTCAAACAATAGGGATGATACCGATTGACTGCAACAGGACATAGATAGGCTAGCAGAATGGGCAAACAAATGGCAGATGGAATTTAATACACAAAGTGTGAGGTGGGATGTTCTTGCAGAACAGACATGGAGAGGCAATATAGACTTAATGGCACAGCTCTAAAGAGTGTGCAGGGGCAGAGGGACTTGGGGTTCACATGGGTTTATAATCTGTAAATAAGGCACTGAATACCAAATGGAGGTGAATTGGCTTTTATACGCTGCACACTCTTTATATAAAATTACACTATGAACAGATGGTGATGATAAAATTTAGGCAGATTGGTAAATCCTGCAAGCAGCATATTAACCATTGTAAGAGCTTTTAAAATGTCATCTAGAGTATCAATAACTAGATGTGAATACTAGATGTCAAGGATATGCTTATCAGCTGCAGCTGACATGAAACAGCTCACAAATTGAAATAAAAAGACCAAAAACAAACTTTAAAAAAAGTTGCAGATACTAAGGAGTGAAATCAATCCTGTAATCTAAGCACTCATGTCTTGCTCTTGTAATTTAGGGTGTATTTGAGTCCTGCAATTGCAATTGCAATTGCATAAAAAAGACAGAGGCGCAAGGGGAGAGCCAACTGTGCAACAGCCCCAACAAACAAATTTCTCTGCAGCACCTGTGGAAGAGCCTGTCACTCCAGAATTGGCCTTTATAGCCACTCCAGGCGCTGCTTCACAAACCACTGACCACCTCCAGGCGCGTATCCATTGTCTCTCGAGATAAGGAGGCCCAAAAGAAAAAAGAATTGCATTCTAACCTATTTCCATGGATCCATATTTTTGATTTAGAACCATTTTGAAATATACTTAAATAACTTAATTAAACATGCAGCGCAGTAATTTGGAAAGTTTTCTGTATCTAGGTCCAAAGACATGTATTGAACTCAGGATATTCATTTAAAACATGGTTAGAATAGCATTTCCCTCTCCCAAGATTGGCCAACTTGAATTAAAAACTCAAACACATGATTATGTGCAATGCAAAATCTTTCAACTGCAACATGATATGCCAGGAAGTATTAAATGGTGGGCTTGCAAACACTATTGTCTGCATGAGTTAGCAATCTCAGTTCTGTTGTTAAAGAAGGTGGAGAGCTAACGGTGGGGAAATTTGGACAAATATTGAGGCCAGTAGTACATACATTTTAAGAACAGCATTGCAAAGGTACAATGGCCACTTAACCAACAGGTGAAACAATTCTAACATGACACAAAATTAGAAGGGGCTGATATCAATAATTATCAGCAAAAATGCACATTTGAAAAATAGTTTACACACCCTAACACGAAGGATCTTGCATTTTTGTCAAATTAGATTAAGTTTCAACATATTTAAGTGATTGCAACAAAACTACATTTCTTGTACAAAGGGCAATATCCCAAAATATCATTGGGGAATGTAAAAAGAAATGATTTGATGTACAATATTAAAGTAAAATATTAATATTTCAATGTGTTTCTATGCCTTGAATCTGCAACTGTTTTGATCATAAATTGAGCAGTATTACTCCCAATTTTTGCCATACTGATGATTTTCAAAATAGAAAATAAAAGTCTGAAAACAATATAGAAAAGATGGTTAATGATATTTAAAGTAGAGACTTAAAGGCATACAAATCTATGTTTTATGCATCACGGTTTGGCATTTTAATAATGTTTTTTTTTTACTCAATAAAGGACAATACATGTGTTTATACATTAAACTGAAGTTGGTGACACCAACACAGGAGAAACACTAGGTAATCATGTTTTCATGGTCTCTGAACAATAAATGTTATACCACACATATTGAAAAAATGAATAAAAATGGTTGAACTAATTGCAAGAAGATTTTGAACATGTTGCCACTTCCATGGAAATCTTCTCAATAACAGACACATGGGCACCAGTACCCATATTCACAGAACTCCACTCAAGCCAACTGAAGGCCTATCAGGTGTCCAGATTCAAGACAAGTATATTGGGCCTTAATTTAAAACACAGTAATACCACGGCACTGTTTCCATGCAACTTGCATTGTAAACACTATTCCTGTTTGACAAAGTTTTGTTCAGATTACTTTGAAAGGTAGTATTAATACATTGTTTAGTAACGTATTAGAATAGATTATTCCTATTTCAATGATGGCTTTACCTGTATTCTCAAGTTTAATCAAGATGAGGGTTATACATTTTAAATTATCAAAGTCTAATTTTCTAACTAACCAAACTTGGCTGTGGAAATTAGGTTTGATTAGCATAATTTGTTAAATGTTACAGTACTCTGCTCATGGTTTGCACAGACTGGAATCATATTGTTCAAGTTATTAAAATTTCAAAGTTTTGAATGACAACCATTTCCTCTTCAACATTGTACTTTGGCCCATTAGGTAGGCAAAGTGGAAGAGCACTAAAGGTCTTTAAAGATATGTTCTCATATGAAAAGAATGCGTAAGGCATAGGAAAATTATCCAAGACGACAATCAACAATATCAAGTGTATTTCTTTTACTGAACACATTTATGACAATGCATCAATGCCTTTTATTGTCACAAATTTATTTTGAGTTCCACAGGCATACTGAAATTCAAGTGTATATGGAGCATAATTGTCAATATTATTCAATTTCTTTCTGGGTATTGCATGCTGAGTAAAGAAAGTGCCCAGGAATTGTTTGGTACTAGAAGTAGACACATTTTCCTTAAATTTTGGGATAAAAGTTACAACACAAGACAAATGTCACAAACAAGTCGGAACAGTGAAGGGCAAAAAAAAAATTACAGTTGGCAAATATGCAGAAGCAGGAAGCCTAAATACATGAATACCAGACTGTTCAATAAATAAAAAGATATACAAATATCTATTTCAAAATAGTAACAATTAAACCTAAGGAACATCTAGAATAATGCCTAGGAAGCCTAAGAACTTTATTTGCCTATACTTTGAAAGAAAATTGAACAATGCACAATTTATTTTTAAATCGAGTGGATAGCATGGCAAATAGCAGTAACAGACAATAATTGCATCCAATAATGAATGAAAACATATTGTATAAAAGTCCAAAATACTTAAATAAAAAAATGCCTTTTTAGAAAAAGACAAAAGTATAAAAATTGCTAAGTTTACTTTCTTCAATCAATTTGATGCCTGTGGTAATTATCCTAGAAAGGGGTATAGTCTTGTGGATACATTACAGGAAGCCAACTCTCTGTAAATGATGCACAATGGCTCCATCCAAGAGACTTCATTATCTAAGTGAAACAAACAGATGGATATTATAGCAAACATTTGAACAGTTAACACCAAACCAGTAATGCACACACTTTAAATTATATAGTAAACGTTTAAATTATCAACATGATTTTTTTCAGGGGATACTGACCATCTAATTTCACTGGAATTTCATTGAAGAAGAATACAATTCTTTATTGGCTTTGTCTATTATAACCTACACAACGTTTAATGAGTAGAGTTACAAATAAAACTTGGTCTATCAATTTGATGTTGGCAGGCTGGTTGTCCAATCAGTGAGATAGATTTTGATTATCGCACTTACTAACTTCAGTGGCCTGGAAGCCCGCTTGAAGATGTCAGCCTGAGGCTAGCTTCAAACTGTATGCCTGCTCAATTTGTACCCTACTCCTCCTGCCTCCACATTAGCGCAAGTAAAAATAATTTTACTTAGATTTCCATCTGTCGCCTCCACTGTTCCCTTTAAGGGTCACTGGTTAGGTCACTATAGAAGTGGAAAAATTAAGTGGCCCAGTTTATGCTGAATTTGACAGTGGGCTCCTAAAGCAGGTGCTAGACCCCTGATTAGCATATCAAAGGGGTCTCATACCATTTTAAATGCGTGTAATGTCACTTGAAAGTTGCCAGCTATCACTTTGGCAGCCTGCACACTTCTAAGGCGATTGGGTGCACAAGCAAGAACACACCCAGAAACTTGACCCCTAACTCTATAATTTTTTGCTCCAAAAAACTGAACAGGATCCAATTTCTTCCAAGTTCAACTCTCAAGCAATTTTTGACGGTCACCTGAAATCCAAACATTAATTATTTTCTGTTGAGGTAAAGATTGTTTTATATACAAAATAGTTTAATAAAATGATAATTTTCTGATCATGAAGATTGGTGGAAACTTGGAGAAACAACAGAAATAGCCCTTTATATTTTTTCCAGGATTTCTGTCGAAGTTACAGCAGGACAATCCCCATGGAAATTACTGTCAAATGGGTTAGACTGCATAAACAATTAAATGCTAGCAATAATCATTATCAACACATTCTGTAAATTCATTGAGATCATTGAGAACGAAGGATTTTACAATGAGTTCAAGAAAATTCATAAATGAATATCATTAAAGGATCATGGGAGTTTATTAATGGAGTTTAACATAATTAAAATCTGCTGAGTTTAAAAAAAACCTGTTGGATTACAATTATCTTCTTTATGTTATACAGGATGATACAAGATATCAAAGTCAAGTATATTTCATAGATTCATCAAAATTTACAGAACAGGATGAGGCCATTTGGCCCACCATGTCTGTGCCAACTAAAAAACTATCCAGCCTAACCCAGTCTTTAGTCCACACGCTTGTAGAACACGGCACTTTAATTGCATATCGAAGTACTTATTAAATACATGAGAGGTGCTGCCTCTACCACACTTTCAGGCAGTGAGTTCCAGACCCCCATCAGCCTCTGGGTGAAAATGTTTCTCCTCAATTTCCTCTAATCCTTCCACCAATTACTTTAAATCTATGCCCTCTGGTTATTGACCTCTCTGTTAATGGAAATAGTCTTTTCCTATCTAATCTATCTAGACCCCTCATAATTTTATGCACCTCAGCCTCCTTTTTTCCAAAGAAAACACCCCTAGCCTATCCAATCCAATCTTTCCTCATAGCTAAAATTCTCTAGTTCTGACAACATCCTTTTAACTCTACTCTGTACCTTCTCAACTTCAAACATTTGTAATGTGGTTACCAGAACTGTATGCAGTACTCTAGCTGTGGGCTAACCAATGTTTTATACAGTTACAGCATAACCTCTCTCCTCATATTCTATGCCTTGGCTAATAAGGAAAGTATCCCGTCTGTCATCTTAACTGCCTCATCTACCTGGCCTTCAGGGATCTATGGACATGCACTTCAACATCCTTCTGTTCCTCTAAACTTCTCAGTATTCTACCATTTTTTGTGTATTCCCTTGCCTTGTTTGTCTTCCCCAACTTCATTATCGCACACTTTTCCAGACTGAACTCCATTGTCACTTTTCTGACCACCTGACCAGTCCATTGAAATCTTCCTGCTGTCTACATCCTTCTTCCTCACTACCAACCACACAACCAATTTTTGAATTGTTACATGAGTGCTTCTATTTTTCTTTGTAAAATATGTTTTAAGAAACTATAGTTGAATTTGGACATTGCATTATCTGGAGATCGCTGACCTTTGTGGGTGTTTTTCTTAAAAGGGAGGTCAACAGAAGGTTGACCAGTAAACAAGTTTTTACTGGAAGGCACATGCTTGTAAAGAATCCAACAGGGGGCTTGACCTGAAGAGCTATTTGCTTATTGACAAGTCAGGATTTATGGCTGTCATAAGGACTTGCCTCTGGAAAAAGTTGGTTTTATTTTGAACTGTTAAAAAAAAGCCAGTTGGAGTTTGCTTATTGACCTGCTAGGAAAACAGAAGATCCAGCCAGCCCACCTTTCTCTCTTGAAAAGCAAATCCTGCATCAAGTTGCACTGTTGCCTCCTGTATTTGAAGAAATCCTGAATGTTTGCACCTGTGCATCTTTGAAGGAACTTTGCATCGAATGCGTGAGAATTGAAACCTTTGTTGCTGCACACCTGATGTGAAGCTTTCTGTAGCTGCATTTCTTGAAAGCCTACTCATACTGTTCATCAACATAGCCTGGAAAGATTCCTAGTGGCAGCCCCCTATTCGCCTTTGGGAAACCTTGCCAAAGCAAAGGATTTCTTTCCATACCTTCTTTGAAGTGTTTTTTTTATGCCTTCTATTTCTTGGGAACAGCTGTAAACAAAAATCCTTTTTTATGTTCACATTTAACCGGTTGTGTATGAGTGAATGTGTGAGAGGGCTAGGATAAAAGTAAGGGGCTTTAATATTTCAATTTGCGTGTATGTTTACTTTATTATTGGTTAAGACGTGGGGTATAATAAACGAATAATTTAGTTGTTTATTAAAGAAACCTGGTTGGTGTGCTTTATTCTGGGGACAAATAGAGTATCTGATTGACTGTTTCGGTAAGTGGGAAAATGTAAATATATGGTGTGAGCTGTGGAACTGAATTAACAGTGCACACCTCCCGACTCGGTCGTAACACATTAACTGGGGGCTCTTGTTGGGATTAAACCCAACTCCGACAACGTTTAATTGTAAGTGGGGTAATAATAATTGAAAAAGGAAAATAAATAGAACAGGTTTCTTGTGTAATAGAGTAAAGTCTACACTACCGGAATGTCTGTAGCAGTTGCTGAAGCTTTTCTGGGGAAGGAGGACATATCCCTTAGTGACCTGCAAAACTTAACCAAGGCTAAACTAAAGGATTTGGCAGCACAATTGGTGATAGAATTAAAATCAGGAGCTAAAAAGCAGAGATAATTGAAGTTGGAAGAAGGCGGCAGCAAATCAGTGGGTAGTGCAGTTCAATTAGCTAAAATTTGGTTACAGATGAGGCAGCTTGAATTTGACAAGGAAAAAGACAAAGAAATAGAATTGGAAAGACTTAAACTTGAATTTCAGAGAGAAAGTGAAAAAGGAAGGGAATTTGAATTAAAAACGATGGAACTAAGAAAAATGGGTTGTCTTCACTTCAGTGAAAGTTCTGGTGGGGAAATATCCTCTCCAGTCCAGGATCCAGAGGAGAGTTGTTTAAATTTGTGGAAGCCCTCATTAAGTTTGAGAAAATGACATAAAGGCATTTTTCATTTCTTTTGAAAAGATAGCCAAACAAATGAAATGGCCAAAGGAAAGCTAGATACTGCTTATGCAAAGTTGGGCAGAACTCATGTAATTTATGCCATGTTTTCTGAGGAGGCTTCTGCAGATTATGAGATGGTAAAAAAAGACTATTCTCGCTGCGTATGAGTTAGTCCCTCAAGCTTACCGACAGACTTTTCTGAATCTCTGCAGATTAGCTGGGCAGACTTATATAGAATTTGAGAGGATAAAGCAAATTAATTTTGATCGTTGAATACGGGCACTCAAGATGGAAGCCACGTATGAAAACCTTAGAGAACTAATTCTCCTGGAAGAATTTAAAAATACACTTCCTCTAGTAGTGAGAACTCATGTAGAGAACCAGAAGGTTTCAATGACTAGTCAGGCAGTGTAAATTGATGATTTTGAGCTCCTGTGTAAGCCCAAACCCTTTGTCCACCACCCCCACAAACACAAGAAGGATAGAGGGTGGGAGAGTGAAAGGAAGGCATGTAGCTGGGGACAGGAAGGGACAGCTGGGATCGCCCCAGAATCCCCTCCTCAGGCCAGAAAGGAAGGTGCTGAGGTTGGAAGTGAGGTCCACAAGCCTAAGTGTTACCATTGTCACAAGGTGGGACATCTTCGCTCAGAATACTGGAAGTTATGATGTAAACCCATGGGACTTGTTGAGGTACACAAAGCTTATGCAGAGAAAGGGGCTCTGACCGAGAGTACAGCAGATCAGACTTTAGCTTTGACAGCAGCTGTAAAACCAAATAAAAAAACAATATGAGTGTATGGATTGAGAATAAGTTACCTGAAAGTTATAGAGAATTCTTGTTGAAAGGAAAAATAACTCCTTATCCCTCAAGTGAGGCAGGCAAACCTATAGTTATACTTATGGATACAGGAGCAACCCAAACTCTTTTGCTGGGGAAAGGTATAACTTTTCCACCAGAGAGCACAGTGAATGCTGAAGTTTTTGTGAATGGTATTGGCGGGAAGTATATACCCATACCTTTGTATCTAGAGTGTGACCTAATGTCTGGGACGGTAATTGCAGGAGTTGCCCATAGTTTTCCAGTGGATGGAATTGACCTACTTCTGGGGAATGATTTGGTCGGAGCAAAAATAGTGGCTTCTCCCGTAGTCACCAAGAAACCAAGTGAAGTTACAGGAAAAGGTTCCAGGAATTTTTTCTTCGTGAGTAGTAACCCGAGCGATAGCTAAAGAACTTCCATTGTCAGAAGTAAAAATAGCACCACAGACAGATAGCCGAGTATCTGAAACTCTGTTTTGGGATTTAAATTATCCAAATGAAATGTTTAATAAATCTTCTCTGATCACAGCTCAGCAAGCTGATCCAGAGTTAAACAAAGTGGCACAATCATCTCTAACAGAAGCTGAGACAAAAGGAGTACCAGAAAGCTATTATATTAAAGATGGGGTCCTGATGAGGAAGTGGAGACCGCTTCACAGACCTGCGGACGAAGTATGGACGGTTGTTCAACAGATAGCGGTACCGCCTAAGTATCGTTGGGAATTAAGATTAGCACATGAAATTCCCATAGTGGGACAGGTGGCGATCCAGTAGACCAAATCACCTATAAGTCAACATTATTACTGGCCAGGTGTTTCCAAGACGTGGTGCTGTATTGTAAAACATGCTATATGTACCAGGCTGTGGTAAAACTGCAACTTGCCATAAAACTGGCACCTCTAATTCCCATACCAGTTATTGGGGAACCATTTAGTAGGGTGTAGGTAGACTGTGTAGGACTCTTATCGAAAACACAAGCAGGACATCAATATATACTCACTATCATGGATATGGCCACTTGATTCCCAGAGGCCATTCTCTTGAGGGCAATTACTGCTAAAGTAGTAATAGAGAAGTTAACCCAATTCTTCACTAGATATGGATTACCAATTGAATTTCAGTCGGATGAAGGTTCCAATTTTATGTCTAAAATACTTCAAGTAGTTATGGGTAATTTGGGTATAACACAGTTAAAGTCTTCAGCATATCACCACCCACAGACACAGGGAGCTTTAGAAAGGTACCATCAAACTCTCAAAACAATGATTAGGGCGTACTGTCATGAATATCCCCATGATAGGGATAAATGGCTAGACTTTCTTGTATTTGCCACTAGAGATTCACTTAATGAGTCTACAGGTTTTAGTCCTTTTGAATTAGTTTACAGACATGAGATAGGAGGTCCTCTAAAACTAATTAAAGGAAGGTTTTTAGAACAATGAGATGAACCTTCTGTACTAGATTATGTATCCATGTTCCAGGAACAGTTCACGAGAGTTTTCATGTGGCTCAGGAACACCTTAAAGCTTCCCAAACCACTATGCAAAAATGGACAGACAAGTATGCAAAGACCCGATCATTTCAACCAGGGGATGAAGTATTAGTATTACTAATAGAGTGTTGTAAAAGTGGCCAAAAGAATTGATTGATTGACACCCCAGATCACCAGAAAAAGAGTCGACTGTATCATATCAATATGCTAAAACAATATTGTCGCCGGGAGGAGGATAAGCACGCAAAGGTATGTCAGGTAGTCGGGCCAGTGAAGAATGAAAGGCATGGGGAGGATGAGGCAGAAGGAGGCCTTGACAATTCTCAAATTGAACCTCCTACTATCCGGTTAGCTAATACTGAATTTCTAGTAAGATTGGACACTATGCTTTCATATTTAAATGCAGAACAATGAGAAGACCTAACAAAGGCTACTCACAGCATTTAAAATAGTCTGTAGAGATAAGCCAGGATGTACATAGCACATAGAACAGTACAGCACATTACAGGCCCTTCGGCCCACGATGTTGTGCCGAACCTTTAACCTACTCTAAGATCAAACTAACTACCTACCCTTCATTCTACTATCATCCATGTACCTATCCAAGAGTCGCTTAAATGCCCCTAATGTATCTGCTTCTACTACCACCGCTGGCAGCGCATTCCACGCACCCACCACTCTCTGTGTAAAGAACCTACCTCTGACATCTCCCCAAAACCTTCCTCCAATCACCTTAAAATTATGCCCCCTGGTGATAGCCCTTTCCACCCTGGGAAAAAGTCTCTGGCTATCCACTCTATCTATGCCTCTCATCATCTTGCACCCCTCTATCAAGTCACCTCTCATCCTTCTTCGCTCCAATGAGAAAAGCCCTAGCTCCCTCAATCTTTCTTCGTAGGACATGCCCTCCAGTCCAGGCAGCATCCTGGTAAATCCCCTCTGCACCCTCTCTAAAGCTTCCACATCCTTCCTATAACGAGGCGACCAGAACTGAACACAATATTCCAAGTGTGGTCGAACCAGAGCCTTATAGAGCTGCAGCATAACCTCGCGGCTCTTAAACTCAATCCCCCTGTTAATGAAAGCCAACACACCATATGCCTTCTTAACAACCCTATCAACTTGGGTGGCAACTTTGAGCGATCTATGGACATGGACCCCAAGATCCCTCTGTTCCTCCACACTACCAAGAATCCTGTCTTTAAGCCTGTATTCTGCATTCAAATTCGACCTTCCAAAATGAATCACTTCACACTTTTCCAGGTTGAACTCCATCTGCCACTTCTCAGCCCAGCTCTGCATCCTGTCAATGTCCCGTTGCAACCTACAACAGCCTTCCACACTATCCACAACTCCAGCAACCTTCTTGTCATCGGCAAACTTGCTAACCCAGCCTTCCACTTTCTCATCCAAGTCATTTATAAAAATCACAAAGAGCAAAGGTCCCAGAACAGATCCTTGTGGAACAAGGGCGGCACCGTGGCTAGCACCACAGCCTCACAGCTCCAGCGACCCGGGATCAATTCTGGGTACTGCCTGTGTGGAATTTGCAAGTTCTCCCTGTGTCTGCGTGGGTTTCCTCCAGGTGCTCCGGTTTCCTCCCACATGCCAAAGACTTGCAGGTTGATAACTTAATTGGCCATTATAAATTGCCCCTAGTATTGGTAGGGAAATATAGGGACAGGTGGGGATGTGGTAGGAATATGGAATTAGTGTAGGATTAGTATAAATGGGTGGTTGATGGTCGGCACAGACGCGGTGGGCCGAAGGGCCTGTTTCAGTGCTGTATCTCTAAACTAAACCACTGGTCACCGAGCTCCATGCTGAATACTTTCCATCTACTACCACCCTCTGACTTCTATGGGCCAGCCAATTTTGTATCCAGACAGACAACTTTCCTGAATCCCATGCCTCCTTACTTTCTGAATGAGCCTACCATGGGGAACCTTATCAAACGCCTTGCTAAAATCCATATACACCACATCCACTGCTCTTCCTTCATCAATGTGTTTTGTCACATCGTCAAAGAATTCAATAAGGCTTGTGAGGCATGACCTGCCCCTCACAAAGCCATGCTGACTGTCTCTAATCAAACCATGCTTTTCCAAATAATCATAAATCCTGTCTCTCAGAATCCTCTCCAATAATTTGCCCACTACTGACGTAAGACTGACTGGTCTATAATTCCCAGGGTTATCCCTATTCCCTTTCTTGAACAAGGGAACAACATTTGCCACCCTCCAATCATCCGGTACTACTCCAGTGGACAGTGAAGACGCAAAGATCATCGCCAAAGGCGCAGCAATCTCTTCCCTCGCTTCCCGTAATATCCTTGGGTATATCCCGTCTGGCCCCAGGGACTTATCTGTCCTCATATCATTCAAAATTTCCAGCACATCCTCTCTCTTAACCTCAACCTGTTCGAGCATATCAGCCTGTTCCACGCTGTCCTCACAAACGACCAGGTCCCTCTCACTAGTGAATACTGAAGCAAAGTATTCATTTAGGACCTCCCCTACCTCCTCCGACTCCAGGCACAAGTTCCCTCCACTATCCCTGATCGACCCTACCCTCACTCTGGCCATCCTCTTGTTCCTCACATGAGTGTAGAACGCCTTGGGATTTTCCTTAATCCTACCCACCAAGACTTTTTCATGTCCCCTTCTAGCTCTCCTAAGTCCATTCTTCAGTTCCTTCCTGGCTACCTTGTAACCCTCTAGAGCCCTGTCTGATCCTTGCTTCCTCAACCTTAAGTAAGCTTCCTTCTTCCTCTTGACTAGCTGTTCCACATCTCGTCATCCAAGGTTCCTTCACCCTACCATCCCTTCCCTGCCTCATCGGGACAAACCTATCCAGCAGTCTCAGCAAGTGCTCCCTAAACAACCTCCACATTTCTGTCGTGCATTTCCCTGAGAACATCTGTTCACAATTTATGCTCCCCAGTTCCTGCCTAATAGCATTGTAATTCCCCCTCCCCCAATTAAATATTTTCCCATCCCGTCTGCTCCTGTCCCTCTCCATGACTATAGTAAAGGTCAGGGAGTTGTGATCACTATCACCGAAATGCTCTCCCACCGAGAGATCTGCCACCTGGCCTGGTTCGTTGCCAAGCACCAAGTCCAACATAGTCTCCCCTCTAATCGGCCTATCTACATATTGAGTCAGGAAACCTTCCTGGACACACCTGACAAAAACTGCTCCATCCAAACTATTTGCACTAAGGAGGTTCCAATCAATATTAGGGAAGTTGAAGTACAAGCTTAACCACACATGATGTGGATGCAGGGGAATACGTTCCTACAAAACAGCATCCTTATCACTTAAGTCCAGACAAACAAGCCCAAATAAAAGCAGAAAAGCAGAAATCCAATACATGCTGAGAAAGCACCTAATTGAACTCAGTCAAAGCAGTTGGAGTTCACCGACAGTATTAGTGCCTAAACCTGATGTTCAACTGGAATTTGCATAGACTACAGAAAAGTTAATGCAGTAACAAAGGCAGATTCCTACCCAATTTCTCGCTTGGAAGACTGTATTGGCAGAGTGGGCAGTGCCAAGTTTCTTAGAAAGATAGATTTGTTAAAGGGATACTGGCAAGTTCCTTTAACACCCCGAGCTAAAGAAATATCAGCTTTTGTCACAAAAGACGGTCTTTACCAGTGCCGAGTGATGCCATTTGGGCTAAAAATGCCCCAGCAACCTTTCAGAGACTAATGAATCAAAGCGCTAGCCAGTGTTCCCGATTGTGTCGTTTATCTTGATGATGTGCTGGTATACTGGCTTTTTTTTTTGGAAGGACCACTTGAAACAGCTAGAAACTGTTTAAAAAAATTACAAGTAGCTGATTTAGTGGTAAATCTGGCCAAAAATGAATTCGCAAAAGCGAGAGTAACCTACCTTGGGCACATAGTAAGGGAAGGACAAGTGTTGTCAAGAATGGCGGATGTATAAGCATTGGTGTAGTTCCCTACCCCTGAGGTTAAGCGAGAAATCATGAGGCTTTTGGGGATGTTTGGTACCAAATTTCAGCACCGTAGCTGGTATACTAACATATTTGCTACAGAAAAAGAAAACCAAAGTAGTGTGGTCAGGGAAGTGCCAGGTATCTTTTGAAAAGCTGAAGGCCATTTTGACTAGTGAACCAGTGTTGTCTGCTCCAAATTTCACTAAGCCCTTCAATGTGGTGATTGCTGCTAGTGGCCTGGGGGTTGGTGCAGTCCTGTTGCAAGATGATGAATCGGGCATAGAAAGACCAGTGGGATAGTTTTTAAGAAAATTAAGTCACCACCAAAAAAGAAACCTTAGGTCTCTTATTGGTTCTTAAACATTTTGAAGTCTATCTCTGCCATGACTACAGAGAGACACTGATATATACTGATCATAACCCCCTAACCTTTGTGGAAAAATTTAAAACTCAGAATGCCAGAATATTCTGATGGAGTTTACTGTTGCAGCCCTAACACTTAAAAATTGTCCACACTTCGGGCAAAAATGTTATTGCAGATGCTTTGTCGCGAACCTAACTTTATTTGATTTATATGAGTAAAGATGGTACAAAGTAAAATTGTATCAATTAGAAATAAAGAGTGAATGGGAGTGGAATGGGTGCGGAAAATGTGTTTTAAAATGTTTTCAACTTCTGTTTTTATACAGTGTAATGAAATGCATTCAAAAATGGTGTTTCATTTCTCCAAGGGCGGAGGCGTTTAGTGAGCCCTTCTATTTTTCTTTGTAAAATATGTTTTAAGAAATAATTGTTGAATTTTGGACATTAAATCATCTGGAGATTGCTGAACTTTGTGGGTTTTTTTCTTAAAAGGAAGGTCAACAGCCGGATGACCAGTAAACAAGTTTTCACTGGAAGACACATGTTTGTAAAGAACGCAGCTGGGGATTTGACCTTAAGAGCTATTTGCTTGCTAATAAGTCAGGATTCATGGCTGTCATAGGACTTGCCTCTGTAAAAAGTTGGCTTCATTTTGAACTGTTAAAAAAAAAGCCAGTTGGTTTGGCTAAAAACAAGCAGTTGGAGTTTGCTTACTAACCTGCCAGGAGAAGATCCACCAGCCTACCTTTCTCTCTTGAAAAGCAAATCCTGCATCATATTGTACTATTGCCTCCTGTATTTGAATCCTGAATGTTTGCAGAAAACCTTGCATCTTTGAAGGAACTCTGCATTGAACGAGTGAGAATTGAAACCTTTGTTGCTGCACGCCTGATGTAAGACCTATGTGAAGCCTTCTGTAGCTGCATTTCTTGAAAGCCTACCCAGACTGTTCATCAACATTGCCTGGAAAGATTCCTAGTGGCAGCCATCTATTCGCCTTTGGGACAGCTTGCCAAAACAAAGGATATCCATCATGCCTTCTTTGAAGCATAGGTGTCTGTTTTATTCTTTCTATTTCTTTGTAACAGCTGTAAACAAAACCCCTTTTTTTGTTGTTCCTAGTTAACCAGTTGTGTATGTGTGTGCGTGTATGAGGGCTAGGATAAAAATAAGGGGCTTTAATATTTCAATTGCGCATATGTTTATATTGGTTAAGACTTGGGGTATAATAAATGGATAATTTAGTTGTTTATTAAAGAAACCTGGTTGGTGTGCTTTATTCTGGGGACAAATAGAGTATCTTATTCGATAAGTGGAAAAATGTAAATATATGTTGTGAGCTCTGGAGAAGTGGGACTGAATTAACAGTGCACACCTCCCGCCTCGCTTGTAACAGTATCATGCCTGCTACCTTTAAGCCTAAATCATTGATATCTATCATGAAAAGTAGGAGACCCAAATACTGAGCCCTGCGGAATCCCACTCAAAACAGCCTTCCAGTCACAAAAACACCTATTGACCATTACCCTTTGTTTCCTGCCACTGAACCAATCTTGGCTCCAACTTGCCATTTACCCTTGGGTCGCATGGGCTTTTACTTTTCTGGCTCGTCTGCCATGTGGGTCTTTGTCAAAAGCCTTGCTAAAATCCATGCAGATTACATCAAACACACTACCCTCATCAACCCTCCTTGTTACCCTGTCAAAAAAATTCAATCAAGTTAGTCAGGCACAACTTTCCCTGAACAAATCCATGTTGACTGCCCTTAATTAATCAGTGCCTTTCTAATTGACAATTTATACTGTCCCTCCGAACTTTTCCCAATAAATTGCCCACCACCAAGGTTAGACTAACTGGCCTGTAGTTACTCAGTCTATCCCTTTCTCCCTTTTCAAATAATGATACTTTAGCAGTCCTCCAGTCCTTGCGCACCACGCCTATAGCCAGAGAAGATTAGAAAATGATGGCAGAGCCTCAGCTATTTTCTCCCATGCTTCTCTTAACAGCCTGGGTTGAATTTCATGTGGGCCTGGCGATTTATCTACTTTCAAAAATACTAAACCCCTAAAAATGTCCTATCTCACTGCTTATACATTCCAATATTTCACACTCTTCCTCCTTAGCTACAATGTCTGCATCATCACCCTCTTTTGTGAAGACAGATGCAAAGTATTCATTAAGACCCATGCCCATGTATTCGGCCTCCACATACAGGTTACTTTTTTGGTCCTGATCAACCATACTCTTTCCTTAGTTATCCTCTTGCTCTTAAACATCTTTGGTTATCTTTGATTTTACTTGCCAATACTTTTTCAGTTGCTCTATCTGCTTTCCTAATTCCCTTTTTAATTTTACTCCTACACTTCCTATACTCCTCCAGATGTTTTGCAGTATGTAGCTCACAGTATCTAACATAAGCTTCCCTTTTCTGCTTTATCCTACTCTCTATGCTCTTTGACATCCAGGGGGCCCTAGATTTGGGAGTCCGACCCTTTTTCTTTGTGGAAACATATCTGTTCTGAACCTTACTATCTCCTCTTTGAATTCTTCCCACCTTCAAGTAACTGTTTCCAGTCCACTTTTGATAAATCACATCTCAGCTTAGAAAAATTGGCCTTTCCCCAACTGAGAACCTTTATACCCAGTCTATCTTTGCCCTTTTCCATTAAATATGCTAAATTTAACTGAATTATGACCAGTATCACCAAAATGCTCTCCCACTGGAGGGATTCCCACTGGTTTAATCAAGTGTGACAATTTACATAGATACATCTTCTTTCCTTACTGCTACGCAATCTTGTTCTTTTGGTTTTGTATCTGTTCAAGGAATCTTTGTCTCCCATTGCAACATATAAAAGCAAAACTCTACATCACTACATAAATATGTCTTACCTGGATACAATTTTTCCAGTTTTCTTTACTTGGTTTATCCTCCAGAATTTTCAGTGCAAACTTGAGCGCTCGACCATACATTTTGTTCACTAGTGCATGCTTGTATGCGAAAGTTAAAACCTATTAAGATGAATGACAGGAAAAATAAGCAAAATAGATATATGGTAACATAAGAAAAAGAATTAAATAAAAAATGTGCCTGCCTCAATTTTCTGACAAGCACTCGAATGTTATTTCTCTGCTCATTTTATGTTTTATGAACATGCAAGTAGAGGACTTAAACTTATTTGAACATTAAAATGTCCATGCTTTTGAAGCTCTGGTAGAATAAGAACTCTGCTGGGACTGATTGAAAACCCATGGTGGTTCTGGTAGAGGTAGGGTTCTAATAGGATTCCCCTGCCTGGCTTTCTACCACTATACCACCTGATTAAGAGCAGCATAATAGAGGAAAATCCAGCCACGAAAATCACCAGACAATTCAATCCTTAATGGCATCATATAGAAGTCCAGTCTTCTCCTCAGCTGACATTCTCTAATACACATTCTTCCCTTGGATATTTTTTCTCCTCCCTGGCCTCCCTTGGCTTGTGAACTGCTGCATGGCTAAGATCAGATAGCTCAGCAGAGTCCAGGAATTAAAGCTGGAACTCTCTGCTGTACAGTTCAGCTACTTGGTGCCTTAACTAACCAAGCTACTGGGGAACCAATAATGAAACTTTGAAAAAAATTATTCAAAAGTGAAAACATCCAAAATAGCAACTTCAATCTATTGATGGTACTATTTACTGCAAAACTGCATTGCTTTACAGAGAATAAAGGAAGCAAGCAACAGAAGTTCAAAACAAACTTTTTCTGATGTGTATGGACAACAGTCATAATTATGGCTGACAATGCAAGAAAACTAAACTGGGCATGGTTCCCGACAAGTATCTTATGTGCCATGTGATTGGGGGGAGGGGGGGGCTGTATAAAAATATCAAAAGAGCAGCACAATGACAAGTCAAAACAGAAAATGCTGTAAATACTCAGCAGGTCTGGCAGCATCTGTAGACAGAAAAACAGAGTTAATGTTTCAGGTCAGTGAACCTTCATCAGAACTGATGAAAGGTCACAGACTTGAAATGGTGGCTGGGATTTTATGGCAGTAATAAAGTCCTAATGTCAGGACCTAAAGATGCCCCCCCAGCCAGGAGAAACATCTTTCCTGCATCTACTCTGTCAAGCCCTGTAAGAATTTTGTATGTTTGAATGAGATCACCTGTCATTCTTCTAAACTCTAGAGATTATAGGCCCAGTCTTCTCAATCTCTGCTCAAAAGTCAATCCCGCAATTCTAGGGATCAGTCTGGTGAACCTTGGTTGCACTCCCTCTATGGCAGGTATATCCTTCCTTAGATAAGGAGACCAAAACTGTACAAAATACTCCAGGTGCGATCTCACCAAGGCACTATATAATTGCAGCAAGACTCCTTTACTCCTGTACTCAAATCCTCTTGCAATAAAGCTCAACATACCATTTGCCTTTCTAATTACTTGCTGCACCTGCGTGATAGCTTCCAGTGACTTATGAACAAGGACACCCAGGTCCCTTTGGACATTAACACTTCCCAAACTCTCACCATTTAAGAAATACTCTGCATTTGTTTTTCCTACCAAAGTGGATAATTTCAAATTTTTCCATATTATAGTGAGGGAGCCCCGGTAACGGCAAAGATAATGACATGGCAGAAGGAAAAGCAAGGGTGGAGCCCAGGTTCTCTGATGGCTCCATGGAGGTGCTTCTCCAGGCTGTACAGGCACAGAGGGAAGTCCTGTTCCCTTGGGACAACAGGAGGAGACCAGCTCATCAAACCAAGCAGCCTGGATGGAGATAATATTAAGTTTTCAGCCTTAAACTGAAGATAAGTAACAGATTAGAGAAAGGGGTGCCCACCCAGTTAGCAGCAATGCCCAGGCTGCAGCCTCTGTGGAGGACACCATCAGGCAGAGTTGATCTGCACAGCCAGTACTGAATAGCTGCAAGCAGGAGGCATCCCTGTGACACTGTGATAGACAGTTAAGCTGCCAGTAACATAGGAATAGTGTGTGTCTTTGATGGGCGAGTAACAATGGAAATTTACGTGCTTGCAGAAGAGAGCTCACAATGCAAGGGAAAGATCAAGTACCGGAGGTGGCATGCCATACATGATGATCCTCACACTTATGGAGTGATAGACTTTGGAACTGGGAGGTATGACAGACAATTGCTGATGGTGAGATGGGTGTGGATGCCCCAATAGAGTAAGTGGCCGAATGGATGGGAGCAAGAGAACCTCTGGTGTGCACAAAGCATCGTGCTCATCTGTGCAACACTGGTCACGTAGAACTCCAGATGATGAGTAGTCAGAAGGACGTGTTGGAAAGCGCAGTGCCCTCTCATCGCTCTTCTCTCTCTTGCACGTCATGGACAAGAGTGGCCAGCTGTGTGACAGCCCTCAACCTCTGAGGGGGGAGAAGGAGACCTCAGAGCATGCACCATCACATCATTCACCTGCACCCTCCACCAGCGCAGATACTCTCATGCCAGTGGGTACTTGTGTGTGACTAGCAATGAGGTCACAATCTGGTGAGCACAGCACAGATGTGCCCGAGCAGCTGATGAAGGCAGTGACAGTTGAGGGCACTCACATTTGGAGGAGTGTCGGAGGGCATGGCGATGCTAAGCTTCAGGCTGATAACATGCTTCTGGAGTCATGAACAAGGCAGCAGATGCTGGAGCTGCAGTGTGAGGTACGCGAAATCTGACTGAGCTTCCAGAGGCTTTGCGCACCCATGCGTGAACAATGGAGGAATCCATCCAGGCCGAGTGCAGCCATGTCTCTGCCATTTGTGTGCACAGCACCCCCTACTGAGAGAGTGGTGACTCTCTTGGACAGCCACATCCAGCAAACCACACTGTGGATGCTGGAGATGTGTGTGAACCTGGATTCCACCGCCTCCTCCATGAACTCTATGGAGCAACAGCTGGGCAAGAGGGGGTCGAGATGCCCTCATCGCTGCGTCCTCAAACTCCTCAGATGAGCAAGAGGGACAAGTGTGCCCTGAAAGGGAAGAGAGCAGCTGCCTGAAGCATCTGGGAGCTTCTCTCAGGGCACTCCTGGCATGGATGGTGGTCCTCAGCCCCTCCAACAGTGACGCCAACACCTCAGGAAGCCGTGATGACAGAGGCGGCTCCAGGAACTGTGCAGGAGACCGCCAATGTCTGGGCCCTCAAGGCCACAGGCAACCAGAGGACGACCGCCATGTCCATCGAAAGACACACAGCAGGAAGGCCAGCTGCCTGCTTCCACCTCAGCTGACAGCGCAGGGGAAGCACCACGTAGGAGCACCTGCAAGTGGTGAGGAAATCCACCTAGCTGAACTTGGGTTTTGCAGGTTATATTATGTATATAGATGTCACCTTGCCGTTTATTTGCTGCAATGAATCCTGAAATGATGTACCACAGAAAGATTCCTTCAGTTATTTAAACACTACCGGGTTATTAACAGATGGATAGCTCTTGCAAAGGATATGATGGGAAGAAGCACACCTGATGAGGTCAATGCATTTCCCATGCTGTGCCCTCATGTGATGATGGGTCTAGGGATATGATAAGTGCATTCAAGGACAACAAGGCTTTAGATGGTGTAAGATTTATTTGATTGAAAGGGTGAGCAAGGAAGGCTCATCAGAAACATGTGAGTCGCGAGCCTCCCTTGCACGTATCTCATTGCACCCTGCCTGCAGTCCCTCTGGGTCTTCAGCACATTGCGCCTGGTCGCCATCCCCCTCCAAATCCTGATCCTCAGAGGAGGCATCGTACTCCAGGACGTCCTCATTGTTCAGAGATTCTCCCCTTTGTAGCGCTAGGTTGTGCAGCATACAGTGATATGCATGACCTTGCTGGGGCATATTGAAGGATCCACCGGTTCTATCAAGGCATCAGAAGCCCTATGGCCTGCTCAATGGTCGCTCAAGTTGTCACTTGGCAGGTGTTTTATCTTTCCTCTGCATCTGTGCTGGGGTTCCACACAGGTGTCAGTAGCCATCTCTTCAGTGGGTAGTTCTTATCACCTCATATCCATCCTTGAAGGTGCCCGGGAGCCTGAGAAGGTCAGGCACCTGGCACTGCCTTAATTTACCAGCATCGTGACAACTTCCTGTGCACCTTGCACAGACCTGAAGAATCAATTTGCAGTGTTCGTAAACCAGTTATACATTGAGTGAGTGGAAGCTCTTCCTGTTGATGAAGGCTGCTGCTTGGTCTGTGCAAGCCTTGATGGCCACAAGTGGGCAGATGATGACACCCTGCACCTGTGGGAATCCAGCAATGGGCCCTGAATCCTATAGCTCTCTCAGTCTGACTGTCCAGATCAGTGCGAAACTGCACGTATTAGCTGGCCCTCTTGAAGTGGCATTGGTGATCATCTTGATGCAGCGAAGAGCCGCAGACTGGGCAATTCCACAGATATCACCAGAAGATCACTGGAATGATTCCGAAGCATCGAAATTCAGCAGCACGGTGACCTCCAACACCACAGGCTATGGGTGGCCATCACTTTCCATTGGGCTCAACTCCTCCTCCATCATGGTGCACAGCTTGGTGACTGCCTCCCTGGAGAGGCACAGTCTTCGGCGTCACTGCTGCTCTGATGTTTTCATTAAGCAGAGCCTCTGATGTAGACCCTCTCCGGTGTGGGTACCATATTCTATGCGCAAGAGTCTGGTTGCATGCTCCTTATTACCTTCCTCATCGCTGCTCCCTACCAGCCTCATGATTCTGCTGCCCCTCTGGGTGCTGCTGCCACACTCCCGGTGGCTGAAGCTCTCTTCCTCTCGGATGCTCCTCTTCTCTGGAAGTCTCAAGGCCTGACTGAATGAGAACCATAGCAAATTGCTGCACTGACTTCTCAGGGCCTCCCATGCCCCACTCACTTCTCAGGGCCACCTACTCCCCCGTACTTTGTACACACAACTGCCGACTCAGAGAAGACACAACCAAAACACCTCTGCTGTGGTAGCCAAGTTTGGCTTGCGTCTAGATTCCTACTGCCGTTGTCTACTTAGTTTCACCCTCCGTGCCAAGCCACACTACCTCTCACAATGGTTGCTGACTTCAGCTAAGATTGAGCTTCCGTCTCCCCTTAGCTGGCAAGACTCTGAAGCTCCGTTGTTCTCGTGTGCCCTCACAATATGGAAAAACGCTGGTAAAATAGCAATTAATTGCCTGTCTGACAAGCTTAATCACATTCCCACTGCCTTCAAGTGTTGCCTCCTCCCACCAGCCGGCCCACCTCTGGGAATAGTCCCGGTGTGTAAACACACCAGGCTGCTCTCCCGGTACCTTTCACCCCCATTTCCCCGCCCTTCCTGCCTTCCAGTTCAACTCCAATGCGCTGGCAAAATCCCCACTGTTAACTGTTTCTCTCTCCACTGATACTGCCAGACCTGCTGAATATCTTCAGCATTGTCTGTTTCTAGTTCAGCTTTCCAGCATTAGCAGTATTTTGCTTTTGTCTTAACACAAAGAGAACTTGTTTTTAGTAAAAGCGTCAGGGTTTCTAGCTGAACAACAATAATATTTTTTATATGTGGAGTCTGAACAAATGAAAAAATGTGAAATGTTGCTTTGAAAAAAAATGAATTTGTGCGCATAAGAGAATAAACAAGTGATAGCACAGGGTGCAGGATATATGCTATAAACCCAAGGGTCCCCAAAGTGTTGACCTGCAACTCACAGCTAAAAACACTTTGGGCAACCACCAGACAATGGTAAGCTCCACAGGAAGGGTTATGGTTTGTTCCCTCAAAAATAATTGATAAAAAACAAGTTTACCTTAGCATCAGTAAGTTCTGCCCACTTAAGTATCTCCAAGAAGGTTTCAGTCAAGCTTTTGAAGCTGTCTTTGGGATCATCTTCTCTACTGTCCATTTCTACTGAGGCAGCACCATCCTGTGAATGGAACTGAAGAAGTCTATCAGCCAGTACACAGCCCTTTCGGCACAAAGCATCAATCAGGGAGGATTTTTGTCTTTCCATATCACTGAGCGTAGGAAAAGAATGAACATAATAAAAAAGTTTCAACATAGCAAGAATCATACACCTTAAAAATAGTTACTATAAAGGTTGATTCAAACATTATCCTGGAATACAATTTTTTTGAAGTTGCTTAGCAAAATTAGCTTGTTGAAGTACAGCAAAAACTTTAAGAACTTACTCAACAAAGGTATCAGAAGTTATCTGGTTCTCGGCACAGAAATTAATAAAACCTTTCAATGCTTGATTTCAGTAAACTTAGCCATTTCTTTGCTTCATTTATTTCCCCAAAGTATGGATATTTAAACAAAAATTCAATATTTCAAACTATGCAGATATTCTCATTTAAAAACTGCTTTATTTCTACATGCCCGCTATCATCATTTGATTAAACAAAATAAACTAAAACAGAAGTTATTTATTTAAATTCTTGAAGCCATGGATCAGTATCAGAGGCAGAAGCAAAGAGTCATGAAATAAATTCAGCATTAGAAGTGAGCAATTTCTTAAGGTCACGTTGAGTACTATAATTAACAGAAGTTGGCCAGAGAAGTAGAACACTGGGATTGCCCAGACACTCAATGTATCATTTTCCAGAAATCTCTTCTATAGGTCAGCAATGAAAACATTAATAATTTTCAGTTATGCACCTCTTGACAGTAGCTGCTTCGGGTCTGGAATCAGTCTTCATGGCTAGATGAATTGCTAATGCAGTTTGATCAATATGAGATATGACATCATTTGCTGCTTCCACAACGTCATCCATTCTTGTAATTCGCTCCTAAATGAGAAAGGTCAAAATTCTTGTACTGGCAGTAATAACAAAGGACAAGTATTTACACATCAGGAATGTAGAAAATGCTCTAAGCTTTGTTATGGTGGGGGGAAGGGGGTAAAAAGCTTTTTTTAAAAGTTGGATTAAAGGAACAGAAGCTGAGCGAAGGTGAAAGAGTTAGAGGTGATTGCAAGATTAGTTGAAAAGATGGGTATTAAGAAAGTCTTTAAAAGATGGAAAGAAAAGTGGAGAGCTTTAGAGAGACTTCCTAGGAGTGGGGCCAAGACAACTGAAGACTCTCATACCAATGGCAGAGCCAGGATGCATGGGAGGACGTAAATAGGCGGAATGGAGGATGCAAGGCTAGGGGAAACTGTAGTTTGAATGGGGTGAGGCTGTGGCAGGTTTGAACACAAGTGTGAGGGATATTCAAGTCAATGTGTTGGGGGACAACGAAACAATGTTCATCAGCGTTGATTAGATGTTAATGTGAGATAGGATATGGATAGCTGAGTTTTTAACGAGTTGGAGTCTATGGAGGATGCAAAGTTAGCAAGGAGGATATTTGAGAAAGTGGGGGAGAAATTGGCTGGCCCCAAAACGAGTGTGGAGATCGCAGTACGTTCTTAACCCTTGCCCATTCATTGCATTGTTGTCAGCTCGGTAAATTTGTGTCGCCTGTCCTTTTATATGATTGCTGCATGCAGCTAGTGCTTCCTGTGCTTTTCATTGGTTGCAGGCGTCAACAGGGGGCTCGCTATTGCTATTGGCTAGGGCAACTTAAAGGCAGCCTGCGCTTCTTAAAGAGGGGTGTATCGTGGCTGCAAGTAGTGGTGGGACTTTTTCGAAAGTAAATTCTTGATGTAATACATCAAGCAATGGCTAAACATGTGGAAGGTTTTCATACAATGCACTGGAGATCTTAGTACAAGAGGTGACAAGAAGGGGAGACATCCTGTATCTGCAGGGGAAGGGGGGTTTGGGATGGCAGGAGACCAACGAGACTTATGTTCAAGGAGGAGTGGAAACAAGTAGCTGCAGAGGTCATAGAGTCATACAGCAAATTCGGCCCATTGTGTCTGTGACATTCATCAAGCACCTAGTCCCATTTTCCAGCACGGTCCATAGCCTTGTATGCTATGGCATTTCAAGTGCTCATCTAAATACTTCTTAAATGTTGTGAGGGTTTCTGCCTCTACCACCCCTTCAGGCAGTGTATTCCAGATTCCAACCACCCTCTGCATGAATTTTTTCCCCCTCAAATCCCCTCTAAAGCTCCTGCCCCTTACCTTAAATCTATGCCCTCTGGTTATTGACCCCTCCACTAAGGGAAAAAGTCTCTTCCTATCTCACCTATCAATGCCCCTCATAATTTTGTACACCTCAATCAGCCCCCCCCCACCCCCTCATCCTTCTCTGTTCTAAGGTAAACAACCCTGGCCTTTTCAGTCTCTCTTCATAGCTGAAATGCTCCAGCCCAGGCAATATCCTGGTGAATCTCCTCTGCACCCTCTCCAGTGCAATCACATCCTTCCTTTAGTGTGGTGACCAAAACTGTACACAGTACTCCAGCTGTGGCCTAACTACCCTTTGCACAGCTCCAGCATAACCTCCCTGCTCTTATATTCGATGTCTCGGCTGATAAAGGCAAGTATCCCATTATGCCTACCTTATCTACCTGTGCTGCTGCCTTCAGTGATCTACGGACAAGTACACCAAGGTCCCTCTGACTCTCTGTACTTCCTCGGGTCCGACCATCCATTGTATATTCCCTTGCCTTGTTAGTCCTCCCAAAATGCATCACCTTACACTTTTCAGGATTAAATTCCATTTGCCACTGCTCCGCCCATCTCACCAGCCCATCTATATCATCCTGTAATCTAAGGCTTTCCTCCTCACTATTTACGACACAACCAGTTTTCGTGTCATCTGCGAACTTACTTATCATACCTCCTATATTCACGTCTAAATCATTAATGCACACTACAAACAGCAAGGGTCCCAGCACCGATCCCTGTGGTACACCACTGGTCATAGGCTTCCACTCGCAAAAACAACCCTTGACCATTACCCTCTGTTTCCTGCCACCAAACCAATTCTGGATCCAATTTGCCAAATTGCCCTGGATTCCATGGGCTCTTACCTTCTTAACCAATCTTCCATGCGGGATCTTATCAAAAGCCTTGCTGAAGTCCATGTAGACTACATCAACTGCTTTACCCTCATCTACACATCTAGTCACCGCATGGAAAAATTCAATCAAGTTAGTTAGACACGTTCTCCCCCTGACAAAGCCGTGCTGACTATCCCTGATTATTCCCAGCCTCTCCAACTGGAGATTAATCCTGTCCCTCAGAATTTTTTCCAATAGTTTCCCTACCACTGACGTTAGACTCACCGGCCTGTAATTATCTGGTCTATCCCTGCTACCCTTCTTGAATAATGGCACCACATTCGCTGTCCTCCAGTCCTCTGGTACCTCTCCCGTGGCCAGAGAGGATCTGAAAATTTGTGTTATAGAGCCCCTGCTATCACCTCCCTTGCCTCACATAACAGCATGGGATACATCTCATCTGGGCCCGGGGATTTATCCACTTTTAAGCCCGCTAAAACCACTACTTCCTCCCTTTCAATGCCAGTATGTTCAAGTATATCGCAATCCCCCTCCCTGATCTCTACACCTACATCGTCGTTCTCCACAGTGAAAACAGATGAAAAGTAATCATTTAAAACCTCACCTATGTCCTCCAGCTCCACACACAGATTGCCACTTTGGGCTCTAATGGGCCCTACTCTTTCCCTGGTTATCCTCTTGCCCTTAATATACTTATAAAACGCCTTAGGATTTTCCTTTATCTTGCCCGCCAATGTTTTTTCATGTCCTCTCTTCGTTCTCCTAATTACTTTTTTAAGTACCCCCCTAATGCCTCTGCTGTTTTCAGCACTCCGAATCTGCCATAAGCCTCCTTTTTTTTCCTGATCGAATACTCTATATCCCTTGACATCCAGGGTTCCCTGGACTTGATGGTCCTACCCTTCACCTTAACTGGTACATGTTGGCTCTAAACCCTCACTATTTCCTCTTTGAATTACTCCCACTCGCCTGATATAGACTTTCCTACAAGTAGCTGCTCCCAGTCCACCTTGGCCAGATCCTGTTTTATCCAATTGAAATCGGCCTTCCCCCAATTCAGTACCTTTATTTCTGGCCTGTCTTTGTCCTTTGCTATAGCTACCTTAAATCTTACAGAGTTATGGTCACTATCCCCAAAATGCTCCCCCACTGATACTTCTACCACTTGTCCAGGTTCATTCCCTAGGATTAGGTCCAGTACTGCCCCTTCTCTTGTCGGACTTTCTACGTATTGGCTCAAAAGGCTCTCCTGTATGCATTTTAAGAATTCCTCCCCCTTTAAGCCTTTTGCACTAAGACTATCCCAGTTGATATTGGGGAAGTTGAAATCCCCTACTATTATTACCCTATTATTTTTACACCTCTCTGAGATTTGCCTACATATCTGTTCCTCTATCTCTCCTTGACTGTTTGGAGGCCTGTAGTACACGCTCAGCCAAGTGATTGCTCCCCTTTTGTTCTTAAGTTCTACCCATATGGCCTCATTTGAGGAACCTTCTAAGATGTCATCCCTCCTTACTGCAGTAATTGATTCTTTAATCAACAGTGCAATGCCACTTCCTCTTTTACCCCCTCCCATATCACGTCTGAAGATTCTATACCCTGGAATATTGAGTTGCCAGTACTGCCCCTCCCTCAGCCATGTCTCTGTGATAGCAATAATATCATAATCCCATGTGCTAATCAATGCCCTCAATTCACCTGCCTTATTAGTAAGACTCCTTGCATTAAAGTGAATACAATCCAGCCTAGCATTTTTCACTTGTGCCTTAACAGGTCTATATTTGCCTTCCAGACTGACTCAGTTTCTCTTCCATGTTTGGCTGTGCCTCACCCCCTACTGTACTTCCACTCTATCCCATCCCCCTGCCAAATTAGTTTAATCCCCCGCCCCCCCCCCCCATCAGCACTAGCAAACCTCCCAGCAAGGATGTTGGTCCCATTCAGGTTCAGGTGCAACCCGTCCAACTTGTACAGGTCCCACCTTTGTCAGAAACAGACCCAGTGATCCAGGAACCTAAAGCCCTCCCTCCTGCACCATCTCCTCAGCCATGCATTCATCTGCTCTATCCTCCTATTCCTATACTTGCTAGCACGTGGCACAGGGAGTAATCCAGAGATTACAACCTTTGAGGTCCTGCTTTTTAATCTGCTACCTAGCTCCCTAAATTCTTGTTGCAGGACCTCATCCCTCTTTCTGCCTATGTCATTGGTACCAATGTGCATCACGAGCTCTGACTGCTCCCCCTCCCCCTTCAGAATGTCCTGCAGCCGCTCTGTGACATCCATGACCCTAGCACCAGGGAGGCAACATACCATCCTGGAGTCTCGTTTGTGGCCACAGAAACGCCTATCTGCATCCCTTACGATAGACTCCCCCTGTCACTTCCACCCCTTTTCCTCCCTGCTGTGCAGCAGAGCCTTCTGTGGTGCCACAAACTTGGCTGTTGCTGCTTTCCCCTGGGAGGTCATCCCCCCAACAGTATCCAAAGCGGTACATCTGTTTGGAGGGGGGAGGGGGGGGGGGGGGGGGGGGGGGAAGGGCCACAGGGGACTCCTGCACTACTTGCCTGCGCCTACTACTCCGCCTGGTGGTCACCCATCCCCTTTCTGCCTGTGCACCCATTACCTGCGGTGTGACCACCTTGCTAAACGTGCTATCCATGATGTTCTCAGCATCGCGGATGCTCCACAATGATTCCTGGAAGTGTCCCTGATTTCCAACTTGGCACAGGAGCAGCATATCACGGGGCTGAGCTCTCCTGCCATGACTTACTCTTAGATTAATTCATTACTCCCTTAATTAAAAAATATTAATTACACTAGGGGCCTTGTTCTACCACTACAATCTAAAGTCCTTAATAGGTTACACTGAATTAAAAAAAACCTTTAGTAGTACTCACCTTATCACTAGAGGTTTGTTCAACCAAAAAACTTTCCTCTTATTTTTTTAAGCTATTTAAATGCACTAACAGCTGCTACTCACCCAACCAATAGCCTTGCAGATTTCCTGTGATGTCACTAAGTTTTTTTCGAGTCTCAGCGCGCACCGAGAGAGAGAGCAGGTCCGCCAGCCGCTGCTCCGGTCTTCAGGTAAGTGAGGGCCTCGAGTCCCGCGCTCTCTTTTACAGCTCCTGTTCTGGATCAGCTTCTGCCCAGGTCCGCGAGCCGCTGCTCCTGTCTTCAGGTAAGTGAGGGCCTCGAGCCCCGCGCTCTCTTTTACAGCTCCCGCTCTGGATCAGCTTCCGCCCAGGTTCGCCAGCCGCCGCTCCTGTCTTCAGGTAAGTGTTTGCCCCATGAACATGGATGAAGTGCAGGAAGAATTTTAATGATCTAACATGAGTTGTCAAAGTGAATTAATTCAATTTCAAATGACATATCCTACCAATTGCACTCTAGCCTCATCCACTGCTCAATTCTCTACATCCCCATCACCCATCTACCAACAATCTTTGTCAATCAGTACTCAATCCTTTAACTCAAATGCTTTAAGTCACCCTCACTCACTTAGCACTGTTAGCCTTACACCATAACTTACTGTTCACACACAGTGGCAGCTATTTAACCATGACAGCCACATCACCCAAATCTATAACAGGACATGCACTGACACACTTGTCTTTGCAGGAGATTGTGGCACATAACAGCAGGCAGCAGCAAAGAACAGGAGGAAGATAAGATTACCTGCATGTTTAAACTCAAATGGCGGAAACAGTGCTGGTCATCATGGGAAGGGACATCACTGAGGCCATGGTGGCGGAGCTGAAGAGATTGATGAGGGTATCAGTGTACCTAATCCTCCTCCTTTAATTTCACTTCTCCTTCAGCCCACAATCTCTTCAGACACAGAAGCTGTTGATGATGTAAACATACACTTCTTACTTTCTCCTCTCTCCTCACCACAACCCAACCCTTGTCCATTGTTAATTTCAGATACCTAAGAACTGGTGCCTACCCAGTCATTGGAAGAGGAGGAAGAAGACAGTGAAGATAAAGAGGCATCCTCACTCTCTCTTATATTTGCAGCCACCAGCTCAGACACTGACACTGTGCATATTTTACAGGCTAGGATACAGGGCGGATCTGCACATGGTGCAATGCCAAACATAAGCGTGCAGGAGCCAGGGCAGTGAGAAAGGGAATTGCCGATGCCAATTTACCAGAGTGTGAGGTCGCACACGAGTTCTTTTGCACAAGAAATCAGATGAGGACTTTGATGGGCCAGGCTACAAAATAAAGTTGATTGGTAAACATAACCAAATGCTCGGTACACTGGAAAGCCTGCGCTCAATGTCAAGCAGCATGGAAGAGTCCAGCACCAACTTAGCACAGGGCTTTGAGCAGAGCTTGTAGCCCATCCTTTTGAACATAGGACAGGTGGGCAACTCTAATAACACACCTGTAGAATCCAAGATGTAGCGACTGATGGTCGATATCGCAGCTTCCACGACAGCACAAATATCTTACATCACTGGCTGTCCCTCGATTTGAGGATGACGTCTACTCAGGGTTGTGAGTTTCTGCCATGCGTCTTCATGTGACTGAGCAGGCCAATATTTGACCTGCACACCTCTGGGCACATGGCACAGGACGTCCCACAGGTAGTGGGATCCGAAGTGCAGGATTTGCTTCCTTTTCTCTTCTTCATTGTCGTCGCTGTGCCTCATCATTAAAGTATTGGGACTCAAAAACATGATGCAGCTAGGTGGACAAGTTGTCACCATTTTGAGCGGTTGGCAGTAAGCTCCTCCCAGTTATCAAGGTCAATGTAGCCACGTTTCAAGAGCTTCAGAAGGTCTTTGAAGCATTTTCTTTATCCTTTCCTGGAACGTTGGCTATTTGCGAGTTGTAAGAACAGGGCCTAGCGGGGAAGACAATATTCAGCCATGTGCACACAGTGGCCAGTTCATCAGAGTTGCTTTTGCAGCTGTTTTGCCTGAATGCTTGCGGATCTGGCTTCAAGAAGGGCTCTATCGTTTGTTTGACGGTCCTCCCATTGAATCCGGAGGATGTGGCGGATGCACTGTTGATAGAATTTCTCTAGTGCTCTTATGCGTCACTGATACACAGTCCAGGTCTCGCTGCAGTACAGGAGCCTGGCGACGACAACTGCTTTATACACTAAGACTTTTGTTGATTTGCAGAGGCCTTTGTTGTCAAACACTTGTTGCCATAATTTGCAGAAGGCTGAACTGGCACAACTGATCCGGTGGCGAATCTCATCCATAGTGGCCTTTTGAAAGGTGTAACTGCCAAGGTTATGAGAAGAGCTCAAGATATTCCAGAGTCTCTCATTCAACAAATATGGGAGGTGGAATAGTTGGCTGACCAGATAAGGGTTGAAATGTCAGTTTTGTTTTGGCAACATTCAAGGACAGACTGAGTTTCTCGTATGCAGAATTGGAGAGATCAAGAGCGGCTTGCAAATCTGGTGCAGAGTCATACAGTAGCTTACTTATTTTTATTTACGGCACAGATAGAGGCTGTTCAACCCATCGAGCCCAAGCCAGCTCTCCATGGAGCTATGCAGTCAGTCCCACTCCCTGGCTCGATCCCCGTAGCCCTGCAAGTCCATTTCTCTCAGGTGGCCATCCAACTTCCTCTTGAAGTCATTGATCGTCTCCGCTTCCACTACCCCTAGTGAGCAGCGAGATCCAGGTCATTATCATAAAGAACTGCTTCCTCATATTTCCCCTGCATCTTTTGCCCAAAACTTTCAATCTGTGTCCCTTAGTTCTTGTAACATTTGTTAACGGGAATAGTTTTTTCTTGTCTAACTTATCTAAGCCTGTCATAATTTTGTACACTTCTATTAAATCTCCCCTCAATCCCCTTAGAGTCATACAGCATAGAAACAGGCCCTTTGGCCCACCTAAGAAGAACAATCCAGCTTTTCCAACTTAACCTTGTAACTAAAATATGGCATCCATGGAACCATTCTGGTAAATCTCCTCTGCATCCTGGCTAGACCCCTTCTCATCGCATTGAAATTAGTGCTTTTCCAATCTAGACATTCTACCTTATTTTGTTCCTTGCTTTGCTGCATTCCTAATCTAAACCTTAAGATACAACAATCACTCTTACCCAAGTGCTCCCCCATCAAACACTTGGTCCACTCAGCCCACCTCATTTTCCAGCACCAGATCCAGCAATGCCTCTTTTCTAGTTGGGCTGAGAACATATTGATTAAGGAAATTCTCCTCAACACATTTTAGAAAATCCTCCCCCTCCTTACCCTTTACTATAAAATTAGTTCAATCGATATTTGGGCAATTAAGTCCCCCAATATCACCACTCTATAGTTCTTGCACATCTGTTATTTCACAGCACGTTACTTCTTCAAAGAACTCAAAGTCATAGAGTCCAATAAATTGATTAAACATGATTTCTCTTTCACAAAATCATGTTGACTCTGCCTAATTACCTTGAATGTTTCTAAGTGCCCTGCTATAATTATAGCTTCTAATATTTTCCCTATGACAGATGTTAAGCTAACTGGCCTGTAGTTTCCTGCTTTCTGTCTCCCTCCCTTTTTGAATAAAGGAGTTACATTGGCAATTTTCCAATCTAATGGAACCCTCTCTGAATCTAGGGAATTTCGGAAAATTAAAACCAATGCATCAACTAGCTCACTAGCCACATCTTTTAAGACCTTAGGATGAAGTCTATCAGAAGCTGGGGACTTGTCAGCCCACACCTCCAACAATTTGCGCAGTACCACTTCCCTGGTGATTCTAATTTTCTTGAGTTCCTCCCTCCCTTCCATTTCCTGATTTACAGCTATTTCTGGGATGTTACTTGTATCCTCTAAGGTGAAGACCAACGCAAAGTACCTATTCAATTCATCTGCCATCTCCTTAATTTCCATTATTAATTCCCAGGACTTACTTTCTATAGGACCAACATTTACTTTGTTAACTCTTTTTTAAAATATCTATAGAAACTCTTACTATCTGTTTTTATATTTCTTGACAGCTTTCTCTTGTACTCTAATTTTTCCCTCCTTATTAATCTTTTAGTCATTCTTTGCTGCTTTTTATATTCTGTCCAATCTTCTGACCTGCCACTCATCTTTGCACAACTGTCCTTAAAGTTTGATACTATCTTTAACTTTTTTAGTTAACCACATATGGTGGGTCCTCCCCTTGGAATTTTTCTTTCTCGTTGGAATGTATCTATTCTGTGTATTCTGAAATATCCCCTTAAATGTCTGCCACTGCATCTCTATTGACCTATCCGCATACAGTGAGACCTAGATAACATTCAGGCTTGGGCTGATAAGTGGCAAGCAACATTCGCGCCATACAAGTGCAAGGCAATAACCATCTCCAACAGAGAGAATCTAAACATCTCCTCTTGACATTCAATGGCCATTATCATTGCTGAATCACCGAACATAAATATCCCGGGGTCAATATTGACCAGCAACTTAACTGGACCAGCCATATAAATACTGTGCCTTGTAGCGCACACTCAGTCATTTACATGAACTGAAAGGGATTACACTCCCTCAAGGCTCAACTGGTGTGTGACCACAGGCAGCTCATCATGCAGCTGAATGTTCATTATCCTGGCAGTAGTCACAATGTCTTCAGTTTTAGAGCCTTTTCATTGCTTACTTTTATGAAAAACTTTGTAATACTCTTTCTGCACGAAACTAGTGTCAAGGTTTGTCTGCAAGGCATGATGGACAGGCTTGACTGAAATAGGTCAATGTTTAATGCTGAACTGACATTTGTAGAGTCAGGAAAACATGTTTTCTGCACTTATGTAAGAACAGAATAAAATAAAATCAAAGAGCCTAGTTGTTAAAACCACATAGCTGCAGAAATAGAGCTATCTCAGGAAAAAGGGGAACTTTAGGTTTCTGGCAAGGGTTAAAACAGGAACCATCTGTGAGGGTCTATGTGCTAAGCCATCATGAGACTAGGAGCAAACAATGATGTAGTCTTAACCCAATCATGTTGCGTTAGATCATGCCTAATACGACAAGACAGAGACCCCCTAAGAGGGATAAAAAGAGGAGAATTCAGGACCTCAGTGGCACACTTAGAGAGGAGTTAACAGAACATTGTCGGCACACTTAGAAGATAGACAGACTACGGTCAATAGAACACAGCAAGAAAGGAAGAGAGAAAGAGAAGTCCATGCCCCAGCGAGCTCAGAAGTAAGAACTGGTGCTGAGCTGCAGCTGTATACCTATTGCTGTTGTTAAGTATTAACTTCATATTTCTTAGTTAAACCTAATAAACGCTCTGATTTGATCACAGAACTTGAGTCCGTAACTTGTAGGTTTATCTTGGTCAAGAATCCCAATGCGAGGCAGGTTGGGTATTCTGCGTCTCACCTTTATTCAAGTAACATCTACTTGAAACTTACACATCACGTCTCTCACTGAAGGCCTTTTGTGCACATATGTATGGATTCCAGACTGGAGTCATTAGCCACGTCAAGAGTGATAATCCTTGTTGCTTTGATTTGGTCATTTACAGGTGGCACTGAGGGCTGCTGCAGAATGAAGAAATTGTGACTACTGCCAGGATAATGAGCATTCACCTGCATGATGAGCTGCCTGTGGTCACACACCAGCTGCACCTTGAGGGAATGTAGTCCCTTTCAGTTCATGTAAATGACCGCGTGCGCGCGTAGTCAATGGCCTCTTGCACATAGGGAAGCCTGCAATCTGTGCAAATTGTGCTAGCTCCATCCGCTTGTCTCTAGCGAGGGGAATGAGATGTGGCTGTCTCTCTTTGTATACAACCTCAGTGACCTCCATTTTGCCGTTGTGTACTGCAAATTGCAAGATGTTGCTTATATCTCCAGCAGGAGCCAGACATATAAAAGTGAAGTGCCATGGTCAGACCATGACAACCACAGGATATGCTGTCTTTGCCCTACTTTTGAGTTTGCTGTTATTACTACAGCAGTTGGAAGATTTCTATCACAATGGGCTGGATTTTGCCAAGCTCCCGACATCAAGGTTGGCCCGGCAGAAGCCTGCCATGGAGTTCGACACTGGGAGGGCCTGCCCAATCCTCCAGGCGGTGGCACGGCTCTGTGGCAGCCCCTCCCCCTCTCTGCCCCCAGCCGCTGGGCGATGTGACCTCAATTTCCATAATTAAATCAATAAAACAAATTCATTTAAATGTACTTACTGGCAATATTCTGGTCCTGCCGCAATCTTCAGCGTGATGGCCAGCACTCCTACACCTTCAATTCCCCATATGGGGAAAGCAGGCATGACACTGGTGGGGAGTGGGGGTTGGGGACTGCCTGCCTCTCCCACATGATTGGGGGGGGGAGTGGGAGGGGGTTGGTGCCCGACCGCCCTGGCTATTTCAATGAGCTGCTGCGTGGCAGATTGCGGCGGCTCTTTGGCATGCGACCCGCATCTATCGGCTGCCATTTTTTGAGTTCGCCACCAAGAAATAAGGTTGAGGCAGCAGGGTTGGCCCCAAAAGACCATCTGCCGATATGGCCTCCTGCTGAGAGCCCTTCCCCTACCCCTCCCTATTCTAGCAGCTTGCCCTGCTTTGCGTGGTCGCACTTCAATCTCCCAGTCATGCTCAATTTGTAAAGAAAGCCCTGGCAGGCTTGCCGTGTCTGGAAGCAACTTTTCAGCCTCTAAATGAACAAGAAAGCACTTCAGCACCGGTCAGACCACTTCCTGCTGACTATTCGAATTTTAGCCAAGTATACGAAAACTCCAAAAGCATGTACAATTGCAGAAGCAGCCAGAAAAAATAATCCAGCAAACTAACCTGTAAGCAGTTATTGATCTGCTTAAATAGCGCTGGTGTGAGGAGGGTGGTGGGGGCGGTGGTTGTGGCTCCATAATTTGGTTGAGCACATGTTCAATTGTGCAAAGTCAAGACAGGGCACAGGCTGAAGCGCAGCATTCGAAGATGGTTGTGCTGGCGTCAAATCAGCACTGCACATTGATTGACATCATAGCATGCCTGTTCTGCATGCTGCCGGCAGTTGTTAAGTGTGTGTGCATGTAAAACCTTTTACTAAGATTGTGTCCAGCGCACTTCCTGTTGGAAGTATGCATGCTCATCTCTGACCCCATTATTGAGCATTAGGAGGCCCAAAGCATCTAAAATAATGGGTGTTACACAGTCCAATTTCTCCTCCAGTAAATCTAGATACGACGAGGGTTTCAGCAGTGGTGGAGGTGAGATAATGGTGCGGGTGAGTGATGATGCAGAAATGGAGATAAGTATTCTTGGTGATGAATAGGATGTGGGTATAGAGCTCATCTCTGGGTCAAACAGGATGCCAAAGTTTCACTGAGCTAAGTTTATTCCAAAGTGTAATTAGGGAGTAGGGACTGAAAAATGTGGTTACAGTCTTCTACATGTTCAGTTGGACGAAATTTTGACTCATTTATGACTTGATGTCAGACAGCCTGACAGTACTGATGCAGTTATGGGTAAAGGGAGTTAGAGCTGGATCTCGTCAGTATATGTTACAACTGTAAATTGACCCTGTGCCTTCAGATAATGGGCTGAATTTTATCGGTCCGTCGGCTCGTGGCCCATTAAAATTCTGCAGGGAGAGGCCCGCCTCAACCCATGACATCAAGAAGGGCTCGCCACATATTACTGTCAGCGGGGAGGCCTCGGTGTGCACCCACCCCCCACACCCCCGCCACCTGATGGTGGGGGGGGGCCCTTCATCTCTGTATGTAGATTGCCACTAAATATATTCAAATTAACTTACCTGCCATCCCACGCCGATTTTACAACCTCCGTTCAGTCTTCACAAGCCTTCGGAACTCTGCAAAGTGTTCCTAAGCAAGAACCTGGTGGGGAGGGGGGAGGAATAATAATTTCAGGGCGGGAGGGGTGGAGGAGCGGGGAAATCAATTTTTATTGGATGTGGGGATGGTGGGAAGGGGTGGAATAGCAAAAGATTGAAGGTTGGGGGGGAAGTTCGGGTATTTGAAATATCAATTGATGGTCATTTTGGGCAATGAAATTACCTTTCTGGGGGTTGGGGAAGGGCCTCCATCATATAATTTTATATTTAATATAAATTAGTAATGTTTTCCATTTAAAAATGTAAATTAGTTCTAAGGGCTTAAAGCCCTTTAAAAATGACGCCGGCGCCTGTCAGGTGGCACTGGATGCTGTTGTCAGGGACGTGCAGTCTCCCATACACATCATCAGGGTGGGCGCTCCGCCCCCACTATTTAAATGAGCTCCTGTGCAAAATATCGGGGAGGCTCCTTGGCGGCCACTGAATGCGGGCAGCCCGCCGAGTTCAAAGGGCGCCGTCGCAGAGCGCCGTGCCCGAATAAAATTCAGCCCAATGTCATCACAAAACAACTAGTAGAGTAGAAAAAAAGAGTGGCCAAGGATAGATCCTTAGGTGACTCCAGAGGAGACTATGCAGCTGTTATGGTTTAGAACGATGCTACTAGCATTGAGGGAAGCTATATTTTCTATAATATTGCGTGCATTTATACATTGATTCAAGCAACTTTCAGACGAATCTTAACCTTTTCATTGTCCAATTGATGCAGTCGTGCAACATACAGAGGAAGATGGGTAGGATAAGACTCTTTCAATTCTTCATAGAACGTATTTTTGTCCAATCTACAAAAAAAGAGAATCCTTCTGTTGGTGGATTTTCTGAAAACAAATTTCAAATATTCCCTGCAATTTTATCGACATAACAAGCCTACAGAAGTCAACAACCTTCTCAAAACTGTCAGTGCAGCTTACTGAAGCATTACTATCTTCATACAATGAAAAGCAAAATACTGTGGATGCTGTAAATTTGGAAGAAAAACAGAAATTTCTGGAAATACTCAGCAGGTCTGGCAGCATCTGTGGAAAGAGAAACACAGTTAATGTTTCAGGTCTGTGACCTTTCCTCAGAACTGGCAAAGGTTAGAAATATATCGGGCTTTGAGCAAGTGAAAGGGTGGAGGGGAGGAAGAAGAACAAAAGGGAAGGTGTGTGATAGGGTGGAGGGCAGGTGGGATTAAATGACAGAGATGTCACAGAACAAAAGGCAAAGGGAGTGCTAATGGTTGTAGTGAAAGACAAAGCATTAGTGCAGAGAGTGTGCTAATGAACAGCTGTCCGAAAGCAAAAGCATGAAAAACAAGTTTAAGACAGGCTTAAAAAAAAAAATAATTTTTTAAAAAACTGGCAGTCATGCTCTGAAAGTGTTGAACTCAGTGCTGGGTCCAGAAGGCTGTAGAGTGCCTAATCAGAATATGAAGAGCTGCTCCTCGAGCATGCATTGAGCTTCACTGGAACACTGCAGTTAGCCAAGGACAGAAATGTGGGCACGAGAGCGGCGTGGTGAATTAAAATGGTAAGCAATTGGAAGCTCAGGAACATGCTTGCGGACTTACTAGAGATGTTCCTCAAAGCGGTCACCCAATCTGTGCTTGGGCTCCCCAATGTAGAGGCGACAACATTGTGAGCAGCAAATACAGTATGCTAAATTGAAAGAAATACAAGTAAATTGCTGCTTCACCTGCAAGGAGTGTTTGGGGCCTTGAATGGTGAGGAGGAGGTAAAAGGGCAGGTATTACGCCTCCTGCGATTGCATGGTAAGGTGTCGTGGAAAGGGGACAAGGTGTCGGGGACAATGGAGGAGTGGACTAGGGTGTCGCAGAGGGAACAGTCTCTTCAGAATGCTGACAGGGGAGGGGAGGGGAACATGCGTTTGGTGGTGGCATCACACTGGAGGTGGCAGAAGTGGCAGAGAATGAACCTTTGGATGTAGAGGCTTGTGGGGCATAAAGTGAGAACAAGGGGAACACTGTTGCAGTTCCGGGAGGGAGGGGAAGGGGTGAGGTGTGTGGGAAATGGGTCGGACATGGTCGAGGGCCCTCTCAACCACAGTGGGCGGGGGAATCTTCAGTTGAGGAAAAAGGAAGGCATGTCAGAAGTGCTGTTGTGGAAGGTTGCATCGTCAGAACAGATGCGTCGGAGACAGAGGAATTGGGAGAATGGAATGGAGTCCTTACAGGAGGCAGGGTGTGAAGAAGCATAGTTGAGGTAGCTGTGGGAGTCGGTGGGCTTATAATGAATAGTAGTGGATAGCCTATCCCCAGAGATGGAGACAGAGAAGTCGAGGAAGGGAAGTGTCAGAGATGGACCATGTGAAGGTGACAGAAGGGTGGAAATTGTAAGCAAAGTTGAAGCAGTTATCCAGTTCAGGGTGAGAGCAGGAAACAGCACTGACACAGTCATCACATCTTCACGCAGTTAGCTCCCTGTCAGTCAGGCACTAGAAGTGGCACGGAGTAGATATCGAATGATTTTCTACAGGGAGGGAAAACATCGTGACACAAGCTACTCCCAGACAATTCCCCATGTTCAAGGCATTGACTGAGACTAAGATAACCTTCTCAGGGGGGTTGCAAAGGAGTCATCATGCATGATCTAAGGGAAAAAAATTCTCCCCTCTGTGCCTGTTTTCTCAACATTGAAAGCGACCTGAATTTTCCTCTTTGTCTAAGCAGCCATAATTATATTGTGTAGTTATCATTAAAAAATTAAAACGTAGAAATTAAAAACAACTGAACTCAAGAAAACTGAACTTAATATAACAGTTTTAAAGAGATGCCTCATGGTTGCTGAAACGACGGACACTGATGATATTTGACTAAACTGAGCAAGTTATTTGAGAATTAGAAGCATCTTCTTTGACTTGGAAACTGCAGTGCTAAATCTAGACATGTTAGCAATTCAACGGATGGTTAGCATTCCAACCAAAGAATATGAAAAAGGCGTGCCATCTATGTTATCAGTCTTGAAGCATGTTAAACTACAGTACAAACATACACAACTATGCCATGAATATGCCCTCTTGCAAACCATGTATTAATAACATAGACTGCTATATTTTATAAATGTGAAAAAATATACTATTTTACTCTTTTGCAAAGTAAAAGTTGTTTATACCTTTACCATTATTATATTTTCTGCCATTTTCCTGTTTTATTTATAATCCATTTATTTGTATTGATTTGCCTCTTGTATTAAATATCAATCTTTCCCTTTGAAATATGAGATTTCAATTTTAGCATTATTATTATTGTGCCAGTAGATGTTACCCCTTTGATAAGATACTTAATGTAAAGTATGCCAATTTTTTTCTTCATCTTGAATATTATATCCAATATTAGTCACCAGGAAAATCAAACAGTCGAACCTTAAAGGATTTCTAGCTTCAGCCCCCTTGATCTAATCATGTAAACACATGAATTATATGACGAGTAGTTCCTTTGGAAATTTTCATTTCACTAATGTAAAAAAAAGTATAACACACAAGGAGTGGAGACAAGATGGTTATAAAAAGTGTTTCACAAGGGAAAATTAAACTGGGTGTACTGTTTCCTGAATGAGGGCCAAATTCTCTGGGTTTTAAAGCATAACCGTAAATATAAAAAACAAAACAGGACTCTTCAGAGATTTGGTGAAATTCAGTAGATGCACAGCATATATGATTCTACAGTTAAAGAAAGATTAATGAGAAATGAAAACAAGCATTAATAAATTATGCATTTCTTGAATGCCCACTAGAGTTCCACTGGCAAAGGCCTTGGAGAGGGTTGACAGCTTCCTTACTATTCATCCAGTTGAAAATGGTGTGTGACAGAAAAAACATGGAAGGAGAGGAGGAAACAGGAGAAATATATTCATGGGTACATATGAAATATGTAGATTTAGGTACACATCAAAACCAAAACCTGTGGAATTTAATAAAAAAGTTAAAAATAACGAAATAATCTTTTAAATATGCATTGAAATTAGGAAAGGAGCAAATTTGGAAATATATGTGAAAGTATATAGATCAGAAAATCAAACTGCTACTGATATTAGGGAAAATAGGTATATTCTGGAACATTCATAACATACAAAATATTAAAAGCCAAATGCATTCCATAATGTTAAGACACCTGAAATGATTTGAGAGGCTAACATTGGCTGGAATTTTTCATTGGGCATGGGGGGGTACCGCCAACTGGCTGAAAAAACAGTGGCGGGCCCACCTCCGCTGGGCCTGTGGGCCAGACCGGATTGTATGCTCCCCAGGCCCTTAATTGGTCTTGGATAGGACTTCCACCTCCTTGAGGCAGGTTTCATCAGGTGGGCTTTTTGAGGCCTCAGCCGCCTGCCAGCCAAGGGTAAAATACCCGTGGCAACAAGCAGAGGCCCTTAAATGCCAGTTAAATGGCTACTTGATTGGCCGGGAGTGGGCAAGCCGTTTCTCGCCGCCGTCCTGCGCAAATTGGCAACAGGGGCGGGAGGGGGTCGGGTACAGCAACCCCGCCTCCTGCTCAATTTTACATCACCCCCACCCCATCACCAGCCCGCTCGTTTGGGGGGGGGGGGGGGGCGTAAAATTCTGGCAACAGATTTTACTATGAAAAATAACTTTTAAAATTTTAAATAGAGTGCAATTGGTAAGAATAGTGAAACTTCTCTTGGCAATAAAATTAATGAAGGATTAAACTCCAAATCAGCTTTACTGACCTACCCACATCTTGGAATGAATACATACTTGGCCATCCACTGTATCTTCAGGTCTCTCAGAGCATCAGCGAAGTCATCTTTAACATCCTTCTCTTTATCTACATCTTTCTCTTTCTCTTTGTTTCCATTTTTCTGCTTATTTGGTGATGGTATAAGATGATATTGCACAGACACCATGTCCTGTTATGCAACAAACAGGAAATAATGTCAAAAATCTGGACTACTATTCCAATAAAGTGAAGAAACAGAAAGGAATATTCATTCCTAGCATTCACATTTCTTATGGCTTGATAACATTTACAAGACTACCACAGCATTTTTTAAAACTGGCTTAAAAAGATATTTAAATATTTTATTTGATCCAATCACACAGCTTGTAATAATTTAAATCTGATGCCCCAGTGCTTTTGCTCCCACCTTACTTGCTGATATGAGGTTGATACATAAGTGAAACCAAAGTCATTGAATAATATACTGTAAACACTAGAAGTTAGAAAGCAGGATTAGAGAAAAAAATCAAATGAAGCAGCAACATCCTTCGCTTTTGCCTCACTCCTCTTTATAGTTTAGAGAATTCCTTTGCCTGATTATGCCTCAAATTTAAACCTTTCACCCTTGTGTTTAAATTCCTCCATGACTTTATTCTTCCCAATTTCCTTCAGGTCTCCATCACTCCCGAAACTCACCATTCCTGAGACTCTGGCCTCTTGTGCATTTTCCTCTCTTCTCTCCACCACTACTGTTTGTTTATTCATCAACTTAAACACCACTGTCTGGAATTCTCTTCTTAAAGCTCTCCACTGCCCTCTTTGTTTTGAGGTCGTGCTTAAAACGTACCCCATTGGCCAAGATTTTGGTCACCTCTCCTAATATCTACTTTGGTTCGGCATCTGTGAAGGTCGGGGGATGTTTTCTATGTTAAAGGCTCTATATAACTGCACATTATTGTTCTTGATTATGTTTGAATGGTTGGGACTCTAATTATTGCCTCCATCGCCCTTCCTCACGACATGACTCTGCTTCTCGATCTTTTCTCTTTGTTCGCTCTCTGTTGTACCTTCCAAGGTGTGGAACTGCACATGGGGAGTTGATAATACCAAGGAAGATTTTAGATCAAATGAGCTTAGAGGTAATAACTGGGGGAGGAAGGAGTTAGGTGGAAGAGGAGTAAAAAGAGGAATGGAGGAAAGAGGGAGAAGAGGGATAAGAGGAAAGAACATTACATTATTATAGCGACTACATGAATGAAAGTTCTTTTTTTCAGCAATGATTTGCAAAGGGGCCTGACAAACCTGATTGTAGTTATTGAAGCGGTGACTAAAGCAGTGGACAGGGAAATGTATATGGACTTCCATAAAGTCCCTCAAAAGAGATTATTAGCTAAAGCTGAAGCTCATGGAATTGAAGGCAAATTATTGGTCTGGTTAGAAGATTAGCTCAGTGGCAGGAAACAGATAGTAGGGATAATGGGCAAGTACTCTGATTGGCAGGAATGGCTAGTGGCGTCCCACAGGGATCTGTGTTGGGGCCTCAACTAATCTCTGTACTTATTAGAGAATTAAGATGACAGGGGTAGAGAATCATATATTCAAGTTTGCCAATGACACAAAGACAGGCGGCATTGTAAGCAGTGTACCTAGAAGCATAAAATTACAAAGAATATGAAGAGATTAAGTGAATGGGCAAAATTATGGCAAATAGATTTTGATATAGGCAAGTGTGAGCTCATCCACTTTTGACCTAAAAAGGATAAATCAGAGTACTTCCTAAATATGAAAAGCTAGAAGCAGTGGAGGTCCAAAGAGACTTGGGATCCATATACATAGATCGCTAAAATGTAATGGACAGATACAAAAAATAATCAAAAAAGTTAATGGAATGTTGGCCTTTATATCAAAAGGACCAGAACACAAGGGCATAGAAGTCATTCTGCCGCTTTACAAAGCCTTGGTTAGACCATACCTGGAGTACTGTGTTCAGTTCTGGACACCACACCTTAGGGACGATATACTGGCTTTGGAGGGAATGCAGCGTAGATTTACTAGAATGATACCTGAACATCAAGGGTTAAATTACGAGGCCAGATTACACACACGAGAGTTGATTTCCTTGGAATTTAGACAAATAAGGGGTGATCTGATTAAATTTTTCAAGATTCTAACAAGAATTGATATTGGAGATATAGAGAAACTATTTCCACTTGCTGGGGAATCAAGCATTAGGGGACATAGGACCCAGGCCTTACAGGAGTAAAGTTAGGAAACACTTCTACATGCAAATGGCAATTGATGCTGGATTAATTGTTAATTTTAAACCTGAGATTGACAGACTTCTGTTAACCAAAAGTATTAAAGAATATGGGATAAAGGTGCAATCATGGAGTTAGGTCACAAATTAACCATGATCTCAATGAATGGCAGAAGAGGCTCAAATGGCCTACTCCTGTTCTTATGTTTATTTTTTGTTGTTTGGGTAGGGATTGGGAAATCTTCTTAATGGAGAAGCTCAAAAACCTTCTCAGAATGGAAGGTGGTAAAGGGTCACTTTTAGGAGGGGGCAAATTAACTTGCAGCAGGACAGCGCTTCTCATCAGGGTGGGGGATGTCTGGGGGGTGGGGAAGATAGGTCGTTAAATCTTTACAGTAGGAGAGATTCATGTGTTGGGTACTGCAGTAGGAGTGTATTAATTCATTCTGTGAAAACCAATCAGCAAAAGAAAAAACTGCAGAAATAAATCCATGCTATTATGCGGTTATCATCAGGGCCTTTTAAATGTGGGGCTAGTGTTGACAGCTTTGCGCTTCTGATTTCCACATTGGTGCCACTATATTTCAATTGTGAGGGTGAAATGGGGACAAACCACCCTGTCTAACAAATTTACAAATAGTAACTGACAGTATTAAACAGCTTGTCAAATGCTTTTATAAGGAGGCTGGTATAGTCAACTATTTATGCTTCTGTTTTCAATTAATTCTCATATGTGCCAGTTCTTAACACCTAGCGAGTGTAGAGAGAGCATCGTTAGAGTGAATGATCTGACATTACTTCAATCTATCAAATGGCGCTATGGGGTATCTTAGTTAATGGATCACCTAACATAACACCACAGTACTACTTACCATTTTTAACACATAACAAACAATTTCGATTGGGTTTTATTGATGTTAATATTATGTTTTTATATTGGTTATTTTGAACATTTGAATGAAATTTAAATATCAAGTTATAAAAATTAACAGATAGTGAAGATGCAATTGAAAATAAAGAGGCAATGAAGACCAGTAGCAGTTTAGAAAACTATTTTAATTGAGTTATAAATTCATATTCCCAATTCTGTTCAATTAAATGTTCTTATTCGGGCAGTCAGTTTTGGTCACTATTGGCCATGATATATTCATTAACCATTTACATAATTGTAGCTACCTTACACTTTATACTTGAACTTTTGAGAGAGATCAAATAATAATAATGTGTAAGCACAGCATGACACATAGAATGAATGTGTTTAGGAAATGTGTAAATTGAACTCAAGTAGCCAGTGTGTTTTTGAAAGCTGTTGGGACAAATCTGTAAATTAGTATCCAACACAATTAGTGACATGAAGTTAGAAAATAAAGTTGCAAATCTTTGATATTGCATATGCTCAGAACAACAGAAATAAACCAAAACACAGGAATATATTTTCCAAATATAAATCTAGGTCAGAAAATTGTGAAACCTTACAAAATTGTAAATATTTTCAAAAATACACAATATAAATGTTTAAACATGTACAAAAGCCACTGAGTAGCTTCCACATATCAATACGTAATCCTCCAAGGACTCCAGCTGCATTTTTGTGCCAAAGTGACATCACTATGGTTTATAAAAATAAATAAACCTTCAGAAATAAAGTACAGCTTTGAAGCTATTCTTAATTACTCTAACAAATCAGTGTAACTTTTTATGATCAACTAGAATGACCTTCAATGTTTTATGCAGCATGCAGCAGATTAATAATAATGTTCAAAAGAAAACTGGATAAATACTTGAAGGGAAAGAAATTACAGGCTCATGGAGAAAGAGTGCAGGTGGAAAGGGTCGGGGGGGGGGGGGGGAGGTGTGGGGGTGGAGAATTACTTTAATTTGGACAGCTCTACCAAAGACTGGGACAGGGGACAATGTGTCAAATGGCTTCATGTTTTGTATCATTCTATGATACCCCACCTTAAGTGACAATCAGCTGAATAATTACAATCTTGGGCCAAAAATAACATTCACAAATGACTAGACAAAAATAAAATAGAAGATCAATAACCAAGATCCTATAGTTATGAAAGTTTTCCAGATTGCCAGAAGGAAATCGCTCCATCTAGTCAGGAAAACATGCTATGCTGAATGAGGATTTTTAATTCTAATTGGAAACTTACATTAAACTTTTAAGAAGAAAAGCAGGAATCCTACATTCAACTTTCAAAACAAAACTGGCAGCTAAGATGGCCACCACAATTTGCACTGAAATACCCCACATTCCAAGACATCAAAGTGGAGACACATATCTAAACAGCTCTCATCCAAAACAATGGTTTGAACAGATGAGTGGATGATCTGATATCTCCCTCGTTAGCAAGACATTCAAAGCCATCTTGGAGCATTCACCCCAGTGAAGACGCACCTCCAGGGGTGAACACTGAAATGAAACAATAAGACCTGAGTGAGATTTGGGATTCTTAGACTTTGGGTTGCATTGAAGTGAACACAAGAATACACTGAAAGAATCATGTGCCAATCTCCCAGTCTGTGTGGAAACTTGTGGGAGTTTCTGTTACACACAGCAGACAAGCTTTGAGAGCTAATCAGTGCAGGACCCTAGTGGGTCTGTGCCTCTCTTTCCAGAATCCTGTGCAAGCCTCTCATCGCTACAGACAGACCCTGGGGGAGAAAGCCCCCAACATCACTGTCTCTAAGAAAACCCTGAACCAGGTGGACCAACTACAAGTACACTTCTACCAGCCAGGAACTTCAGAACCATGAATTCAGCCAGAAGATAACTGAATTACCAGACCCCCTTTGTTCTGGACTCTAATCCAACCAAACTATTCTTCATCACTCTGTAACCTATTTGTGAGTGTGAGAGATTCTCGTGTGTGTATGTGTGTGTGTGTGTAAGAGAATGTTGGAGCGTAGTTTATTATTTTATTTAGATCGGGTTTTGACTTTAAGTACAATAAACTAACCTTTCTTGTTGAAACTCAAGAAAACCTTGCTGATTGATTCTTTTCTGATCATAGCACAAAAAGGGTTAAACATTCACTGAATTGGTATGCACATTCACTGTTTAAAAGAAATAAACCCTGTTGCAGTCAAACAAGGAGAGGGACAAGAGTGAAGCCTTTCGACCCCTCCTCACCTGATCGTAACAGAAATTAAGGGTCTGGCGCCTGCGATCAAAACTCAAAGACAAACGAGAATCAGAAGTGGGAAACCAAATTAATCCCTAGAAAAAATGTTTAAGACTTCAGTACAGTTTTCTTGGGGTTTTCACTGTTGGAGTACTAAAATGCCCACATTTGAGGCTAGTACCTTCCTAAACCACAGGGAAGCAACTTGGGACAGGTTAAAAGTCCTATCTATTGAAGAGCTGAAGAATGTAGCTGGGCAGTTAGGGATTATTATCCGTCCAAAAGCTAGAAAACCCGAAATCCTAAAACATGTGGCCGACCATTTTGCGCTTGAACCTGAAGACTCAGGAACAGGTTTAGAGTTGGAAACAGACAGGGTAACATTAGTTAAGATACAGCGAGAACAGAGGGGACTAGAATTAGAATTTCAAGAAAAGAAAAAGGACTTTCCAGAGAGAGGAGAGAGAGCTTCAGGAAAGGGAAAAAGAGCTTTCCAAAGGGCGTTAAGGCAGCATGAATTAACAAGAGGAAATCTCAATGCACCCAGTGAAGGCACCGCTGGTGAGGGAGCTACCTCTAGCACAGGACCGAGTGTTGAGCTCTTAAAGTTCTCTCAATTGATCGTTAAGTTCAATGAGGGGGATGTGAAAGCATTTCTCATCTTTTTTGAAAAGCTGAAGTGGCCGGCAGAGAGCTGGACCCTGTTATTGCAAAGCAAGTTAATAGGAAATGCCCGTGAGGTTTATTCGCTGTTGCCTGCTGAGAGTTCATCAGACTATGAGATGACTAAAAATGCTATCCAGAGTCCATATGAGCTGGTACCGGAGGCATCCTGCCAAAAATTCCAAACACTCCGAAAGGAGCCTGAACTAACTTACCTTGAGTATGAAAGAGTTAAGCAACTCGCCTTTGACCAATGGATATGGGCACTCAAGATACAGCCCACATATGAAAACCTCAGAACGGTGATCCCTCTCGAGGAGTTCAAAAACTCACTCCACCTTTCCGTTAAAATCCACATATAGGAACAAAAGGTTCCAAGAGCCAGGCAGGTAGCAATCCTGGCTTGTCCACAAGCCCTTACCCCAAGTGAAACTTGTACCTAGTAACCCCCAAAAACCCGAAAAGGATAAAAGGTGAGAGGGTGATAGGAGCCCAAACAGCTATGGGCAAGAAGGGAAAGCTAGACACACAGGGGGCTCTCCTCAGACCAAAAAGGACAGTGCTGAGTGCAGGAGTGACGCACAGAAGCCTATATGTTTCTACTGTAACAAGGCAGGCCACCTTTGAGCTGATTGCTGGAAGTTATGGGGAAAACCTGCAGGATTAATCAGGGCACACCAGACCAATACAGAAAAAGGGGCCCTGATGGAAAGCACAGCAGACCAGGCGGTGGCATTAACTGTGGCAGTAAGACCCAGTATACATACCTCAGAGTGCAGGAAAATTTAACAAAATCCCTGAGAGTTACCAGGATTTTGTGTCTGAAGGAAAAGTGACCCCATACACTTCAAGTGAGGCAAGCAAGCCCAGAGTCATAAGTAGGGATACAGGGACCACCCAATCCTTTCTTATGGGAAAAGTCATGACCTTTCCCCCAGAGGATGCACTGAATGCAAGAGTATTAATGAATTGTATCGGAGGAAAGTATATGCCCACACCTTTATATCGGGTGCACCTGGAGTGTGACCTTGTTTTAGGACCGGTAACCATGGGGATTGTCCCTAGTTTATCTGTGGACGGGGATGACCTGCTCCTGGGTAATAATCTGGCAGGGGTGAAGGTTTCCAATATATTCCCTGACCCAGTCCATGGCCAAACAAGCTCCATCAGAGGAGGCTGAACTGACACTGCAGACAGATGACCCTACTGTCTAGTTATCTGAAACCTCCTTTGGGAAGTTAGAGGACCCAAAGGATGTGTTAAACAGGTCTTCCTTGGTCAAGGCTCAGCAAGCCGACGCAGTAGTAAAAAATTAGACTGCCAAAACCGAAGCTGAAGGAGAGGGAGTCCCAGAGTGCCACTATTTAAAAAATGAAGTGTTTAGTTTTAGTTTTAGTTTAGAGATACAGCACTGAAACAGGCCCTTCGGCCCACCGAGTCTGTGCCGACCATCAACCACCCATTTATACTAATCCTACACTAATCCCATATTCCTACCACATCCCCACCTGTCCCTATATTTCCCTACCACCTACCTATACTAGGGGCAATTTATAATGGCCAATTAACCTATCAACCTGCAAGTCTTTGGCATGTGGGAGGAAACCGGAGCACCCGGAGGAAACCCACGCAGACACAGGGAGAACTTGCAAACTCCACACAGGCAGTACCCAGAATTGAACCCGGGTCGCTGGAGCTGTGAGGCTGCAGTGCTAACCACTGTGCCACTGTGCCGCCCTGAGTGCTGATGAGGAAGTGGAAATCTCCTCACATACCTGCGGATGAAGGGTGGACAGTGGTTCACCAGATATTGGTACTGCCGAGGTACCATAAAGACATACTAAGAATAGCCCACAAACTTCCAAATGCTGGACATGTTGGTATATGAAAAAATCCAAGCCCACATAAGACAGCATTTTGACTGGCCAAAACTCCACAAAAATGTGGTCGAGCTCTGTAAAACTTGCCACACATGCCAGTTTGCGGGGAAGCCCCAATCTGGAATAAAACCTGCACCCCTAAATCCCATACTGGCTTTTGGGGAACACTTCAGCAGAATGCTGGTGGATTGTGTGGGACCCATGCTGAGATCAAAAGGGGGCTACCAGTATCTTCTCACTATTATGGATGTGGCTACCCAATTCCCAGAGGCCATTCCCCTAAGAACTATCTCTGCCAAGGTAGTGGGAGAGGGGCTAAGCCAATTTTTTTAACTGCTAGGGGCTGCCTACCAAGATCCAGTTGGATCAGGGCACGAATTTCATGTCTGGTATCTTTCAAAAGGTCATGGGTAATCTGGGCATAGCCCAGCTAAAGTCCTCAGCCTACCACCCACAGTCACAAGGGACTTTGGAAAGGTACCACCACTGCTACAATGACCCCCATGACTGGGACAAAGGGCAGAGATTTCTCTAGTTTTCCACCAGCTACTCACCGAATGAGTCCACCGTTTTACTCCATAGAAAAGTTACAGCACAGAAGGAGGCCATTCAGCCCATTGTGTCTGCGCCGGCTGAAAAAACTAGCTGCCCAAACTAATCCCACCTTCCAGCATCTTGTCCGTAGCCTTGCAGGTTACAGCAAGGTGCATGTCCAGGTACCTTTTAAATGAGTTGAGGGTTTCTGCCTCCACCACCAATCCAGGCAGTGAATTCCAGATTCCCATCACCCTCTGGGTGAAAAAGTTTTTCCTCATGCCCCCTTTAATCCTTCTACCAATCACCTTAAATCTGTGCCCCCTGGTTTTTGACCTCTCTGATCGGGGAAACAGGTCCTTCCTGTCTACTCTACCTAGGCCCCTCATAATTTTGTACGCCTCAATTAAGTCGCCCCTCAGCCTCCTCTGTTCGAAGGCAAACAATCCTAGCCTATTCAATCTTTCCTCATAGCTGCAACTTTAGAGCCCTGGCAACATTCCTGTAAATCTCCTCTGTACTCTCTCCATAGCAATTATATCTTTCCTGTAATGTGGTGACCAAAACTGCACAAAATATTCCAGCTGTGGCCTAACCAACATTTTATACTGTTCCAGCAAGGCATCCCTACTTTTGTATTCTATACCTTGGCCAATAAAGGAAAGCATTCCATATGCCTTCTTCCCCACTCTATCTACCTGTCCTGCCACCTTCAGGGACCTGTGGATATGCACTCCAAGGTCTCTCACTTCTTCTACCTGTCCCTTTGAATTAGTTTTTATTTGGGTCATTTTCTGATTGGCAAGATGTAACGAGTGGCGTGCCACAGGGATCAGCCTTGGGGCCTCAACTTTTTACAATTTATATAAATGACTTGGATGAAGGGACTGAAGGTATGGTTGCTAAATTTGCTGATGACACAAAGATAGGTAGGAAAGTAAGTTGTGAAGAGGACATAAGGAAGCTACAAAGGGATATAGATGGGTTAAGTGAGTGGGCAAAGATTTGGCAAATGGAGTATAATGTGGGAAAATGTGAAATAGTTCATTTTGGTAGGTGGAATAAAAAAAATGCATATTATCTAAATGGTGAGAGATTGCAGAGCTTGGAGATGCAGAGGGATCTGGGTGCCCTCGTGCATGAATTGCCAAAGGTTAGTATGCAGGTACAGCACGTAATTAGGAAAGCTAATAGAATGTTATCATTTATCGCAAGACCAATTGAATACAAAAGTAGGGAGGTTATGCTTCAGTTATACAGGGCATTGGTGAGACCTCATCTGGAGTACTGTGTACAGTATTGGTATCCTCATTTAAGGTAGGATGTAAATGCATTGGAAGCAGTTCAGAGAAGGTTTACTAGACTAATACCTGGAATGGGCGAGTTGCCTTATGAGGAAAGGCTGGACAGACGAGGCTTGTGTCCACTGGAGTTTAGAAGAGTAAGAGGTAACTTGATTGAAACATATAAGATGCTGAGTGAGGGGTCTTCACAGGGTGGATCTGGAAAGGATGTTTTCTCTTGTGGGAGAATCTAGAACTAGGGGTTACTTTTTAAAAATAAGGGGTCGCCCATTTAAGACAGAAATTAGGAAAAAGAATTTCTCTCAGAGGGTCGTGAGTCTTTGGAACTCTCTTCCTCAAAAAGGCAGTGGAAGCAGAGTCTTTGAATATTTTTAAGGCAGAAGTAGATAAGATTTTTGGTAAGCAAGGGGGTGAAAGGTTAAGGGGGTAGGTGTGAATGTGTAGTTGAGGATACAAACAGATCGAGCCGTGATCTTGTTAAATGGCGGAGCAGGTTGAGGGGCCGAGTGGCCTACTCCTGCTCCTAATTCATATGCATTCAAGGAGATGTTTTTGGGACACAGGGATAAGCCTTCCATGTTAGGCTACATTTCCATATTCTGGGAGTGGCTCACGAGAGCCTGTGCAGTGGTTTAGGAGCACCTAAAAAACTCCCTGACAGCTATGAAAAGGCAGACAGATAAACATGCCAAGGCCAGAACATTTTGGTCTGGAGATCATGTGTTAGTACTACTCCCAATACAAGGTGAACCCCCAAAAGCCCAGTTCAGTGGTCCCTATACAGTAGTAAAGAGAATTGGCAGGGTGAACAAAAAAAAAGGTTGTGCCACATCAACATGTTAAAACAGTATCACAGCCGGGAAGGGGACAAACAAGCCCACGTTTGTCAGGCAGTCAAGAATGAGAAGGACGAAAAGTGTTAAGGGAAACCTCCAAGCCTGTTTGTGAAGAAGACACTGAGACTAGGATGCTTTGGTGGAGACTGTTTATTGCTTGCCACGGAGCTTACTTCTCCACTCCTAACAACACCCAGCCACTGCTGGCTGGTTCTTCTTTATAAAGGCATCGGAGTACTATTAATTAATCAACACCCAACACCTGTTCACCCTATTACCTTCAACTACTCGGTATTTAACATCCATTAACAGAACTTTAGACATGAATAGATTCCCCTCTTTAAATTAAATATATATAAAATGAAAAAGAGGCACAAAATAATGATTTTTTAAAAAAAATCTTACATTATACCATGAACCTTCAATAGCACCAGCCATTAATATACTGTATATTCCCCCTTTTTTAAAACAAAAAAAATTGTATAAATAATTACAAAGCAATCTTACCAAAAAATTCACATTTTCCTAACTCATCATAACACTAGACAGCCCTCTTCGAGGACAGCCAACAATTCCTTTGAGCAAGCACATCTCTTAGTAAAATAATCCGACAACTGACGACTTGCGTCGGTCGACCCATTTTATTTTGGAAACTTCTTTTCTTCCCAACATTTCTTTTATACTCGCAAGATCAATCCTCAACCTCTTTTGCGTGACACGTTTTGTCGAATGGATGTTGTCCCAGAGAGGATAGTTATCTATATAGCATTCTATAGGAACATTTTTATGATTGCCCCTTATACAAGAGTTTCTTTAAAATACCTGATAAATACATACCCATATCTATTGCTTCTATCAGTGCAAGAGTCTCAGCAGCTAAGGTGCTTTTAACTATCCTCTTTATTTTTTTTCGATTCCCAGGCTAATGGACAACACTTATCATTTCTTCCCACCAAAAATATAATTAACCCTGCTGCGCTTGAATAACCATCGTGAATATTAGTGTGTGAGGCGTCACTAAAAATTACTAATTTAATTTCTTCTGGGTCACCCAATGCTGGAAACTTGAGTACATTTGTCTAAACTCAATCTCTTCAATGTCTTATTTGTTTTCAGCACTTCCCCAACAGTAGCATGTTTCAGCATGGTGCTCAATTCTAATACATTATAGCGTGATGGAAACCCCACATACCAAATGGAAATATTAATTTCATCGTGTGGAACTTTGCCTGATATTTTTACTGGACATTGTTACAAATAACTTTAAAACACAGAACAGCTAGCAGCCAAGATGGCCACGCACAATTTGCATATGAAAAAAACAAAGAATCAGGCTGGAGACAGATGTGATTACTCAGCCTAGCCAGAGCAGTGGGGTGCTCTCTGATTCACTTATCTGGGATAACCTTATCAATAGGGGTTGTCAAAAGCCATCACCTTTGAAAGAGCAAACCCCCCCACTTATCACAAAGTATGTCTGAACAGCTAGGGGGACAGTCTTAAATTTCAAAGATCATTCTGGAAGTTGCTGATTCAAACACAAAGAGGTGGTCACATCACATGACTGCTTGGGCCACTCTGGAGATTTGTGAGTAGTCACTTAGAAGTCAGACAGTAACTGAGATCCAGCAAGAGAACAGCATTAAAGCCTGGCTGCCCGACCCGAACCTGACTAGAACCGACTACATGTGTTGGGTTCGGGTCGGGTTGGGTTCAGATTCCAAGTTCAGCATTCGGGCTCGGGTCAGGTAGGGTTGGACACTGCTTCCGGGAAGTCACGGGATCAGGCTTACTCATGACTCCCCACAACTCCAGCGGCAGGAATAGCCTGCTGCCAGAACAGATGAAGGAGATTCGTGTTGGGTTGGGTTAGGCGCGAAAAGATTTAAAGGGCTCGGGTCAGCTGTGGTCGGGTCGGGCCCGGATTGGGTTTTAATTTTATACCCGAGCCAGGCTTTAAACAGTATCTCTCTCTCTCTCCAGTAGAGATCCTGAGAAGCCTCAAGCTGCAGCTGGTGGAAGCCAAGGCTACAGATCCTTACATTCAGCAACCAGGGGACAAGGATAAAACCCCTCGCCTGCCTTCCAGAACCTGAAAAGTGAGCCTGAACCGTGCCGTGGCCCAGCAAAGACTTCGTGACTACAATTTCAACTAAAGACTCTGAGACTGAGGTTCAGTATTTAAATTCCATTTATTCATGACTCTACTCCAACCTCCCAACTCTGAGTTTGCCCTCTGTAATCTATTTGCGAGTGTGTGTGTGGTTCTTGTGTGAATGTGGGTGTGGACATGTAGCGTATTTTAGTAATTTTAACCAGTTTCGAGTGATAAGGTTAATAAACTTACATCTTTCTTGTTTAAACTCAAGAAAATCTGTCTGATTGGTTCATTTGCAATTATATTAGAGGAACAGGGGCAAGTGCTCACTGACGTGGTAAGTTAAATCAGTGTTAAAAAATATAAACCCTGTTGCGGTCAAACCAGAGAAGGGTCAAAAGGGGAGCCCGAGACTCCTTCCTCACCTGATCGTAACAATAGCAAGCATCCAGCCTAGTTTGTGTGCACAACTAGTTTAATTGCCCAGTTATGCTCCTTAACTAGTCTGCTTCTTCCTTGGTTGCAGAGTCTTCCTTTTGTGAGGATCTGACCTGATTTATTGGGATCCTACTACCATTCTCTAGGTAAGACTGTTTAGTTAGGGTTACCCCCAACTTAGTCTGCCTAATATTCAACCCTTTATATTTAAAAAGCTCCGGAAGCCTGACTTCCAATTTTACATTCCTGAAGAACTTTGTTTACCCAAATGTCTCAAATGCCTCAGATCCTCTCCACAGAAAATCATCTACGTGCATCAAGAAAATGCCTGCTACTTTTGCTTCACAGTACCAATAAAACATTGCCAGATCCACCTTTAACTGAATACAACCAGCTTTTAGTAGGACAGACCAAACTGAAAAATATCACACCCTGGATGCATCGTTTAGCCCATAAACACACTTCTTTATCTTCCATAATTTCCCCTCTATATCTCCAGCTTCTTCTGGTGACTTTAAAATACTTCCCTTTGAACTTTCTCCCCTTGCAAAAATGCTGCCCTGATGTCAATGGACTTGCATTCCCATGAGTGTGTCGCTAACAGGGCGAGAAAAATCCTCAAACTCACTTTTCCTGCCGTTGGGGAGTCCACTCTAACATTTTGGTCGCCTAGTCATTCCTTAAATCCCTGAGCTACAAGTCTGGCCTTAACTTTACACATACCATTGGGAAGTTCTTTCTCTGTACAGATCCATCTATGGGACAGTGCTGGTTGTCCTTTATCTGGCACCTCCGTGTATACGTCAAACTCTCTCCAACTGTCAAGCTCTTTTTGCTTTGCATTCTTTACCAACTTACCATCTATCTTGTTAGTATCCACTAGAACTTCTCTATTAACGGCTCCTACTTATTGTGGCGCTCCTCGCCTGCTCCTTGCTCTAGTGAAACTATGTCCCCTACTAGAGTTCCTATCCCTTTCTGGACTGCTACTACTCGACCAGTCTCTCCCAGGACCAGACTTTCTTTCACAAGTTCATGACCTTTTCCTTGGACTATCATCTTCAGGCCCACTGTCTGAACTTACGCTAAGTTTCCTGGCCTTCCACATTTTCACTTCTTCCGGCCAACCTATAGGTCTGATATCCTGTCCCTTGTCTTGCACATTAAGCCAATGTTTGTATTTCCCTGTGGCCTTTCCTGCTCTTCCTATAATGTTAGCTTCCCTCCATCCACTAGCCCTTTCTGGCATATATGGCACTCTAGTCCCAACTTTCAGTAGTTGACCCTTTAGGATAAATGGCCTTATGTTGATCTTCACTATCACTTGGTCCACTTTCAGTTAGCCCGTTATCTGCCATAATCTGTTGCTCGTAAAGGTCTGACATGTGCATGCAAAGAACATGGGTGCATCATCAGTGTCCATCATTTGTTCAGATCCTGTTAATGTATAATCAGTGCCAATAAGCCACGAGGAATGTACTCTTACAGTTTGGTTGCCATATTGCAAAATTACAGTTTTGTCACTAGTGCCTATAACTCTTCCTGGGCCTCTCCATTCTTTCTGCCCTTCTCTTTTGTAATACACTGTGTCCCTGGTATTAAAATTCTTTTCTGATGGCCTGATCTGATACCTCAGAGCTCTCCTGAATTTTTCTGAAACCTCTGCCTTAATAAATACTCTTTTCCCTGCATGCATGACATTCAAATGTTCCACAAAAACTTAACGAATAGTGGTCCCCTTTAAAGCCGGGCATGATCCCACATTACCGAAGGTATTTTCGGACTCCTGCCATATACTAATTGATATGGGCTGTAGTCCCCAACCATTTGAAGCATGTTTTTCGCATGTACAGCCCATGTCAGAGCAATAGTCAATTTATAATTTGGTTGGTCAGCAAAAAACTTTTGGAGCATTTCGTCAATCACAGCATGATTTCTCTCACAAATCCCATTAATAAAAGGACTTTCAGCTGCCGTGTGCATTGCTACAATATTCATATTTTCACACTTAATCCTGAACTCATCATTGGCAAATTCTCCTGCATTGTCAGTTAGAAATCTAGCCTGTCCCCAGTCCCGTTCCTATCCACCTTTCCATTATCTTGTCGATTATTACAATGTTGTCTTTACTATAAATTACCGTTGACAGATTGATTCTAGTCGCTATGTCTATAAAGTCTAGAAGAAAAATGCTTTTGTCTTTATCCCATACCTTCAAGTCCATTGCTATGGTTTCATTAAAGTCCCCTGTTAATGGGAGACTCACTACGGGTTGCGATGACATCCTCCTGTATTTTTTTTTAAACAGATATCTTCAATTTATGACAAGATGGAAGTGCAAACTGTCAATGTAGTTTTGAAATAGTTGGCCTTTTCTCCTTTAAATCCCTACCCCCAGATGCCATTAATATCTCTAATATCCTGCTTAGTGATGTTAGGTCTCGCTAAAGGAATACAATAATGTCCCGACTGTGTAAATTGCAAAGCCACAGATTTCCCAAAGACAATCCTTATCATGCTCCATATCAAATTTCATCTGAGCCTTTTTCATAGATGGTTTACTTAACAGCAAAGGTATTTCACTGAATACTACATCCGTACTCAAAATGGTTTACACGGAATTACCACTCTTTTTCGTGAGTTCAACCTGTTGTCATCCCCAAACCTGAAATAGGTAAAAATGTCATATTCCTTGACCTCACTTCAGTCTTCCTTATTTAAAGAATCCATGTAGCACCTTAACCAGTCCACTCCACACACGGTGGATGTACACCCACTGTCTAGTACTGCACAATTGAACAAATCTGCGACTAGGACACTCATTACCGGACTGAAGCTTCTCGTGACCAGTACAATTCCATCTGATTGATCAGTAGAGTCATCCTCGCCTTTCGAATGTTCCACGTCATGTGTCATCTCAAAAACCTTGTCATTCCTTTTTGGACAATACAACGCATAATGATACTTTGAGTCCCATTGGACACACCTGTTGACAACCTCTTGGTTATTCCTGGGGTTCATCCTTCTGCCATAATTGCCCAATTCCTGCCTAAAGGGTCTCAATCCTCATTGGTTTTGTTTGTGATTCTCCTTTCGTGCTAACGTTTGGGCCCCATATTTGAATGGCCTCGAAATGCTACTAGCATTGTATCCTCCACCTTCAGTGTCACTGCTGAAGAGCCCATCTGTACCATGAAAGTGGCCGGAAATGAATGTTTTCCCAAAAAGCTTTTCCGGGTCAGACATCTGATAAAAAAGCGTATCTTTCTTTGAAGCTAACTCCAGTTAATACCAAGAGCCGATCCATGTTCGATATCCTAGCACAATCCAACAATTTGAAGGCAAGTACTAATCTAGAAATTTCCAAGTAGAATCACTGCAACCTTGCATATAGTTAGTTAAACTCCAAAATATATTATTCTATGGAAGAACCATCCATTTTTCTAAATTGATCAAAGTCCGACTACGCCTCATAGGCACTCAATAAGTCATCTTTCATATAAATATTATCCACAAATTTTGAGATTATCTAAACCTTCCTCATTGTCCAAATGATGATCCTCTAGCTCAGAGAACACTTTGCCCCTGATCTTGCTTCTTGCAGGAAGTGAAAATGCAAGGGCTATTCCTTGCTTCCTTTTTTGTAAAGACATAAACCGTGTCCATAGATCAACATCATTCTTCCATTGATCGTAAGGTTCGGCTTCACAAAACAGCAGTGGAAAATCATATCCTGACACCTTACACCTGGTTTCAGTCATCTTCCTTCAAAAAAAACTCCAATTACAGCTTTCTCAAAAAAAAACTCCAATTCTAATCTCCTGTCTGAAAACAAATCTTAGTCTCCAATCTTCACTTTCAGGCAACCATTCTCTGCTACCAATGTTAGAGAAACCTCCAAGCCTGCTTGTGAAGAAGTCTAGGATGCTTTGGTGGCGACTTTCTTGCTTGCCACAGAGCTTACTTCTCCACTCCTAACACCATCCAGCCAGTGCTGGCCAGCTCTTCTTTATATACACATCGGAGTACAATTAATTAATCAACAGCCAACACCTGTCCAATTACCTTCAACTACTAGGTATTTAACATCCATTAACAGAACAGGGAGCAGTACCTCAGGACATGCGCGATGCCAATATCATCACCCTCTATAAAAACAAAGGTGACCGTGGTGACTGCAACAACTACCGTGGAATCTCCCTGCTCAGCATAGTGGGGAAAGTCTTTGCTCAAGTCGCTCTAAACAGGCTCCAGAAGCTGGCCGAGCGTGTCTACCCTGAGGCACAGTGTGGCTTTCGTGCAGAGAGATCGACCGTTGACATGCTGTTCTCCCTTCGTCAGATACAGGAGAAATGCCGTGAACAACAGATGCCCCTCTACATTGCTTTCATTGATCTCACCAAAGCCTTTGACCTCGTCAGCAGACGTGGTCTCTTCAGACTACTAGAAAAGATTGGATCAAAAACAAGAAATGCTGGATTCACTCAGCAGGTCTGGCAGCATCTGTGGAAAGAGAAGCAGAGTTAACGTTTCGGGTCAGTGACCCTTCTTCGGAACCCCGAAGAAGGGTCACTGACCCGAAACGTTAACTCTGCTTCTCTTTCCACAGATGCTGCCAGACCTGCTGAGTGAATCCAGCATTTCTTGTTTTTGTTTCAGATTTCCAGCATCCGCAGTATTTTGCTTTTAGAAAAGATTGGATGTCCACCAAAGCTACTAAGTATCATCACCTCATTCCATGACAATATGAAAGGCACAATTCAGCATAGCGGCACCTCATCAGACCCCTTTCCTATCCTGAGTGGCGTGAAACAGGGCTGTGTTCTCGCACCTACACTTTTCTTCTCCCTGCTGCTTTCACATGCGTTCAAGTCGTCTGAAGAAGGAATTTTCCTCCACACAAGATCAGGGGGCAGGTTGTTCAACCTTGCCCGTCTAAGAGCGAAGTCCAAAGTACGGAAAGTCCTCATCAGGGAATTCCTCTTTGCTGATGATGCTGCTTTAACATCTCACACTGAAGAGTGCCTGCAGAGTCTCATCGACAGGTTTGCGGCTGCCTGCAACGAATTTGGCCTAACCATCAGCTTCAAGAAAACGAACACCATGGGACAGGACATCAGAAATGCTCCATCCATCAATATTGGCGACCACGCTCTGGAAGTGGTTCAAGAGTTCACCTACCTAGGCTCAACTATCACCAGTAACCTGTCTCTAGATGCAGAAATCAACAAGCGCATGGGAAAGGCTTCCACTGCTATGTCCAGACTGGCCAAGAGAGTGTGGGAAAATGGCGCACTGACACGGAACACAAAAGTCCGAGTGTATCAGGCCTGTGTCCTCAGTACCTTGCTCTATGGCAGCGAGGCCTGGACAACGTATGTCAGCCAAGAGCGACGTCTCAATTCATTCCATCTTCGCTGCCTCCGGAGAATACTTGGCATCAGGTGGCAGGACTATATCTCCAACACAGAAGTCCTCGAGGCGGCCAACATCCCCAGCTTATACACACTACTGAGTCAGCGGCGCTTGAGATGGCTTGGCCATGTGAGCCGCATGGAAGATGGCAGGATCCCCAAAGACACATTGTACAGTGAGCTCGCCACTGGTATCAGACCCATCGGCCGTCCATGTCTCCGCTTTAAAGACGTATGCAAACGCGACATGAAGTCCTGTGACATTGATCACAAGTCGTGGGAGTCAGTTGCCAGCATTTGCCAGAGCTGGCGGGCAGCCATAAAGGCGGGGCTAAAGTGTGGCGAGTCAAAGAGACTTAGCAGTTGGCAGGAAAAAAGACAGAGGCACAAGGGAAGAGCCAACTGTGTAACAGCCCCGACAAACACATTTTTCTGCAGCACCTGTGGAAGAGCCTGTCACTCTAGAATTGGCCTTTATAGCCACTCCAGGCGCTGCTCAACACACCACTGACCACCTCCAGGCGTTTACCCATTGTCTCTCGAGATAAGGCGGCCAAAGAAAGGAAACAGAACTTTAGACACTAACAAAAAGGACAGTGAGGACGAGTTAGAGGAGGGGCTGGAAGGTTCCCAAATTGCACCCCCTACTATCCGGTTAGCCAACACTGAAATGCTAGGAAAATTAGACACTGTACTCTCCTACAGAAACACAGAACAAAGAGAAGCCCGAATAAGGCTGCTCAGAGCAATTAAAGAAAGCTGCAGGGACACACCAGAGTGTACAACCCTAACCCTACATGATGTGGATGTAGGAGAGACCCGTCCCATAAAACAGAACCCCTATCACTGCTTTCCAATTACAAGGTGAACAAACAAGCACAAACAGGCTTTCTCAGGTTTAAAGAAGAAAGCTGAAATTTCATTAAATTTAAACTCTAATTCGGTTGACACCTCCGGATACACAACGTGCCCACGCTAGCATGCATACGCGGTACGCACATGCAAATAGAAACAGAAAAGAGCAGAAGAAAGATAAAGTGGAAAGGTTTGAGGCAATATCTGAAGAGTTTGTTATGGTTTTTCGAGCTCACTGTAGGCTCCTTTTGTAGGTAGTCTTGCTTTTCGTTGGGGCCCAGTATTCTTCTAAAACCTTGTTCACTGTAGGAGACTTTTCTCTCTTGGGGTCCATGTGTCTTCAGTGGGTTTCAGTTCCGTGAGAAAGAGATGGGAGCAGACAGGAGGTCTTCTTCAGTCCAAAAGCATTCTTTTTGCCAGTTCAAACACTGTCTCTACAACGTAAACCTCCCCAAGTTGGCCAGCTGGTGACGCGACTGACTGGTTTGACCAGGTCTGTTCTGTGTATTGTATGGGAGCAGGGGATAGCTCCTTTGTTTCAACACTGCCTAAATATGCAAAAAATGTCTTTCCAGTCAGGGGCCTGGCAATTCCTTTAACAGGCCTTCTCTTCTTCCCAGCAACAATTTGAAATTTAATGTCCATGTGGCAAAATTAATATGCCTCATTCTTGGCAGTGGGGGCCTGCATGACAACTTTTATCGCATATAACTTTAACACTGCTATTCTAAGAATGTTGCAAATTAAGAAATGGTTCTGGGTCTGTATATTTCTGGAAAGACAATTTAGAATTCTGAATAAAATTTTGCAGAAATATACAACAGAAGAAATACATGTTTATACTGTGATGTGAAGTGAGTAATGGATAACTGCGTAGATGTAAACTCCTCACGTGATAACTACTCAGAAGTTGCAACATGTACAATTTTCACAAAATTCTAGTTATTCCAAAATTTGGTTTGAGACTTTACCAGTCAGGTCTGATCTTCCCTGAAACGGGATGGTCCCAGACCAAACCCAAAACTACAGTTTCAACTTAGCACTGCCTGTGGCTACTGTTACTGTTTGAAATGGCTCCTCCAGGAAATTTTGCGATCAAATTTACCATCATCGTTTTGCTTATTTGGAGTCCACCCTGCAAACTATATGCAGTAAAAATGTTCAGGTCCAAGTTAACACCTGTGAATTCCCAGACGGTAATTTCAGATTGCAGGCTGCCAATGGAAGTTGCTGAGCAAAGAACATATAATTTGAGTTGGGGGTTTTGGGGGGAGGGGGTGGGGTACGGGGAGGGGTGAAAAGAGAAATCGGAAAAATGGAGGGAGTAAAAAAGACAAAACCAAGCCAAAAATGAAAAAAAGTGGCACGTCACTACCTGCACCTCCTAGCAGTAGTTACAGAGCAGCAACAGAAGAGGCTTGGGGAGCAGGTCGCTTTCCCACCTTCGCAGCTGGGCAATAATACATGCATGGGGGACCTAAAAGAGGGGTAAAAATAACTTTTAAAATGGGGATAAAAATGAATGTAAATAAAATTACTTAGTACTGCGTTGCCACATAAGCATGAACATAAAGAGGAAGAAGAAAAGAAAGAGATAACCAGGTGTATCTCCTGCAACTAGAAATTTGTTTCAGTCATCCACTGGAAACAAATATTTTCTTTAATAAAGTAAATGCACGCTAGGTATACAGAAATGACAACAGGGTGCTCTGTCCAACTAGATCATGACGGTGTTGATCTACCACACAAACCACAGTAGTCTGCATCCCATGTACCTTTATCCTTTATTCCTCTTTCATTCAACCACTTACCTATTCCCTTTTTAAATGTTAATAGGTTCTTTGTTTCAATCACTAATTCCGGTGGTGCATTCCAGTCTCATAATCCTCCGTGTAAAAACATTTCACCTGTTCTAGGTGCTGCATCTCATACATTTAATCACGTATCTCTGTTGCATCTCTCTAGATCCCTTGATCGCTGGAAACAGCTTGTTTCTATCTACTCTGTTCCATCTGTTTATATTTTAAAATACAAAATGTACCATGTCATAGTTATGGAATGGAATTCCATCTGCCAGTCTACTTCTTATTCCACCAGCTAGTGCTCCAAAAGGCTCATTTTCCAGGATCATTCTGGAATGCAAAGATAACCCCCTGGCTTCTCTTCAATACGAACTGGCTTCTTAAACCCCTTTCAACAACAACGTGCATTTATATAGCACCTTTAACAAAGTAAACTTTGCCAAGGCACTCCGTGAATGTTATCAAACAAAATTATATGATCAAACAGGGCATGGTACATACCATTTTTATCCATCTGGATGGTCTCAATAGTCAGATATCATATCCAATGAGACATTGGTTGCAGCTGTGGTGCCAGACAAAAATTAGCGCCATCCGCACTCATGTCTAGACGTGACTATGGTGCGGTTCGATGGTATTGGGGTTGCCAACAAAAACAGTAATCTTCTGGACACTGCTACAAGCAAAAATGGTAGAAAGATCATATGCACATCAAAAAAAAAAAATCAGTGCTTTTTTACATCACTTTGAATGTTTTTGCTTATTAGTTATAAAAATACTGATGAGAGAAAAGGCTGTTCGATTGTTGCGGTAGGTCATGTGATGAAACCTCCAGTTTTATGTCCAAGTTGTGTTAACAATCCTAACGTTTGATCTATAATATAGCATCTACAATAATGCAGCACTTCCTTACCACTACACTGATTAGCCTGTGTGGGGCCGTAACTGTTTGAGGCACTTAGGATTGATAACGCTGCTAGGGGGACATAAAAGATCACATGACACTATTTCAAGAAGAGCATGGAGTTCTCCTAGTGTCTTTGCTATCCTTCCTCCTTCAAAATACCTGCAGAAATAGATTACAAAATGATGATGAAAGGTAACTGACCTGAAACTCTAACTCTGTTTCTCTCTCCACAGATGACCTGACCTGCTGAGTATTTTAAGACTTTCGGTTTTTATTTGTTACAGGAGAAACAGATTATCTAACCATTCATTAATTTGCCGTTTGCAGGGCCTAGTTGTCTGCTGCAATTCCGTGAGTAACAATGGTGATGGCACTTCAAAATTAACTCACTGCTTCTAAAGGCCTTTGGGTTGTCCTGAGGATGTGAAAGGCACTATATATGTTCTTTGTTTCTTTATCATACATAGTAACCATATCAGGTGGTAATATAGGCCCAGGTTTTGCAAAGATTTTTGGTGGTGAACTGTCAGCCTTCACCGTCATTACCCTTCTGAATCTGACTAAAACTTCAGGATTTAATGGAAGCCGAGATTAACGCAGAAATCCTGAAATAGCGGTCTGTCACTCACTGCTCTGCCACAGGCTGTGCTATGGAACTCCCCAAGAGCCAGCAACCATTGAAATCAGTTGATGTGGCGAGGACGTCCCCTTGTCTGCTCTCATATTGCTGTCAGAAACCCCATAAAAAGTTACACCTTTCTCAATTAGGTGTAACTGGATTTTTGATGGTGGTCTGAGTAATAATTATTGCTGAACAACAGAACTGGCCCTGAAATTTAAAAAAAAATATTTTTGGAGTGTTATTTCTACCTTCACTTTGTGTATGTCCCAATCTTTATGTAGTTCTATGTAAAATTTTTTTAAATGATTTGATTTTAGTGCTTTTCATTTCCTGGTTGACTGTGTGAATTCTTTAACGTAGCTGCTTGGATAGTTTGATAACATCAATGCAGTTCCACACTGGGAATCCCCATTATAGAATGCTACAATTCACTTCAAGGCGACAGAAGGTACAGTTCTCACCAGAGTTCACTAGACCTCTCAGCGAGGTTTTCTTTGAGGTCAGCTGTGAACGCCATTGCTTCGCTGCTGACAGCAAAATCCTAACGTTAGAGATTACAGTATAAACTATGCTCACAGTGCAATAAAAACTCTCTCTGGATCTTCAGAAAATAAACGACAAGCAATGTCTGTTTAAACTTGACGCTTTCTGTGAAATGAACTTGCCATTATTCCTCATGAAGACAATTTAAGAGACAATTAATAACTGCCAGTTATTTAAAAAAAAAACAAGCACTCCATATTCCTTTACCAGTTAAAAATTTGATTTTAAGCATAGTGTATGTAGTGAGAATGAAGGAGGGAACGGACTAAAGTTATTAAATGATAATGGTCAAGAAATTGGGCATGTTGGTGCTCATTTTTTGGGCACGAGTGAATTTATAGCTGCAAAATGGTACCTGCGGTGCAAGTGTACGTCCTCTGGAAGTATACAGAACAGGCACATCATGCGGTGCAGATTTGAAGCGAACTATGCCACCTTGGAGCTCAACACTCCAGCCAATGCCTTGTCTTAACATTGCACATCTGAATGTGTTCAGCAGCAGGAAGGATCACACACCAGCACTATTTAAAGGGATCATCAAATACTTCCAGGTTAGTTGCTGATTCATTTCTTCAGGCTGTTGCTACAATTTTACAAGTGTCTACAGCGAGTGATGTGGCATGTGCTGAAGGACATTTTGTTAATTTCAAGCCTTCTGCACAACCAGTTGCTCCAAGATAATATTTATGTTCTCACATTGAACAACTTCTCCTTCAACTCCACTCACTTCCTTCAAGTAAAATGTGTTGCTATGGGTACCCACATGGTTCCTATTTTTGCCCGTCTTTTTGTGGGATATGTCAAACATTCCTTGTTCCAGTCCTAAGCAGGCCCCCTCCCCCAACACTTTTTCCGATACATTGATGACTGTATCGGTGCCATTTCCTGCCCCTGCCCCGAACTGGAAAACGTCATCAACTTTGCTTCTAATTTCCACCCTTCTCTCACCTTTACATGGTCTATCTCCGACACTTCCGTTCCCTTCCTCGACTTCTCTGTCTCCATCTCTGGGGAAAGGCTGTCTACCAATATCCATTATAAGCTCACCGACTCCCACAGCTACCTCGACTACACTTCTTCACACCCTGCCACCTGTAAGGACTCCATTCCATTCTCCCAGTTTCTCCGTCTCCGAAGCATCTGCTCTGATGATGCTACCTTCCATGACGGTGCTTCTGATATGTCTTCCTTTTTCCTCAACCGAGGATTCCCCCCCACTGTGGTTGACAGGGCCCGCAACCGTGTCCGGCCCATTCCCCGCACCTCTACCCTCATCCCTTCCCCTCCCTCCCAGAACCGCGACAGGGTTCCCCTTGTCCTCACTTTCCACCCCATCAGCCTCCATATCCAAAGGATCATCCTCCGCCATTTCCGCCACCTCCAGCGTGATGCCACTACCAAACGCATCTTCCCCTCCCTTCCCCTGTCAGCATTCCGAAAGGATCGTTCCCTCCTGGTCCACTCCTCCATTACTCCCACCACCTCACCCCCTTCCCACGGCACCTTCCCCTGCAATCGCAGGAGATGTAATACCTGCCCATTTACCTCCTCTCTCCTCATTATCCCAGGCCCCAAACACACATTTCAGGTGAAGCAGCGATTTACTTGTACTTCTTTCAATGTAGTATACTGTATTCGCTGCTCACAATGTGGTCTCCTCTACATTGGGGAGACCAAACGCAGACTGGGTGACTGCTTTACGGAAGACATCCGTTCAGTCCATAAGCAGGACCCCGAGCTTCCAGTTGCTTGCCATTTTAACATTCCCCCCTGCTCTCATCTCTGTCCTCGGTTTGCTGCAGTGTTCCAGTGAACTTCAATGCAAGCTCGAGGAACAGCATCTCATTTACCGATTAGACACACTACAGCCTGCCAGACTGAACATTAAGTTCAATAATTTCAGAGCATAACGGGCCTCCCCATTTTACTTTCATTTTTAGTTTTTTTTTGTGTTTATTTTATTTCATCTTAGTTTGTTCAGTTTGCTCACCCACTGTTTTTTTCACATTTCTACTTTTCAATGTTCAATTTTCAGTCCATTAATACCCCATCTGTACTAATGCTTTGTCTTTCAACACACCATTAACATATTGTTTGCCTGTGCTCCATGACCTTCTGGTCAGCTATTCAGTGACCTTGTCCTATCTACACCTCTCCTTTGTTATCTCTTGCCCCACCCCCGCTTTACTTGCTTATAACCTTTCACATTTCTAATATTTGCCAGTTCTGAAGAAGGGTCACTGACCTGAAAACGTCAACTCTGCTTCTCTCTCCACAGATGCTGCCAGACCTGCTGAGTATTTCCAGCATTTCTTGTTTTTATTTCAGATTTCCAGCATCCGCAGTATTTTGCTTTTATTAGAGTTGCTCCAAGACATGGGTGCACTAGTAGGCATTCCCCTTGGAATACAGTATGGCTTGGAGAATGAACAGATCATACAGAGTGGGACAAGCTTTGGAAGACGGAGGAGGGGGAGAAGGGCTCTCAGCAGGAGGCCATATCTGCCTCGCATGCTCAGTAAGCAATTCACCTAACTCAATCTCAGCAAGGAACAATGGGCTGAATTTTACCGGCCTCTCAACACTGCTGGTTGCGGCGGGGGTCCTGGTAAAATACTGCGGGGAAGGGCCTGCCTCGACCCACGACGTCGAGAAGGGCCCGCTGCATATTACTGGCAGCAGGAGGACCTTGGTGCAGCCCCTCCGCCGCTAGGCGGCGGGCACTTCATATACATATGTGAACCGTACCAAATGAGATACAAATACTTTTCTGCAGGCGGTGGCTGTCCCACACTGATATTACGGCCGCTGTTCATGCTCCGCGCACTTTCGGAACTCCAAATGTAGTTCCGGGCGAGAGCCTGGTGGGGAGGGGGGAGCAATAGAATTTCCAGGGCATGAGGGGTGGAGGAGCGCGGTAAACAATCTTTACTTGCTATTGGGATGGTGGGAAGGGGTTGAGGGTCAAACGGAACAAATTTTGGAAGGGAAAGTTTGGAATACTATTAAAGGTTTATTATGGGGGAAGAGTACGATTAATGTGTAATTTACCCATTTGGGGGGGGGGGGGGCGGGTGGGAGAAGTGATTTCTATCTGACATGACATTATATTGTTACATTCCAGAGATCTGGACCGTTAAATTTTAAAAAGCTACTGAAGGACTTACAGCCCTTTAAAAATGGCGCTGGCACCTGCGCAGTGGTGCCGGACGCCGTTGCTGGGGACGCGGCGGTTGCCCCCTTAAGTCAAACTGCGGCGCACTCGTAAAATTCAGCCCAATGCGTGGGAAGTCCGTGCTTCAGTAAGTACTTCCTCACTGAAATCTGCCAACTGCTGTAGCCATAACTGCAACCTCAGAGCAGGGCAATGACTGCACCACCAGTGGCTGAGGCGATTAACTTTTATGTGCCTGGCTCTTTCCAGGCTAGAGCTGGGGATATTCGCAACATCTCCCAGTGTGCCATCCACTGTTGCCCAAGGGAGGTCACTAAAGCTCTCTATTCAAAGATAGCTAACTACATTTCATTTGCTCCCGCCAGAGACAAGGAGGCAAAAAAGCATGTGGCTTTACCAGGATTCTAGGCTATCCCGCCTGGTGCGCCATTGACTGCATGCACATTGCTTTGGTGCATGACACATCAACTCTGTGCTGCACCAGAAATGAAAGGGATGCTACTCCCTCAGTGCCCAGTTGGTGCGAGACCATAGGCAGAAAATTATGTAGGTCAATACCCGGGATCCCAGCAGCAATCATGATGCCTTCATTCTGTGGTAGTCTGCTATGCCAATTGCTGTTGTGCCATCATGGAAAACCAAAGGGTGGCTATTGGGTGACAAGGGCTATCTGGTGACATCATGGCTAAAGGTTCCAGTGTGCAACCAATGCACGTGTGCAGTATGCACACAATGAAAGCCATGCTGCCATAAAAACATGACTGAACAGGCCATTGGCGTGCTGAAACAATGGGTTGAATTTTATGTGCCCGGTTTTGGCGGCAGGCGAAATGAACGGTCCATCCATGCAGGCGGCATGTCGCGGAGCTGTCGCAATCTTCTCTGCGGCGGCTTATTTAAATAGCCAGAGCGGGCCGCACCCACCCCTCCCCGATCATGTGGAGGGGGCGGGCTTTCTGTCCCTGACAATGGCGCCAGCTGCTGACACCATTTTTAAAGAGCTGTTAGCCCTACCTGCTACTTTAAATACTTAAAAGGAAAAGTGAATTAAAAAAAATACATTTCATTTGCCCCTCTCCTACTCCCCCAATAACAATTAAATTAATTATTTGCCCTCCCCCCAAAACACTTATCTTTACCATCTCACTTACCATCCCTCCCCAAACTTTCAACTACAACCCCTCCCACCATCCCCTACACCCATGACATTAATTTGACCCAGTTTCTGCCCCCCAACACACTGATAAACTTACCTCCTCTCCCCTCCCCGTCAGTGTGGCGCCTCGTTTTCCTGGACGGGGAGCCGAAGGCGCGAGAGTGTCAGCTATCGGGCCGAAGATTGCAGCGGGAGATCAAGCGGCGCTGTGAGGTTCATTAATTCATTTGTTTTAATTTATTTAAATATTCAAATTGGAGTCCCGCCACCGAGCGGCGGGGGGCCACGAGGCCTTGCTGCCACCGGTAATATCAGGCTGGGCCCTCCCGGTGTCAGGGAGTGTGGCAGCCCTCTCCCGGAGGCATCTTCAGGCCCCGCCACCACGGAACCCGACACCTGGGGGAGAACAAAGTCCAGCCCAATATTTCTGCTGTCTGATCAGCTCTGGAGCAGCCCTGCATCCTCAGCAGAGCAGGGGGTCAAGATTCTTGGTGGTCTGCTGCACAACCTTATCATCGTGAAGTGACAGCCCTTGCTACCAGCTATATGGTGGGTAGCTGAGTAGTAACAGCAGGAGGAGGAGGAGGAAAAGCCAATTTAGACAGTCTGTTTCTTCCTGTGCTGCCTGGAGGAATTCATTCTAGTAAGATACCAGTAACCACAACTCCAATTCTTCATTCACCAACAATCTCACACCTGTCACTGACCATCACACTGTCACAATTCAAAAATAAAAGCCACCACAAAATAAACATTGCAAACCAAATTTATAAATAAAATCATGCCACATAGAACACAAATTTAAACTCCCTTAGTGTCTGTCTTTCATGTGCCTTTGCCTGTTTTAGCGCTTCTCCGCAGTGCTGACTTTCAGTGGAGAAGACTGCAGATTGCTTTGGAGGGTGGCCTCGACCAGCTCTGCGCCTAGAAGGCCCAGCTGTGGCTGAACCATCTCGGCAAGGGCAACAGCAATCTGGACTGACTGACAGGCAACAGCAAGGGCAGTAGTCGATTGGCAGGAGTGATAGCACGAATGCAGCTGCCCGATAAAGGACTGTAGGTTTTGCTCCATGGAGCCACTGCCACTTTGCTGCGGTGATGCCCCAACAATTCTGGTAATCTGTTAGAGGATAGATCACTGGACTGCTGCGACACCCTACAAGCACCTTTGATAACTGTAATCCACAGCCAAAATGGCAGCAGTCTGAGGTTGCAAGACCGCAGTCTGAACTTCCACTGCAGCACTCAGACATTGGGTAGCTTTTGCTTGTGCTGCAATGAAAGCTGTGACATCGACCATCAGACATTACATCATGCTTGGGTCCACAAGTGTGCAAATGGTGTTCGAAACTACTTCCATGCTGGCAAGGATGGGCTCCTAGCTCTACACAAAGCCCTGGGCCAAACTGGTGCTGGACTCTTCCATGTTCATTGACATTGATCGCAGGTGTGAAGAACTGCAAGCTTCAACAATTCATGGGCACCAACACCCCTCTGGATCCTTCTTCCTCTTCACTCTGATCCCATGCCTTCTTCTAATCTTAACCCTTACTGTGTATTCACGATACCCTCCAACCTTCCCCTCTCTGAATCTGAATGACCTTTCCTTAGCAAAGGTCTGAGGTTCATCCCCTTATGGCCCTATCTCAATGAATTTCGAGCTTGGCATGACATCGAACTTTTCTTCTATCAGACATTATTGCCTCTGCGCCCACTTCTTTGGCCAGGAACCTCCCCCCTCTGCACAGTGGACCCTTTTATCCATCTCCAGTATTCTCCCTGTTCATTGTTCATCTGTTCATCAAGAACTGCCAACGTGACATTGGCCGTCTCAATTTCTCTGCTCCCCTCACTCACTCTAACCTGTCTCCCTCTGAACTTGATGCACTCCACTTTCCTCGGTACAACCCTAACACTGTCATTGAACCTGGTGACAACAGTGCTGCTGCTGCTGTCTGGCAAACCAACCTCTACCTTATAGGGGCCTAATGCCAACTGTCTGACACTTCTGCTTACTTCCCCTAGACCATGACCCTACCACCGAATATCAAGCCATTGTCTCCAGGACTATCATTGGTCTCGTCTCTTTTGTAGATCTTCCCACCATGGCCTCCAATCTCTCAGCCCCCAACCCTGAACAGCCCGCTTCTCCCACCTTCCCAAGATCCACAAAAAGGACTGCCCTGATAGACCTATCGTGTCAGCCTGTTCCTGCCCCAATGAACTGATTTCTTCCTATCTTGACACTTTTATTCTCCCCTTGTCCAGTCTCTTCCCACGTACATCTGTGACTCTCCCAATGCCCTCCGTCACTTTAACAGTTTCGAGTATCCTGGTCCTGTCTCATCTTTGTCAACCGCATATTAATTGCATTTAATTATATGCAAGTTGGGGGTTTCACTGGAGCACAAATAAAGAGATACTTGTTAAAACTGTGGCATGATTGAGTTAGGAAGTGTATGCTTGTAATGTTTCACTCTGTAAATAAATGTTAGACTGAGTAAAGATTGGCTCCAGCACTATCTTTTACCAAATGGTTTTCTGGAATATAACATGGTAGTAGAGATTGGTTGCCTAAAGGTGAAGGTTAGAAACTAAGAAAGAATTTCTGACAGAAGACTACGAGCAGCCATTGTGAGAAATGGCAGAAAGCAAGTGTAAATTGTTGGGGTATGATTACCCGCTAATGTTCTCAGAGTCTGATCCATCTGACTAGTGGAAGAATAAAGTTGATGTTTGGACACGGGTTACGTCCCTACCGAAGAGGAAACAAGGAATGGTATTGGTATTGTTGTTTCCTACCAGAAGTAAAGTCAGAAGTAAATTATTTTGTGAACTGGATGCCGGTCATTTGGATACTGATGAAAGTTTGGACAAATGAAACTTGACATGGAATATGATAAGGTAATTGTTTTTGGGAAGTCAGTGGTTCTGCAGTTTACTCAGTCAGGGCATTACTGTATCCCCTTATCAAAACCTGATGTTTCTTAACAGATTGTTGGACAAGTATTAATTGCACCAGGTGATAAGAATCAAAGAAAAAAAAAATCAGTATCTTAAAGTTACATAGACAATTTGTTCACTCTACTTATTAAAGATTAAAAACCCTGCTAATGGATGCAGACATGGTTGATGAAGGCTAACAGACGAGATTAGTGAGAAGTGTGAAATCTGTAAAAAGTGTTGAAGTGCATCGCCACGTCCTACTGTAAGCCTTCCATTAGCATGTGACTTTAACGAGGTAGTGGATCTAAAGATGTGGGACAAAGACAGAAATATTTCCATTTTACATATTATAGACCTGCAACCCAATTTAATCTTTCTACAATAATACATTCTTTCTTTTTCTTTTGGGCCTCCTTATCTCGAGAGACAATGGATACGCGCCTGGAGGTGGTCAGTGGTTTGTGAAGCAGCGCCTGGAGTGGCTATAAAGGCCAATTCTGGAGTGACAGGCTCTTCCACAGGTGCTGCAGAGAAATTTGTTTGTTGGGGCTGTTGCACAGTTGGCTCTCCCCTTGCGCCTCTGTCTTTTTTCCTGCCAACTACTAAGTCTCTTCGACTCGCCACAATTTAGCCCTGTCTTTATGGCTGCCCGCCAGCTCTGGCGAATGCTGGCAACTGACTCCCACGACTTGTGATCAATGTCACACGATTTCATGTCGCGTTTGCAGACGTCTTTATAACGGAGACATGGACGGCCGGTGGGTCTGATACCAGTGGCGAGCTCGCTGTACAATGCTCGCTGTACAATGTACAATAATACATAGTAAAGACAAAAGGATGATTATAGATAAAATCATAGAAAAATGGATAGGGACTCGACTTGGGGCACCAGCTACATTTTTGACTGATAATGGAGGGGAATTTGCCAATGATGACTTCAAGGACATGTGTGAAAACATAAACATTGTGAACATGAATACTGTTGCTGAAAGTCCCATAAAAAGAATCACGTGGTGTTTGATGAAATGCTGCATAAAATGTTAGCTGATCAAGCAGACGGTAACTTGACAAGTACCCTGGCATGTGCAGTTCATGCAAAGAATTCGCTTCAGATGGTTGCAGGGTATAGTCCATGGTTGTCCAACCTTTTCGCATGGTCTTACATAGGGGGCCAGTGAAACAATTTCAGAAAGATAAAGGCATTAAAAATTTATCTTACTATTAATCAAAATAACAAATGTGCATTTTTGTGAAGAAGCTTTAAATGAGAAGATTAATTTATTGACTTACTTTCTCATCACTGATTTAGTGAGAAACCTAGCATTTTTTGCTTGCACAAGTGGTCAACGTGGCCCGCACACTTCTTGTAGCGATGCGGAGTATTCCAGATAGATGTCCATATGTCAGGAGCGATCTTGATCACTCTCTCTCCCTGCGTTCCCCCCCCCACACCGTGTCGTCCCTGCTCTGTGTCCCCCCTCTCTCTCTATTCCCCGTCTCTCACTCTCTCTCCGTTCCCCCACACTCTCTCTGTGCTCCCCCCACACTCTCTCTGTGCTCCCCTTCTCTCCGTCTGACAGTTGCAGGGAGCGGAAGCGCTCAGCATCAGCTTTGTGGTTGGTCAGTTTTTATTTTTTTTAAATTGCGCTGTCAGTTTTACAGCTGACAGGTGCTGACATCAGGAACAGCACTTTCCCAACTTCGGACAGATTTGAGGTTTTCCGGAGGCCTTTTAAAAAAAAGTCAGAACCCACTGGAAAACTCTGAATCTGTCCGAAGGTGGGAAAGCGCGGTTTCCGATGTCAGCAACTGTCAGCTATGAAACTGACAGAGCAATTTAAAAAAAAAAGCAGTTTGAAAGATGACGACAATGGAAAATTTCTCATCTCTGAAATACATCCGAGGGCCGGATGAAAACCTTTGGCGGGCCAGATCCTGGCCTGCAGACTTTATGTTAGATAACCCTGGTATAGTCCTTATCAATTAGTCTATGGGCAAAATCCTAAATTGCCTTCTGTGCTGTTTGATTGTCCTCCAGCTCTAGAAGGTATTACAATTAATGCATTTGAATGCTTTACATGCAGGGAGACGTGTTTTCATTAAGGCTGAAGTCTCGGAGAAAATTGGGAGAGCTCTGTGGCTGTGTACAAGATCACCTGCAGCAGAATTTAATTCAGGAGATTCGGTGTATTATAAAACAGAGGGTCATAAGGAATGGAAAGGCCCTGGTAGGTAATAGGTTGTGATGGTAAGACAGTAGTTATCAAACATAGAAATCAAACAGTTAAGCTTCATTCCCAACAATTAATCAGGATTACTTACAAAATCTCAGACTCTGATTAGCTGACAGAAGTAAATGAGGCATCTTGTACCTCAAATAAACATGCATTTTGTAAAGAAGGTCCTGAGGAACAGAATATGGCAGATCAAGGGCTAGATAGTGGTAATGTGAGTGATCATGACACCGAGGACAGGGCTATTACATCCAAAGGCCAAATTCTCAGAGTTGGTACTTGGGTGACATATGTTCCAGAGGGAGCTAATAAATGGAGGAATGCAACAACTGTGGGACATGAAGGAACAGCTACTGGCATGTTTAAATACTGGTTGAATGGTCAAGATGACGACCCAGAAGCAAGGACAGGCAGAATGGGGTGAAAGAATGGAGAGTAAGAAAAGCACAGTGCAAGTACTAATGGTGGGTACGGAAGTTACTCTTGCATCAGAAAACAATCATGTACTGGAAAAAGAGCCTCAGATAGCATGAGAAGGAAATCTCACAGTAGTAGTCCCAAAAGACATCAAAGTGCAAGTAGAGGCCACAGTTTGAATAGGTCACACAATGAAATGAAGGCGACGGAACAGTCTCAGAACTCATGATTGTGAAGGTTTGGTGACTGCTAATAAACCTGAGAATAAACTAGCAAGAGAGGCTAAACAAAAGGAATCAGTTGAGCGAGTTTAGAGTTCATTCTGAGGTAGAAGATAAGGTTTATCCAGCTTTGTCACACAAGTGGTATTGTTCTGAAAAAGCCCTACAGTGGACTCTCCCACAGCTGGAAAAGCAATCTTGAAAGTCCTTTTAGCTCTTTCGACCACATATTCATGAAAATATAGATCAATCAATATAAAAGTCAGATTTCTGCAGGGCAATACCTTTTAGAGAGAAGTGTTTCTGAAACCACCCAAAAAAGCAGCAGATGCAGAAGGAAAACTATGGAAACTAAACAAAACATGCATCTATGGCCTGAATGATGCTTCCAGGGTGTGGTATTTTTCAGTGAGTTCTGTTTTGATGAAAAGAGGTTGTGTTAAACTAAAAGCAGAATGCTTTATTGGCATCATAAAGGAAAACTTTCAGGCATCTTCATATACATGTTAATTGTCATGCAGGCCCCCACCTGCCAAGTATGAGGCACACATTATTTTGCCACATGAACATTAAAACTTAAAATTGCTGCTGGGAAGAAAAGGTGGCCTATTACAAGGGGTTGCCAAGCCCCTGACTCGAAAGACATTTGCATAGTAACAGACAGTACTTGTAATGGATAAAGGGGCCACTTCCTGCTCCAATTTAATCCACAATGGACTTTTGATTACCAGACGTTGAAGGTGGAGAGGCTGGCATTCCATGTTAACTGCTCAGATGGCCGAATACACAAACAGATGTGGGCAGACCAGTTTAGTCACATGACTAACTGATTGTGGAGTTATTTGAACTTACCACAGAGAATTTGAACTCCTAAAGCTTTTTGCTCCTGGACTGAGACACTTCTCTCCTGTCTGCTCTTATCTCTTTCTCACGGTACTGAAGACCCATTGAAGACACATGAACCCAAGAGAGAAAAGTCTCCTACAGTGAACAAGGTTTAAGAAGAATACTGGGCCCCAACGAAAAGCAAGAACTACCTACAAAAGGACTACAGTGAGCTCGAAGCACAGTAACAAGAAACTCTTCTGATATTGCCTCAAACTTCGCCACTATTTTTATTCTACTCTTTTCTGTCTCTATTTGCATATGCGTATTGCATATGCATACTAGCGTGGGGCGCAGCATGTATCTGTAGATGTTAACCGAATTAGAGTTTAAGTTTAATAAAATTTCACTTTTCTTCTTTAAACCTAAGAAAACTTGGTGTGCTGGTTTCTTTGCCTTATAATTGGAAAGCGGTGAACAAGGATTCATCAATGGGGAGCTCAAAACACAGTGTGTTTTAAAACATAAATCCTGTTGCAATAAGACCAGGTCAAGGCAGTAAAAGACCCATTGGCACCTTTCACACCTGATGGTAATATAATGTTTTCTTATGTGGTGGTACTGTGGAAGTTGGGAAGTGTGTTATTAATTAGATTAGAGTACAATTTAAGATTGGGAGTCAGGCTTCTTGGACTTTAAATATGTTGGTTTAGATATTAAGCAGAGTAGATTTGGAATAACATTAAATCAACAATCCTATTTAGACAGCGTTACTCCCATCCCAGTCAATCGTGCTAGGCCATCACGGAAAGATAATGTATCTAAAGAGACAGAGCAATTGCAAAGCTTGATTGGTCGGTTGAACTAGTTGTGCAAAACTAGCATCTAGTCTTGTGTCATTGATGTGTTGGGAGTTAAGTACTATGGTGAAACACCCTGAAGTTGAGAATGTTTTAAGAACAAATAAAAGATTGAAAAAATTAAATTTGGAGAAATGTATACTCAAGTTCCCATCTTTAGGTGACGCAAAGAACATGAAACGAATCATTTTTAAGTGATGTTTCACATGCTAATCTTCCTAATGGGTATCCAAGTGCAGCTGGTTTCATAATATTTCTGATGAGTGAAAATGGAAAATGTTGTCTTTTAGCTTGGGAAGCTAAGAAAATAAAAGGATTGTTAAAAGTACTTTAGCTAAGCGAGATTCTGTATAAGAGGCATACTGAAGATAATATACCTATTACATGTTATACAGATAATAATTCCTTCCAGGATAATGTACACTCAACAAAAAGCTTGAGTGAGAAAAGTTTACGGATTGCTGCCTTGAAACAAATGGAGAGAAAGGAAATTGCTAAAATGGGTTGATGGAAATCATCAACTGTCTAATTGTTTTACAAAAAGAAATCCTTGTACGAACAAATTGCTAAGAGTCCAAGAGGAGGGGTGTCTCGCAATGTGATGCTTTGTACAGAACAGGGAAGTTTTGTTGATTTGTTTTGAAATTTTGTTTGTGCATATTAACTCTAAGTTTCATTTAAAGAGAAAGAAGGGAATCTGTTAATTGTGTGATAATTGTGTTTAATTATATGCAGGTTGAGGGTGTTAACTGGGGTTTCACTTGGGTACATATAAAGAAACATTAACAAACTGTGGTGTGGTTGAGTTAGGAGGTGTATGCTTGTAATGTTTCACTCTAAATAAACATTAGACTGAGTAAAGATTGACTCCAGTACTATCCTTCATCAACAGGCTTTCTGGAACATAACATAACAATCTTCATCATGGACGTCCAGTACGTCTACACCTACATTCCCACCAGGATGGTCTAAAGCACTACGCTTCCTTCTTAAGGAGGCCCAATGAGTCTCCATCCGCCACCATCTGCTGTCTGGCTGAACTAGTTCTCACATTCAACAACTTCTCCTTTAACTTCACTCACCTCCTCCAAATAAAAGGTGTTACTATGGGTACCCACATGGATCCTAGCTATGCCTGCCTTTTTGTGGGATATGTGGAAAATTCCTTGTTCCAGTCCTAATCAGGTCCCCTCCCTCACCTCTTTTTCCAGTACATTGATGACTGTATTGGTACCGTTTCCTGCTCTCACCCTGAACTGGAAAATTTCATCAACTTTGCTTCCAATTTTCACCATCTTTCACCTTCACATGGTCCACCACTGACTCTTCCCTTCACTTCCTCGAATTCTCTGTCTCCTTTTCTGGGGATAGACTGTCAACACATATTCACGAGAAGCCCACTAACTCCCACAGCTACCTCGACTACACTTTCTCACACCCCACTTCCTGTAAGGACTCCATTCCATTCTCCGGGTTTATCTGTCTCCATCGCATCTGTTCTAATGATGCAACCTTCCATCAGCGCTTCTGATATGTCTTCTTATTTCCTCAACCAAGGATTTCCCCCCCTTCCCCTGTTGGTTAACAGGACCGTGTACCAAGTCTATCCCATTTCCAGCACTTCTCTGACCCGTTCCCCTCCCTCCGAGAACCCTAATAGGGTTCCCCCTATCCTCACCTTCCACCCCACCAGCCGCCGTATTCAACGGATCATATTCCACCATTTCCACCACCTGCAGTGTGACACCACTACCAAACACATCTTCCCCTTCCCTCCCCTTTCAGCATTCCAAAAGGACCATTCCCTCTGCAACAACCTGATCCACTCCTCAATCAACCCCCCAACACCCCCTTCCCATGGCACCTTTCCATGCAAGCACAGGAGATGCAACACCTGCTCTTGTACCTCCTCTCTCCTCACCATCCAAGTCCACAAACATTCCTTCCAGATGAAACAGCGATTTATGTATACTTCTTTCAATTTAGTATACTGTACAATTTAGGGACCAAAAAGGGAATCTATGTACGGAGGCAAGAGGCATAGCTGAGGTATTAAATGAATACTTTACATCTATCTTTACCAAGGAAAGATATGTGGCCCAAGTCATGGTGAAAAAGGAGGTAATTAATATACCAGAAGGATTTAAAATTGATCAGGAGGAGTACTGAATAGGCTGTCTATACTTAAAAGTTGATAAGGCACTCGGACCGGAAGAGGTGCATCCAAGGACCCGGAGGGAAGTGAAAGTGGAAATTGTGGAAGCACTGGGCATAATTTTCCAGTCTTCCTTAGACTCAGCGGTGGCACCAGAGGACTGGAAAATTGAAACTGTTACAGCCTTGTTCTAAAAAGGGTGTAAAGATAAGCCCAGCAACTACAGGCCAGTCAGTTTAACTTTGGTGGTGGGGAAATTTCTAGAAACAATAATTCAGGAAAAAAATAATAGCCACATGGACAAAGGTGGGTTAATTAAGGAAAGCCAGCATGGATTTGTTAACGGAAATTCATGTTTAACTAATTTGCTGGAGTTTTATTTTGAAGAGTTAACAGAGAGGGTCGATGAGGGCAATGCTGTTGATGAGGTGTACATGGACTTCCAAAAGGCATTTGATACAGTACTGCACAACAAACCTGAGAGCTCACAGAATAAAAGCACTGGTAGCAGCATGGATACAAAATTGGCTGAGTGATAGGAAACAGAGTCGTGGTTAATAGATGCTTTTCAGACTGGAAGAAGGTTTGTAGTGGAATTCCCCAGAGCTCAGTGTTGGGACCTTTCCTCTTCCTGATACATATTAATGACCTAGACCTTGGCATACAGGGCACAATTTCAAAACTGCAGATGATACGAAACTTGGAAGCATCGTGTACTGTCAGGAAGATAGTGTGGAACTTCATAAGGACATAGACAAGTTGGTGGAATGGCCAGGCAGGTGGGAGATGAAGTTCAATATGGAGAAGTGTGAGGTGATTCATTTTGGTAGGAAGTACACTGAGAGACAATATAAAGGGTACAACTCTAAAGGGGTTGCAGGAGCAGAGGGACCTGGGTGTATATGTGCATAAGTCATTGAAGGTGGCAGGACAGATTGAGAGAGTAGTTAATAAAGCATACAGTATCCTGGGCTTTATTAATAGGGGCATAGAGTACAAGAGCAGGGAGGTTATGTTAAAATTCTATAAAACACTGGTTCGGCCTCAACTGGAGTATTGCGTTGCATTTGAGGAAAGATGTGAAGGCATTGTAGAGTGCAGAAAAGATTCAAGAGAATGGTTCCAGGGATGAGGAACTTCATTTACGAAGATAGATTGAGAAGTTGGGACTGTTTTCATTGAAGAAGAGAAGGTTGAGAAGAGATTTGATAGAGGTATTCAAAATCACGAAGGGTCTGGACAGAGTAGCTAGGGAAAAACTGTTCCCACTCGTGAAAGGATTGAGAATGAGGGGGGCAAAGATTTAAGATAATTGACAAAAGAAGCAAAAGCGATATGAGGAAAAACTTTTTCACGCAGCAAGTGGTTAGGATCTGGAATGTACAGCCAGAGAGTGTCGTGGAGGCAGGTTCAATTGAGGCATTCAAAAGGTAATTAGATAGTTATCTGAAAAGGAATAATGTGCAGGGTTATGGGGAGAAAGTGGGGGAATGGCACTAAGTGAATTGCTCACTCGGAGAGCTGGTGCTGACACGATGGGCCGAATGGCCTCTTTCTGTGCAGTAACAGTTCTGTGATTCTGTGATATCACGTGGAGTGAATCTAAATGGTTGATGTTTGGCATTTGGGACCTCAAGTGGAGGCCAAGATGGATTATCCACTTGGAACTTCTGGCTGAAGGTGGTTGTAAATGCTTCAGCCTTTTCTTTTGCACTGCCATGCTTGGTTTGCCATCATTGAGGATGGGGATGGTTGTGTACCTCCTCCTCCTGTTAGTTATTTAACTGTCCGTCACCATTCACGGCTGGATGTGGCAGGACTGCAGAGCTTTGATCTGATTCGTTGGTTGTGGGATTGCTTAACTCTGTCTATAACATGCTGTTTCAACTGTTTAGCATGCATGTAGTCCTGTATCATAGCTTCACCATGTTGGCACATCATTTTCAGTAACACCTGGTACTGCTCCTGGCATGTTCTCCTGCACTCCCCCTTCAACCTGAGTTGGTCCCCTGGCTTGATATTAATAGCAGAGTGAGGGATATGCTGGGGTATGAGGTTACAGATTGTGGAGGAATGCAATTCTGCTGCAGCTGATGGCCTATAGCACCTCATGAATGCCCAATTTTGATCTGCTAGGTATGTTCTGAATCTATCCCATTTGGCACAGCGGCAGTGTCACACAACACAATGGAGGGTTTCCTCAGTGTGAAAATGAAACTTTGTCTCCACAGGGACCTTGTGATGGTCACATTTGCATAAGGTAGGTTGGTGAGAAAGAGGTCAAGTAGGTTTTTCCCTCATGTTGATTCTCTTACTACCTGCTGCAACCTGGCAGATATGTCCTTCAGGACTCGGCCAGTTTGGTCAATAATGGTTCGAATGAGCCACTCTTGGTAATGGACTTTGACACCTCCCACTCAGTGTATATTCTGTGCTCTTGCTACCATCAATGTTTCTTTCAAATGGTGTGCAGCATGGAGGCGTACTGATTCATCAGCTGAGTGTGAGCAGTCAGTGGTAATCAGCAGGACTAATCCAACCTGGTCAATTACTGCCCTATAAGTCTGCTCCCGATCATCAGCAAAGTGATGGAAGGGATCGTCAACAGTGCTATCAAGCGGCACTTGCTCAGCAATAACCTGCTCACTGATGCTCAGTTTGGATTCCACCCAGGGCCACTTAGCTTTTGACCTCATTACAGCCTTGGTGAAAACATGGAGAGCTGAACTCAAGAGGTGAGGTGAGAGTGACTGCCCTTGACATTAAGGCAGCATTTGATCGAGTATGGCATCAAGAAGCCCTAGCAAAACTGGAGTCAATGGGAATTGGGGGAAAACTCTTCACTGGTTAGAGTTGTACCTAGCAGAAAGGAAGATGGTTGTGGTTGGTGGAGGTCAATCATCTCAGTCCCAGGACATGACTGCAGGAGTTCCTCAGGGTAGTATCCTAGGCCCAAGCATCTTCAGCTGCTTCATTAATGACCTTCCATCCATCATAAGGTCAGAAGTGGGGATGTTCGTTGACGATTGTACAATGTTCAGCACCATTCGTGACTCCTCAGATACTGAAGCAACCCGGGTCCAGATGCAGCAAGACCTGGACAGCATCCAGGCTTGGGCTGATAAGTGGCAAGTAACATTTGTGCCACACAAGTGCCAGGCAAGGATCATCTCCAACAAGAGTGAATGCAACCATCTCCCCTTGACGTTCAATGGCATTACCATCGCTGAAACCCCACTATCAACATCCTGGGGTTACCACTGACCAGAAACTGAACTGGACCACCCACATAAATACTGTGGTTGCAAGAGCAGGTCAGAGGCTAGGAAATCTGCAATGAGTAACTCACCTCCTGACTCCCCCAAAGCCAGTCCACCATCTACAGGGCACAAGTCAGGAGTGCGATGGCATACTCTCCACTTGCCTGGTGGGTGCATCTTCAACAACACTCAAGAAGCTCAACACCATCCAGGACAAAGCAGCCCATTTGATTGGCATCCCACCCACCACCTTCAACATTCACTCCCTTCACCACCGATGCACAGTGGCAGCAGTGTATACCATCTACAAGATGTACTGCAGCAACTCACCAAGGCTCCTTAGATTCACCGCATCTTCCAAACCCGTGACCTCTACCACCTAGAAGGACAAGGACAGCAGATACATGGGAACACCACCACCTGCAAACTTCCCTTGAAGCCACACACTATCCTGACTTGGGACTATATTGCTGTTCCTTCACGGTCACTGGGTCAAAATCCTGGAACTCCCTTCCTAACAGCACTATTGGTGGACCTACACCTCAAGGACTGCAGTGATTCAAGAAAGCAGCTCACCACCACCTTCTCAATGGCATTCAGGGTCAGGCAATAAATGTTGGCCTAGCCAGCAATACCCACATTCCATGAAGGAATAAAAAAAACAGGAAGTTTCTTTGCTCATGTTTGATTTGATGCTACGAGACTTCATGGGGTCCAAGGTTGAGGACTCCAAGGACCACTCCCTCCCAATTGTATACCACTCTGCCGTCACTTCTGTTGGGTCTGCCCTGCTGTTGGGACTGGTCAAACCCAGGGATGGTGAGAGAGGAGTCTGGGACATTGTCTGAAAGGTACGATTCTGTAAATATGCCTATGTCAGACTGTTGCTTGACTAGTCTGTGGCACATCTCTCCCAATTTTGGCACAAGACCACAGATGCTAGTGAGGAGGATTTTGCAGGATTGCCTGGGTTGGGTGTGCCTTTGTCATCTCTGGTGCCTAGGTCTGCCAGATAGTCTGTTCAGTTTTATTCTTATTAAACTAGGCTAGGCCATTTCGGATGGCAGTTAAGAGTCAACTACATTGCTGTGGGTTTGGAGTCACATATAGGCCTGATCGGGTAAAGACTCCAGATTTCCTTCCTTAAAGGACATTATAAATGAGATAGGTTTTATAACAATCTGGTAGCTTCATGGTTACCATTACTGATACTAGCTTTTTATTCCAGATTTATTTAATTAACTGAATTTAAATTCCCCAGCTGCTGTCGTGGGATTTGAACTTATGCCTCCAGATCACTAGTCCAGGCCTCTGGATTACCCGACCAGTAACATAACCAATTCCCATGATATGCTCCCCATCAGAGTTGTCATCAGAGTCCTCTGAAGCTGAATCTGCGTGTGTCCTCATCCTCCGATGAGATGGCATCTGCGCTATCTTTGACCTCTGCCTTGGTCACAATCCACTCATGTCTGTTGCCTCACCATGTGCAGATCCTGCCTCTAATCTATTCTCTTGGATAAGTGCAGTGTCAGCGTTTGAGCTTGTGGCTGTGTGTGGCATTAGGTGATGGTGCAGTGTCTTTCCCGTCACTCACTCTTGGTGTTCCTCCACTGCCTGGCCAAGGTGCACCTCTTCGGTATCTGAAAGGAAAGGCTGTGATGTGGGAAAGGGGGAGGCAAGTTAGAGGTGCATACTTACACCATCTGCAGCTTGTAAATCAGAAGAGTGTGTGGGACGAGGGAGAAGTGGGATGTGACAACGAGGATTAAGTGTGAAGATACTATCACCTTGATGTTTTGAGCCCCACCGCTGACCATGGCCTCAGCAGTGCGGTCCCAATAATGATCAGCATCCTCTTCCCCATGGGGATCAGGATATGCAGGCACGCCTGTCCCCCCTCTGGTTAGCTCCTACTGCCTCTGGTTGTGCACTATCTTATGCTGCAAAAAAGAGGGAAGTGTGTCAGTGATTGCCATGCAATCTGGCTGATGTGGATATGAGGCTTGCAGCAACGATAAGTACCTAGGGTGAGGTGAAGCATATGAATATTATGCATGAGTTACGAATGATAGAGATGGTTGGTAAGTGAGTGATAGGGTGTGGTGATTTGAGGAGTGGTTGAGGCTACTGATGCAGTTTGTGGGAAAGGGCATGGTAAGATGCATTCATTGACCTTGATCATCCATGTGAGGTCTTTGAACTTTATGCAGCACTGCATCCAAGTACTCAGGGCTTGAGCCCTGACATTGACCTCCACGATTATCTGCTCCCACTGTGTTTTGACCTTATGTCTGGAGGGCCTCTGTTCCCCCTCCCCCTCTCCCCCCATTGATACAGAACACTTCTCCTTTCCACCATCTCCGCCAAGACCTCCAGTGCAGTGTCCAAACATCTTGGAGTCTGTTCTTTCCCCTGTTGTATCATTCCTCACTCTTTCTCAGGTCAGATTCACTTTAACCATGACTCCCAGCACCTACTCCAGCTACAATGAACCTCCATTTTAAGAAGTACAGGCTAGCTTAAGTAGTACTACCTATTCAAGATATTGCACCCCTGCTGATGCGTCTCAAAGAGTAGGGTGGTTAGAACTGGCTGAACACAGATATCATTCAAATGAGCAGACAGTGCAAAGTTGACATGCTGTCTGCATTCCAATCAATAAGCATGGGTTAAGTGTATTGCAGGTTATTCAGTTTAGACCCGAATGAGCCTACCACTATGCAGAGGCTGCAAGGTTGGCCAATGTTCCAATCACAGTGTGGATGTTCAAATTGTGCAAGAGTTCAGGACAAGAACTAATCCACTGGTCAGTCACCAGATGCAGCTTTCTTCCCCCACAGTCAGTTGCAATTGTCACTGACTCTGGGTTGCTGAGATATATTCCTGTTGTAATCTGTGATATCACTATCTAGGCCTCGACCAAACTCCAATATAAAGAACAATGCTTTAAGTAACTGAAGAGGTAAATCAGATTAACAAGTTTTTTGTAAAGTCAGGACTAAACTGCTCTCAAAGGTGCCCATGTTCTCTGATTGTAAAGAAGCAAAGAGCAGCTGCGCAAAGCTGCCTTATGTGTCTGTCTGAGGAACGAGAGGGAAAGAGGAGGGAGATTCTTCAAGTGTGCAGGTATAGTTCTTGAGAAGATAGGTTTCTGTTGGAAGTTTGTAGAGCACAATGAGTCTTGGAAATTTTGGTGGTTTTGGAGGAACAGAATAGGTTTTACAGAGCACATTGTGAAAAGATAGGAGCTGTCCAAATTTTAAGATGCCTTTCCCATGCCAAGTTTCGAACCTACTGAACATTATGCCTTTTGGGAATTTATTTTTTTGCCAGATAAGGAGGGAAAAGCAACCATGGTGTCGGACATCTCCATTCAGGTTGCAAGTGTGTCTGACACAGTGATTCCTAGTTGGTTGATTCTTGGGATCTATGAAGGGATCAGAACAAGCTGCAGTTCAAATAATGATTCCACCCACAAGTCGCGACCACCATCCTCCCACCCCACTACTGCCCCCAACCTCAAGCGCACCACCAACCGCCCAAGAGGGGAACGCATGGTGAAGAATTTAGATGTTCCTGTACATTTGAAACTTGGAGACCATGTGAAGGGATCAATTTTCCATATATCTGCAAACGTGAACTGGATAATGGGCATGCCCTCTGCTTTGGAGCAATTCTGTCTGTATCCTTGAACAGCAGGCAATCATCTTGCTATTTGAAAGATGCTGGGAAGTCAGATGGTGTGGTCACTGCAATAGGGTTCAAATACAAAATGTTATGTTTCCCAAGAAATATTTGACAACGTCTCTTGATACTGCTTTCATCCACTTTCTCAAAAGAGTTATTTTCAACGAAGGCTCTGGTTACAAATTGAGTTTTTTGGGAAATAGAGAAAAGCAAGAATTACCATCATATAGAATTATAAAACGGTTACAGCACGGAAGGAGGCCATTTAATCCATCGAGTCAGTGCTGGCTTTCACAAGAGCAATTCAGCTGGTCACACTGCCTGCTCCCCCTTTTCCCTGTAGCTCTACAAGTTGCTTCCCTTTAAGTACTTGTCTAATTCCCTTTCGAAAGCCACTATTAAATCTGCCTCCACCATCCATTTAGACAATGCATTCTACATCATAACCACGGGCTGCACAGAATTGATTTTCATGTTGCCTTCGGTTCTTTTGCCATTTACCTTAAATCGGTGCCCTCTGGTTCTTGACCCTTCTGCCAATGGGAACAGTTTTTATCTATCTACTGTGTCATGCTTGGAAGGAGCCATGATGTTATAAACAATGAACTGCAAAAATTATGAAATACAAGTTAACTGTTGAACTGAACTACAAGAAAATGGGCATATTTGTAGCACAGACAAAATGGAGTAGAGATCAGGTAACCCCTCTTGTACTGTCAATAAACATATCCATGTGTTGAGGATGAAACTCGTTAACCTTGTCTGAATTAGCTCTGGGGAGAGCCCACTGGAACTGAAATGAGCCCATTGCATTTTGATGACTTTCATCTACAGGGAATGAACTAACAAAGCTTCTGTAGACAGACTGACTCGACAGCCCAAGCCAAGATGAACAGGTGTGAAGTAACAACACTGTAACAGAATGGTCCCCATCCAGACACCAACAGATAACAATGGTTTCTACATCCTGGACGATTGCATCATCACATCAGAGGAGAGGGCCCTTTGTCATCTGACAGAGACTCAAATGTGATGGATTTTTACCTTAAAAGGTAGCCCTCTGGAGAGAGAGGGGAGATCAACCAAAGACCACAGAAAGCTAGTTCCAGCCAGAGGCTGAGAAATACGGTCCAGCTAAGCAGAAGAACCCTGCTGAATAAAACTTGAACAACCAGTGCAGCAGAGAAATTGCAAGGTGACTTTGAGACTCTCCATCAGTGAAAGCAAACCAGATTCACACCACCAACTTTGGACTGCGTTTTAATCACAGAAGACGACAGCACTTCGCAGTGAGCTGCTGCAGTTGAGTCGGAGTCAGATCTCACCCAAAGCTCACACATAAGGACTTTCAGCAGGAGTTACTGGCCTGGGAATCTCAACTATTGTTTTTCTTCCCTCTAACACAGGGACATTCAGGCCAATTCTAAGACCCGACCAAAGCTCTGTAGATCAGACCGCGTGTCAAACCTGAGACTTTTCTAATACGATTATTTAGCGAGGAAAGGAGTTCCAAATGGAATACATAAGTAAGTTATGATGAACCTTTATAAAACACTGGTTCAGCCACAACTAGAGTATTGTGTCCAATTCTGGGCACCCGCTTTATGGAAGGATGTGAAGGCTTTAAGAGAGGATGCAAAAAAGATTTACCGGGGCTCCAGGAATGAGGGACTACTGAGGAACATTTAGGCTTGCAACGCCATTATATAATTTCCTCTCGAAAGAAACTCTGAAGATTCATAAGCAAGACTCTTGTACGGTAATTTAGACTTTAATTACATCCTACCCTTTTCTCTCTATCTATCTATTCTTGTGCAATCATGTGTGTATGTGAATGCATTTGTAGCGACCATTTCAGGAATTGTTTAGAAATAAGTAGTTATCTTTCTTTTTTTAAACCGACGAGAAAACCTGTTGCATGTCTATTTATTTGACCCGAAAACACTCAGGGACTAACACACCATTTTTAATAAAATACTATTTGCGATCAGTTGGAGGTGATAAGTGGAAGACAACCACACCCCTACCACCTCTCTGTAATAAATGTGTCTAGGGCTCTCATGATTTTAAACAAGTCTATCAAATTTCCTCGCAACCTTCTCTGATCTCAGGATGGATCATATCAAATAACGCATCTCTTTGTTTGTTCGCAATAGGCAGAGTACTGAATGTACTCAACCAAACCACACTTGCAAAACTCAAAACACAATATCTAACGTTAGATGTGATTCCGCGATTGGACAGCACTTACTGAAAAATCCCAAATGTGCTAAGAATTACACTAACAACCAATTTAAGATGATCAGTCGGGCTTGCAATGTGGCTCACTTATGTTTGCGAGAAGTATTCATACGCAGAGACCTGTTCTGTGCAGGCAAAATGAACATGTCCAGGCATTGCAACTTTTTTGAATTAAACAAAAGCGTGGGGACAACAATTCCCTGGTTCAAACGCCTTGACTAGAGTCAACTTGCCAACCAATCAGCACTCTTTTTCTCATGCAGCATAAATTGTTGCTCCCCTTGAAATCTGCATTCTTGCATCTGTCCTGATGATGAAAAGCTTCGACACCCTGTCTCTTTTTTCAGCAATACTCAAATTCTGCATGACCTAGTGACTAATGTTTTATTTGGCTTTAAAATATCCTCTACTTCATGGTGTTTCTTTGAAGTACTTAACTCTAACACACCAAAACCAGCATCTGGCCCAGTCCGAGTGCCCAACCAGTTCAACTGACCAATCAAGCTTAACAATTGTCCTCTCTCTCTCTTTCAGATATAACATCATTTTTGTGCGATGATCTAGTACGATCAACCAGGATGGGCACAAAACTCTCTAAAATAGGATTGTTGATTTAAAGTTATACCAGACCTACTTTGCTTAATATCTAAAATACTATATTAAAAACCTCACAAGCTTGACTCCCAATTTTAAATTCTACTCTAAACTTATTAATGATGCATTTCTCAAATGCTGCAGTACCACCCCGTAAGAAATCATTAACATGCATCATTAAGATGCCTGAACATTTTCCTTTATGATACCAATAAAACATTGCGGAATATGCTTTTAGTTAAACACAATCTATTTTCAGCTAAACAGATCTTACCAAAAAATACCAGATACTGGAAGTATCATTCAGGCCATAAATGCATTTGTTTAGTTCCCATAGTTTTCTTTCCTTATCTCTGCCTCTTTAGGTGGTTGCATTAACACTTCTCTCTCAGAAGTATCGCCCTGCAGAAATGCAACTTTTATGTCAATTGACATCCACTCCCATCAACATGTGCCAAAAAGAGACAAAAATATTTTTTTAAGATTAGCATTCCAGCTGTGGGAGTCCACTTTGACATCTGAACCAGCCAATTTTTCTTCAAAATACCAAGCTACTAACCTTTAGCCGTCTAAGTCCCATCTGCAAGGATTTTTTCAGTACAAATCCACCAATGTGACAAAGCTGGTTGACCCTTATCTGGTACCTCAGAATAAACTCCTGCCACTGATCAAATTATGCAAGAAATATGCTCTTACAAAAGGGTGTTGTTTCTATGTAATATTCAACCTGCAAAGTAACCTATGAGTTTTACCTGTAACCATTGGTTTACGAACATACGAATTAGGAGTAGGCCACTCAGCCCTTCGAGCTTGCTCTGCCATTCAATAAGTTCATGGTTGAATTGATTACTCCACATTTCCACCTACCCCCGATAACCTCTCACCCCCTTGCTTATCAAGAATCTATCTACCTCTGCTTTAAAAATATTCAAAGACTCTGCTTCCACCGCCTTTTGAGGAAGAGAATTCCAAACACTCACGACCCTTAGAGAGAAAACATTTCTCCTCATCTCTGTCTTAAATGGGCGACCCCTTATTTTTAAACAGTGACCCCTAATTCGAGATTCTCCCACAGGGGAAACATCCTTTCCATGTCCACCCTGTCAAGACCCCTCAGGATCTTATATGTTTCAATCTTCTTACTCTTCTAAATTCCAGCGGATACTAGCCTAGCCTGTCCAATCTTTCCTCATAAGATAGCCCACCCATTCCAGGTATCAGTCTCGTAAACCTTCTCTGTACTGCCTCCAATGCATTTACATCCTTCCTTAAATAAGGAGACCAGTACTGTACACAGTACTCCAGATGTGGTTTCACCAATGCCCTGTATAATGAAGCATGACCTCCCTACTTCTATATTCAATTCCCCTCACGATAAACAATAACATTCCATTAGCTTTCCTAATTACTTGCTGTACCTGCATACTAACTTTTTGCGATTCATGCACTAGGACACCCAGATCCCTCTGCATCTCAGAGCTCTGCAATCTCTCACCATTTAGGTAGTATACTTCTTTTTTATTCTTCCTGCCAAAGTGGGCAATTTCCCACTTTCCCACATTATACTTCATTTGCCAGATCTTTGCCCATTCACTCAACCTATCTATCTATATCCCTTTGTAGCCCTCTTATATCCTCTTCACAAGTTACTTTCCTACCTATCTTTGTGTCATGCAGCAAATTTAGCAACCATTCCTTCGGTCCCTTCATCGAAGTCATTTATATAAATTGCAAAAAGTTGAGGCCCCAGCACAGATCGCTGTGGCACACCACTTATTACATCTTGCCAACCAGAAAATGACCCATTTATGCCTACTCTCTGTTTCCTGCTAGCTGGCCAATCTTCTATCCTTGCCAATATGTTAGCCCCTACTCCATGAGCTTTAGTTTTCTGCAATAACCTTTGATGTGGCATCTTATCAAATGCCTTCTGGAAATCTAAGTACAATACATCCACGGTCCCCTTTATCCACAGCACATGTAACTCCCTCAAAGAACTCCAATAAATTGGTTAAACATGATTTCCCTTTCACAAAACCATGTTGACTCTGCCTGATTACCGTGAATTTTTCTAAATGCCCTGCTAGAACGTCTTTAATAATAGCTTCTAACATTTCCCCAAGACAGATGTTAAGCTAACAGGCCTGTAGTTTCCTGCTTTCTGTCTTCCTCCCTTTTTGAATATATAGAAGTTGATGTTGTACACAACAGGACCACGCAACATAACTTACACTGATAAGTAGTATTACTTGATTGAAAAAAACCCAAAATATTTACAACAATATTTTGCTGTTTGACCAGTAATAGCTTTACAAAAGTAAAAAAAGTCTACAGATTGCTGGTTTCATGACGGACGAAAGCAAATACTACATATAGTAATTTGAGATATACAAAAATACCACACATCACAACCATTCTTTCACATCTAAAATAGTTTAGGTAAAGATGATAAAGAAGAGTTTCTGTAACTTAATATTAGCACTGATTACTTGCTCAAAAGTGTGTTTCAGTTTACTTCAGGAACCATTGAAAATTAAAGATTTTTAAACAATACTTCCCCAGTAACCCCAAAGAGTAGATGAATTTTGAACTGCTTAAAAATCACCTGACTGACTGATCTATCTCCTGAAAAACAGAAGCTACCCACGTGCTGAGTAGGGAACCAGTCAGCTGAAATAATTCCAATTTCACCAGTAACAAGGAAAATCAAAATAAAATGGCCAGCATGCATCAATACAGCACATTTTACATAATACTTAAGCACAAGGTGCTTCGCTAAGTCGGGTGGGGTGGCAACAAAAGCACTATGAGCATAAGTTATAAGCTAGGAGAAGTGATTGCAGACATAATCAAAGATTAAACTTTGAAGAATTTCTCAAAGGTACAGAGGGAAGTAGCCAAGCAGAAGGGATTAGGAAGAGAATTCCTGAGGGAAGAGGGGGTGGGGCCTGAAAATTTTTCCAGGAGAGACCCGCCACAACCGCTGACGCTGAGAAGGCCCCGCCGCATTTTACTGGCAGCGGCGAGGCCTCAGTGCAGCCCACCCGCCGCCTTCATTTAAATATTAAAATGAAGTACAATTAATGCAAGTTAACTTACCTCGTCCCGGCGGCCGTCCCACGCCAATATTCCGGCTGCAACTTGCGCGCCTTTGGAACTCAGTTTGGAGTTCAGGGGCAGCCGCTCTGTCTCCTCCATTTAAATGAGCACCATGCGAAATATCCCAGGACTCAGTTTCGGTGCACCTGAAGGCCATCAGCCCCTAATGCCTGAAAGGTTACGCCACTGATAATGGAACAGAGAGACGGTTGCACAGAAAGCCAGAATTTGAAAAACTGGAGGATGAGAGTTGGGTTCAATGAACATGAACAATTCAAAGTCAAATTATTGTGATGATGGGGAGTCAGTGAAAGTCTACTTAACTGAGTATGGGATAGAACGTGGATGGTGGAGTTTTGAATAGGGCAGAGTTTGCATATTTAGAACTTCAGTGGCAGGGAAGGAAAGCATTGGAATAGTTGAGTCTGGAAGCAAATGAAGGTGGGAAGAGAATTTCAGCAGTGGTGAGGAGGAGGTATGGATGGTGCTGGGCAATATTATGTTGAAATAGGAATTTGAAGCTCAACTCAGGGTCAAACAGAGCACATATATTGCGAACCATTAGGTTTAGCCTGAGCAGGCAGCTGGTAAAGTGGAATGCAATGAGGGCTTAGGTGTTAGGATTGTGGTGAGAACTGAACAAGACTGTTTTGATCTTGAGAATGTTACGTTCAAGGCAGTTTTAGCTCATAGACAATTGATGTCAGATGAACAGTCAAATAACACAACAGTCATAAAGTTAGAGGTGCTGTAGAGAGGTATAACTGAGCATCATTTCATGAAATATAACACATATGTTATATAAAAACCGTCAGCCAGTCAACTGAACCCAGGAATTCCCTCAACTGCTGAGAGAAAACTAAACTATTCGGCAGGAGCTGGGGAATGTAGATTGGGAGCAGCTGTTTGAAGGTAAATCCACATGTGATATGTGGGAGGCTTTTAAAGAGCGGTTGATTAGCGTGCAGGAGAGACATGTTCCTGTGAAAATGAGGGATAGAAATGGCAAGATTAGGGAACCATGGACGACAGGTGAAATTGTGAGACTAGCTAAGAGGAAAAAGGAAGCATACATAAAGTCTAGGCGTCTGAAGAAAGACGAAGCTTTGAAAGAATATCGGGATTGTAGGTGCAATCTGAAACAAGGAATTAAGAGCGCTAAAAGGGGTCATGAAATATCTTTAGCAAACAAGGTTAAGGAAAATTCCAAAGCCTTTTATTCATATATAAGGAGCAAGAGGGTAACTAGAGAAAGGATTGGCCCACTCAAGGACAAAGGAGGAAAGTTATGCGTGGAGTCAGAGAAAATGGGTGAGATTCTAAACGAGTACTTTGCATCGGTATTCACCAAGGAGAGGGACATGACGGATGTTGAGGTTAGGGACAGATGTTTGATTACTCTCGGTCAAGTCGGCATAAGGAGGGAGGAAGTGTTGGGTATTCTAAAAGGCATTAAGGTGGACAAGTCCCCAGGTCCGGATGGGATCTATCCCAGGTTACTGTGGGAAGCGAGAGAGGAAATAGCTGGGGCCTTAACAGATATCTTTGCAACATCCTTAAACACGGGTGAGGTCCCGGAGGACTGGAGAATTGCTAATGTTGTCCCCTTGTTTAAGAAGGGTAGCAGGGATAATCCAGGTAATCATAGACCGGTGAGCCTGACGTCAATGGTAGGGAAGCTGCTGGAGAAGATACTGAGGGATAGGATCTATTCCCATTTGGAAGAAAATGGGCTTATCAGTGATAGGCAACATGGTTTTGTGCAGGGAAGGTCATGCCTTACCAACTTAATAGAATTCTTTGAGGAAGTGACAAAGTTGATTGATGAGGGAAGGGCTGTAGATGTCATATACATGGACTTCAGTAAGGCGTTCGATAAGGTTCCCCATGGTAGGCTGATGGAGAAAATGAAGGCGCATGGGGTCCAAGGTGTACTAGCTAGATGGATAAAGAACTGGCTGGGCAACAGGAGACAGAGAGTAGCAGTGGAAGGGAGTTTCTCAAAATGGAGATGTGTAACCAGTGGTGTTCCACAGGGATCCGTGCTGGGACCACTGTTGTTTGTGATATACATAAATGATTTGGAGGAAAGTATAGGTGGTCTGATTAGCAAGTTTGCAGACAACACTAAGATTGGTGGAGTAGCAGATAGTGAATGGGACTGTCAGAGAATACAGCAGAATATAGATAGATTGGAGAGTTGGGCAGAGAAATGGCAGATGGAGTTCAATCAGGGCAAATGCGAGGTGATGCATTTTGGAAGATCCAATTCAAGAGTGAACTATACAGTATATGGAAAAGTCCTGGGGAAAATTGATGTACAGAGAGATTTGGGTGTTCAGGTCCATTGTTCCCTGAAGGTGGCAACGCAGGTCAATAGAGTGGTCAAGAAGGTATACGGCATGCTTTCCTTCATCGGACGGGGTATTGAGTACAAGAGTTGGCAGGTCATGTTACAGTTGTCTAGGACTTTGGTTCGGCCACATTTGGAATACTGCGTGCAGTTCTGGTCGCCACATTACCAAAAGGACGTGGATGCTTTGGAGAGGGTGCAGAGGAGGTTCACCAGGATGTTGCCTGGTATGGAGGGCGCTAGCTATGAAGAGAGGTTGAGTAGATTAGGATTATTTTCATTAGAAAGACGGAGGTTGAGGGGGGACCTGATTGAGATGTACAAAATCATGAGAGGTATAGACAGGTTGGACAGCAAGAAGCTTTTTCCCCAGAGTGGGGGATTCAATTACTAGGGGACACGAGTTCAAAGCGAATGGGGAAAAGTTTAGGTGGGATATGCGTGGAAAGTTCTTTACGCAGAGGGTGGTGGGTGCCTGGAACGCGTTGCCAGCGGAGGTGGTAGATGCGGGCACGATAGCGTCTTTTAAGATGTGTCTAGACAGATACATGAATGGGCAGGAAGTAAAGAGATACAGACCCTTAGAAAATAGGCGACAGGTTTAGATAAAGGATCTGGATTGGCGTAGGCTTGGAGGGCCGAAGGGCCTGTTCCTGTGCTGTAATTTTCTTTGTTCTTTGTTCTATTACACTGCTGGCCCTGGATTTCATCCCTCCCTTTCATCAATAAATGTATCACTTTTTAAATTCACTCTGACAATTTGTTAATTCACCAATACAGGAAAATTAATGTCTTTCATTCCACCAAATACCTCTTGCATCATTCATCATGTGATACTGTGGAGTGTCACATTTGAAACTGAAATCCAAAAATACAAGATTTTAGTCCTAAATAATGCTTGTAAACTAGCCAATGGCATACATTTTTGACTAATCTATTTATTTATTTTACATTTCGTTTTGTTTCAATTAACAGAAAACACCTTTATATTTTTAAGCATGAAAGAAGAGTGATTCGGAAGAACAAACAGAATTATAGAAAAATAAACTTTCCAATGTTAACAAAGCTCCCTGAACAACCCAATAAAGAATAGATGAAAAGGGAATTTGGTACATTCTCATTAAAGGAACCTGACTGCATATCTTAATTAAAAAGGTAATCTTCCTTGAAAAGTCCCAAAATGATGTGCACGATCTGAGAGATCAGTGTATGAATATTCAGAGTGCCTCTTTTACTTTTCAGATTGTTGGAACTTCAGCTCCTCTTTTCTAACATTTTTCTTCTCGTCAACCTTCTTTTCTCTAACAAGATAAAAGTTCACTCCTTCAGAGTTCTACAGGTGCCTTGCACAAATAGCCATTACTTACAAATGAGCCTTAACCTCAAGTGCCAGCAAGGTGTTTGACAACAGGACCATCACACCTAACCTGATCCTGTCTTCACCCAATACACAAGTGTACGTCCGGTTTGGATCACTAAATAGCAATTAGAAGTAAAAATCTTAGAGAACTACCAATCACAACCAAAAGCCCATAGTTTGTTGGAACTAAATTAAGGAAGGGGCAAGGGAAAGAGTAAAGGAGAAGACAGGCTAACTTAACTCCTTTATTCAGCCTTAAGCAATCTTAAATTTGTTCTTTTTACACAACACCTGTAACTACATTTCATTTGCCTCAATACTCATACTTAATTTTTGATGGAAAACAGACCACGACTATTAACAATGAATAAGTGTTTTTCATTATTGGAGCAGCACCGCTTAAATTGAACTAAGAAATGGCATATGATCCATTAACATGATCTAGATCTTTAAAATGCTGAGAGGCAGAGGATGCTGGCTATTTGATTTAGACTGTGAGCACAGATATAATGAATGCATGTTCATAACTGACAAGTGAAGATCAATTACACAAAATAGAGCCATGGATATGTGGAATCAACTTCCAGCAGAAATGGTTCACAATGTTTGTTTCTTCAAAATAGAACTGGATAAAAATACCTAACTGGGAACATGTTTAAGGCATGATTAAGGCATGTTTAAGGAGTGATGACCAATACTTCATGAGACAGAATGACTTCTAGTGTGGTGTTGTGGCCAATGGGGGAAGGTTATCTGAAACACAGCAAGCAAATGGAATAGTGGATATGGATTTTGCTTGATTGGGGAACAGGCTATATTTAACAGAACCTCCTGTCAGAGGATTTAATGAATGGGATATATGACCGATGGAAGGAAAGTTCTGATGAGCCAAATGATATTTTCTTGTTTCATGCTTTCATCTATTCTTGCCGCTAGCTAAACTTTCAAAGAAGTAGATGGATAATGCCAAAATGTTCATCAGTGAAGATGAAAAAAAATCTTTCTATGGGTGCTTGCAGTACTTCAGTATCTTGCCTAAGTGGTGATTTTTTTTTCTTTACGTGCAAGGTTAGACAGCGAGAATCATGAGGCTCTTTGACTTCGGAAAGAACCTCAGTCAAGCTAATCCCAAACCCACTCCTGATGTCCGTATATGCCTAGTTTCCTGGCAAACATCAGAACATACCAAGAAGTGCCTTTATCTTGGAAGGCACTGGGAAGTTGAATTGGAAAAGAATTTTAATACAATAGTCTGAAGAAAAAGGTGCTAAAATTCCAACAATGGGACTAGTTATAGATTTTAAGTTGCAGATTAAGGTACACTATTAACAGATAACCAAGAAGAATGTACACAGTGTACTTTAGTGCTAATGTAGATGCAAGATGCTAATATCTTATGATAGTACAAAAGGAAATTCTGCATCCAGATAGACGAATCCAAATTTCATACAGTGTACCCGTCAATGCAGTTATTTTCTACACCAAAAAATGAATTATCCAATAATTTGAATTAAGCAACAAATAACACAATGAAGTGGACTGTTATGCTTAAACAAATCTTTGAATTATCAAATACCTTGAATTAAGCAACTTTAAACAAAGAGCAGATTGTATTTGTATAATATGCTTTCAGACTTCTGGAGCACCACAGCAGTATGGATGCAACTTAAGTGGCCTTTTAGTCTCCAGTTGTAATAATCCCCATTTGGAAAAAAAAAAGTGGCAATGTAAAGAAATAAAATTTTGACCAAGGAACATAAACTAATAGCAACTCTTGGGATTCAAGTTTGCACCCTGTAAGAACAAATTTTAAATGGAACTGTTTGGCTTGTCAGTAATTTTTTTTTTAAAAACATCTTCAAAATTTGAAAACAATAGTATTATCACAATCTAAAATAAAATTTTTAACCACTGAATTAATTCTGCTTTATCAGAACAGTCCCAAGGAATCAGCATTCTGCAGTGATATAAACTTACAGGATGTCTGAGCCATGGGCCTGAATTTTACCAGCCCTCTGGGGGGCCATGAAAGTTCTTCCAGGAGAGGCCCGCCACGACCCCTGATGCCAAGAAGGCCCCTCCGCATCTTACCGGCGAGGCCTCGGTGTGGACCCCCGCTGCTCGTTCATTTGCCAAATAAAATTTATGCAAATACATGTTAATTAACTTACCTGGTGGACGTCCCACGCCGATATTCTGGCCGATGGCCAGAAGTCCCGCGCCTTCTGATCCCTGTTTGGGGATTCAAGGCGAGACACTGGTTTTGGGGAGGGCGGGGGGCAGAGAGGGGGAGGGAGGTGTCCCTTTAAAAATTAAAATTGCCAGTAAGGACTTGCAGCCCTGTAAAAATGGCACCGGCGCCTGTGTGGTCGTGCCGGACGCAATTGTCGGGTACGGAGTGGCTGCCCCCTCTATGTTATCACGGGTGGACCGCTGACTTCAAAGCGCGCTGCCGCAATTGGCGGAGTGCTAGTAAATTCCAGCCCATGGTATCTGAAACCATCTGCTGACAACATACTTTGTACAGTCCAATATATTAGGCTAATCATATCAGAATTCAGATTTGTCTAGATAACACTAAAAGCAAGTGATTTCATGAACTGTTGAGCAAATAATTTCCTTTCTTAAATAAAAAAAAGGAGTTAGTTAATAATCTCTTAACTCCATAATCATGCTGAACAGCATCAATACTGATATCAAATAATATGGAATATCATACTTACGACAGTCTCTTGATAGGTCAGTGTGAAAGACCTATGAGTTGCAAGTGTTTGCATAATTTTCTTCGGAAATGCAACTTTCTAATTGAATTAAGTACTTGGATCAAGCAGCTGCTATGTGTCCGAATTTCAGTGGTAAGAGTAACAATTCAGCAATAGAAGCAAATGGTAACTCCACCTGAATTCATAATTTATTTTGAAATACCTCCTAAACAACCAATTTACTTGGTCACAATGAAAAAAAACTAATTTAAGATATGTTTACAGTTTTTTGTAGTCTTAGAGCAATAATCTATCTAACATAGTTAGATAAACATATATATAAAAAATTCCCAATGTGCATTGAAAGAACTCGGAAATTTCAGCCACAGTGTAAAATTTGTTAGAATCACAATAAATCGCATACTGACAGATGACAGTGCAGTACCTTTTTAAATTTTCCTTGACGTTTTGATGCAGCCTGCCCCTGGGAGTCAGAACAACATACTGTAAGAAAACATGCAGATACTGCACAATTTGGAGACCTTCTCTAATACATCTTGGGGTTCTTTGTATACCCTTTTTAGAAAGGAGAAAAACCAGTCTACTCAAGATCTACAATAAGAACTCCCTTACTGGTATTTACTAAATATTTATATACGCCAGATCTAGGAGACTTAATTTAACTTCAAACAGGTGAGAAAAGCTGGACTTTCATCTAAACAGATGGAATAAAACAACAAAATTTCAGATCGCGTTATACTAATCTCTCCTATGCCACACAGCGTTCTGCTCAACGGTTGGAGTTATTCTTATGTGATTGATGTGACATCACTTTGTGCCTCACATAATAGAATTGCCAAATATTTAATTGTTAACATTTTTAAAAACTGTGTTGATATCATTCATGTTTAAAATTCATAATTTCTAATCTACAGTAATATATGACAGTATGTAGATGTCGCTAGATTATTTGAAATATGTATAGAAGCAAATGAAAGCCAGATACAACGTTAACCATTTTTTGTTCAGATAAATATTTTCAACGACCTTAAGTGGCACAATAGTAAATAAGTGTAGCAGATTGCTCCATATTCTGACATTTTAACAAGAAGAAGGTTTAACAACTTGTAATTGTAACCTCTTTATCCATGCTATTTGTTGTTTGATTTTGGCAAGTTCTAGGCAAAGCCCATAAGTTTTTTATTAATTCTGAGGGGAAGTTCTATTCAAAATATACTGTTAATATATTGTGTCTGTTGTATTTATATGGTGCTTCTACACAAAGAGTCATTAGTACAGTCACAGAAGAATGAGCTGCAGTTCACAAAAATCAGAGAATTTTACTCTGTCTAGATTAGTCTAAATGATCTTCTATAATACAAACATTAAAGCCAAACAACCTATGAATTCAACGATTCCAAGGTGCATGCACAAGCAGAGACCAATAAATAGCACTGATATTGAAGAATGAAAGTGTTACAGAAGTAGAGGCTTACATGTCAGGCAGCTTCAGAAAGAAATGGATAAATTACATAAAATGCACTGCATTGTAAAAGAAAAGCCCATCTCTGACAGGTTTGGAAGAGCTCTGTACTCACAGCTTTCTTTCCTAGTTCACCCTTTGACAACGTTAAAGTCCCTGACAGGTAACAACCTGGCCCCGTTCCTTTAGGAATCCTAGAATTAACCATGTAAAATTAGATTGCAACACAGATAAGAGAAATTGTGATACCATTTCAAACTTAGACTTTGCCTGTACATCATGAAATCAGCAATTACTTTGTCGTGGAAATCACAACTTTTGAGCAAAAATAAAAACTGACTGAAAATGATATAATTAAGCTTTATCTCTAAACAATTGGAGTCAATTGTCAACATGAAAGGTAATTGTTCATTTAGAATGGCTAAATCAGTGTTACTGAATTTATATAGACAATACCCAGTGAGCACGTATTTCCTTGGAAAGTTTCGTGATAACCCTGCCTAATGGACAACCCATTATATGCCTGTAGTTTCAGTTATGTCTGTGGGTAGCACACTGATTGGAGTTTTTAAACTGCAAGGGTATCCCACCTTGCTTGTCACAAACTCACCCAACTAGGCATCCCACATAACTCAAGTGACTGCACTAACAGGGGTTTAAATGACATTCGCTGAACCACGTGAAGCCGAGATAAAGTAGTCACTTTTTTTTGAAAGAAAAAGTGAATTTCAATGGCCTCTGAAAAATTTCTGACCTCTAATTCCTTTATCCCTTATGGTTCTCAGCACCTGACACTCTGCAGATGCCGTGACTATCGCAAATGATGAAATATAAAACAAGTACACATATTTCCAACCCTTCAAACTAAAAATCTTTTATACCAAGTGTCAAAAATATGCATTTGCAGCTCCTTTCCCTCTCAGAGGGACTGAACTCCATCATCATCTTGCCCCTTATCTATTCAGCATGAATGAGTTTTCTTGGTGGAGGAAAGGTGGCAGCACCACCCTGCCACCCCTCTCCCCCAACCCTATAAGCACAATATTGCCTGAGCAGGTGTGTGGAAATGAAGGAAAGGTGCCCCTGCCCACAAAGCAGAATTCCACCTCCTGACTGGAGGTAACACTGACAACCAGCAGTCACCCCACACTGAGAAGAAATTTGGGTCTTGTAAGAAGGAAGCTTTCCATTATTTAGCAAAATTTCAGCTCTTGGCAGAGACACCCTAAAATTACCTCCCAATTGGTGCAGTAAAACTGAGAGGTCCTACCCTTCCTATCTTTTCTCCTTTCCCCACCCCTCACCTCTCCAGTTTTCCTTCATCTCTCTTCCCGTTCTGCACTTTCCCTCATTTTGCCCTCCCTCTTCTCCCTCCTCTATCTCTCCACCCATCTCATTTCTCTCTTGTGTGTTCCTGCCCCTTCTCTCTCCCCTCAACAATTTGCTCCTCGTCTTCCCCTCTCCCTCCTCCAATTTACCACACTGCTTCTACACTAAAATACATTGATAATGCTGTGTGCAAAGCTGGCTTTGAATAAAATCTTACAAGATTACTATCTGTATACTTAAAGCTCTGATCTTCCTATTGGCAGTCATGTTACGACTTGCTACTCTTCTACACAAAGAGCAACTTTTATATAGTGCGCTATCATCTCTCTCAGAAATATCATGCCTTGCTTCTCACAATTAATTTCTTTTCTGAGTGCAATGAAGTAAATTGCCAAATACCAGCCAGGTGCTCATCAAATAAATGATAGTGTCACCTCCAAGACTAGGCTCCCTCTGATGGGCACATAAGCAATTAACCTAAGCAGTACAAACAATATCACCAATAAAGATGTTGGAAGATGTATCTGAGATTGCGAAGTAAACAATGATTAGAAATTAAATAAATATTAAAAAATGGAGAACTTAAAGAGTAAATAAAAAGCATAGGAAACTAAAAAGGAAAAAGGTGATGGAAAGGGCCATGATGGAAATCTTGTACAGCTTGTTAGACAAACATGGGGGCCAAAAAACTATAAAACACTCAAAGCGTAATCTTTCAAAAGCAATATCTGTCCATTGTTGCAGTATTTTGTAGCCCAAGCACAATCTTCATATGCTGTGGTGCCATAGAGGAATGGACATTGAAAAGCAAATTTTCTAGTTGCCACCGCTGATGGTACTCAAGTGAAACAGGTAAGGAAGCTCCTGGCCAGTCTCTCACCTTCCAGCTTCCATAAACTAGAGCTCATCCAAAACTTTGCTGCCATATTCTAACACACACCAATTTCCATTCACCCATCACCTTTGAGCTCGCTGAGCTATACTGGCTCCCAGTCTAGCAATGAGATTTTAAAATTCTTATCCTTGTTTTCAAATCCCTCCATGGCCGTGCACATTCCTCCCACTCCACAGTCTCTGTAAACTTCTCCAGACAGACAATCCTCCAAGATCTTTGTGCTCCTCTAATTCCAGCCTCTTGTGCGACCCCGATTTTCACGACACCATTGGCAGCCATGCATTCAGCTGGCTAGGCCCTAAGCTCTGGAATTCCCTCCATAAACTTCTCTGTCTCTCAATCCTCCTTTAAGACGCTCTTTAAAACTTGCCCCTTTGTCCAAGCTTTTGCTCACCTGTCCCAATATCCCCTTATGTGGCTCAGTGTCAAATGTTCTTTGATAATGTTCCTGTGAAGGGCCTTTTGACTTTAAAAAAAAATTTGTTCTTTGAATATGAACATCGCTGGTAAGGCCGGCATTTATTACCCATCCCCAATTGCCCATTAGAAGGTGGTGGTTAGTCAACTTTTTGAACTGCTGTCATTCACAGTGTTGTTAGGGAGGGAATTCCAGGTTTTTGACCTGGCGACAGTGAAGGAACAGTGATATAGATTCCAGGTCAGGATGGTATGTGACTTGGAAGAGAGCTTGCAGATGGTGGTGTTCCCATGCATCTGCTGCCCTTGTCCTTCTAGTTGGTAGACGTCGTAGCTTTGCAAGATGCTGTCAAAGAAGCCTTGGCAAGTTGCTGCAGTGCATCTTGTAGATGGTACAAACTGATGCCACTGTGCACCAGTGGTGGAGGCAGTAAATGTTTAAGGTGGTGGATGGGATGTCGATCAAGTGGGCTGTTTTGTCTTGGATGGTGTCAAGCTTCTTGAGTGTTGTTGGAGTTGTACTCATCCAGACAAGTGCAGAGTATTCCATCACACTCCTGACTTGTGCCTTGTAGATGGTGGACAGGCTTTCAGAAATCAGGAGAAGAGTTACTTGCTGAAAAATTCCCAGACTCTGACCTGCTCTTGTAGCCACAGTATTTATATAGCTGGTCCAGTTAAGTTTTTGGTTAATGTAACCCCCAGGATGCTGATGGTGGGGGATTCAGTGATGGTAATGCCATTGAATGTCAAGGGGAGAGAGTAAGATTCTCTCTTTGGTCATTGCCTGGCACTTGTGTGGCATGAATGTTACTTGCCAATTAACAGCCAAAGCCTGAATGTTATCCAGGTCTTGCTGCAGCCAGACATGGGCTTCTTCAGTATCTGAGGAGTCACGAGTGGTACTGAATGCCATGTAATCATTGGCGACCATCTCCACATCTGACCTTATGTTGGAGGGAAGGTCACTGATGAAGCAGCTGAAGATGGTCGGGCCTAGGACACTATCCTGAGGAACTCCTGCAGCAATGTTCATTTTTGCTAGGTATGACTCCAACCAGCGTAGAGTTTTCCTCATATTCCCATTGACTTCAATTTTGCTAGGGCTCCTTGATGCCACACTTGGTCAAATGCTGCCTTTTGCACTGATATGCTGGATCCTGCCATTATTCAGGATGGGAATGTTTCTGGAGCCTGTTAGTTGTTTAATTGTCCACCACCATTCATGACTTGATGTGACAGGTGCAGAGCTTTGATCAAATCTGCTGGTTGTGGGATCGCTTAGCTCTGTGCATAGCATGCTGCTGCCTCTGTTTAGCATGCATGCAAGTCCTATGTTGTAGCTTCACCAAGTTAGCACCTCATTTTAAGATATGCCAGGTGCTGCTCTGGCCTACACCTCACCTCTGAAATTCAGCATTTTTTGTCCAGGTTTGCACTAAGGCTGTAATGAGATCTGGAGCTGAGTGGCCCTGGCAGAACCCAATTCTGAGCATCGCTGAGCAGGCTATTGCATAGTAAGCACTGCTTGATAGCATCATCGATGACAACTTTCAGCACTTTGCTGATGATTGAAAGTGGATTGATGGGGCAGTAATTAGCCGGGCTGGGTTTATCCTGCTTTTTGTGGACAGGACATACCTGGGCAATTTTCCACATTGTTGGGTAGATGCCAGTAGCTGTACTGTAACAGTTTGGCTAAGGACACAGCTTGTTCTGGAGCACAAGTCTCTACTACCACAGCCGGGATGTTGTCAGGGCCCATAGACTTTGCTGTATCCAATGCCTTCAGCCATTTCTTGGCACCACGTGGAATGAATCAAGTTGTCTGAACGCTGGCATTTGTGATGCTGGGGACCAGAGGAGGAGGCTGAGATGGATCATCTACTCAGCACTTCTGGCTGAAGATGGTTGCATATGCTTCAGCCTTGTCTTTTGCACTGACATGCTGGGCTCTGCCACCATTCAGGATGGGGATGTTTGTGGAGCCTCCTTCTCCGCTTAGTTGTTTAAATTGCCCACTACCATTCATGACTTGATGTGGCAGGCCTGCAGAGCTTTTATCTGATCCCTTGGTTGTGGGATTGCTTATTTCTGTAGATAGCATGCTGCTTCCTCTGTTTATTATGCATGTAAGTCCTGTGTTGTAGCTTCACCAGGTTGGCACCTCATTTTAAGATATGCCTGGTGCTGCTCCAGGCATGCTCTCCTACGCTCTCATTGAACGAGGGATGGTTCCCTGTCTTGACGGTAATGGCAGAGTGAGCAGTACGCTGGCTGGGAGGTTACAGATTGTAGTTGAATGCAATTCTGCTGCTGCTGATGGTGCACAGGATCTCATGGATGCCCAGTTTTGAGCTACTAGATTGGTCCTGAGCCTATCTCACTTAGTAAAGTGGTGGTGCCACACAACACAATGGAGGGGGTCCTCTTAAGACAGAACATCATATTCATAAGGACTGTGCAGTGGTCACTCCTACCAATAAGATCATGGACAGATGCATCAGTGACAAGTAGATTGGTGAGGTTGAGGTAAAGTAGGTTTTTCCCTCTCGTTGATTCTCTCAACACCTGCTGTAGGCCCAGTCTGGCAGATGTGTCCTTCAGGTCTCGGCCAACTTGGTTAGTACTGGTGCTACCATGTCACCCTTTGTGATGGACATTGAAGATCCCCACCTAGAGTACATTCTGTGCCCTTGATACCCTCAGTACTTCTTCCAAGTGGTGTTTAACATGAAGGAGCACTGATTCATCAGCTGAGGGAGGGCGGTAGGTGGTAATCAGCAGGAGGTCTCCTTGCCCGTGTTTAATCAGATGCCATGAGACTTCATGGAGTCCAGAGCCAATGTGGAGGACTTCCAGAGGGCCACTCCCTCCTGACTGTATACCACTGTGCTGCCACCTGCAGGTGGGACAGGACATGCCCAGGGACAGTGATGGAGGAGTCTGGGACATTAGCTGTCAGGTATGATTTGGTGAGTATGACGATGTCAGGCTGTTGCTTGACTAGCCTGTGGGATAGCTCTCTTTTAACAGAAGTTGATGGATGTTAGGAGGACTTTGCAGGGTCGACTCGGCAGGGTGTGCTTGTTTCCAGTGCCTTGGTCGATGTCAGGTAGTCAATCCAGTTTAATTTTTATTTGACTTTTCTGTAGCATTTTGATACAACTGAGTGGCTTGCTAGGCCATTTCAGAGGGTAGTTAAGAGTCAACCACATTGCTGTGGATCTGGACTCACGTGGACTAGACCAGGTAAGGATGGCAGATCTCCTCCCCCAAAGGACCAGATGGGTTTTTATATTTTATATTAAAAGCAATATATAAATGCATTTTGTTGTTTTATTCTTGAAATTTAAATACTGATGATGTAACAAGGGCGGCACAGTGGCGCAGTGGTTAGCAACGCAGCCTCACAGCTCCAGAGACTCGGGTTCAATTCTAGGTACTGCCTGCGCGGAGTTTGCAAGTTCTCCCTGTGACCGCGTGAGTTTTCGCCGGGTGCTCCAGTTTCCTCCCACCGCCAAAGACTTGCAGGTGATAGGTAAATTGGCCATTGTAAATTGCCCCTAGTGTAGGTAGGTGGTAGGGAATATGGGATTACTGTAGGGTTAGTATAAATGGGTGGTTCTTGGTCGGCACAGACTCGGTGGGCCGAAGGGCCTGTTTCAGTGCTGTATCTCTAAATAAATAAAATAAATATTTACTTACTTATCATCAGGAAGAGAAGTAACAAAGAAAGGCTGCGAGCAATTCGGTGGTAGAGTTAAACTGTTGTTTTTTTTCTTCCCTATAAGTGCATTGCTGTGATTGTCGTAAACATCTAAATTCAGAGTACTGGGGAGTCTATGGGATACAACAATTGGAAGATCCTTAAGGCGTTCCAGCTCACTAAGCTGTTCATGGCGCACTTGCAGCCGGATAGTATAGTCTCCCTTCTCCAACTTCAGAGAATACTGTTGCAAAGAAAATTGAAAGGTATACATCAGGTTGTTCTTTAAAAACTTAGCATGCATTTTCAGTTTAAAATGTAAATGAGGAATTAATGCTTTGCCTCAACATAAATACCACTAGTTAAATAAGTAGATTGAAGACTAAAGAAGCATTTTTAATTAACTTTCTTTCAGAGTTGGAATCAATATTTTTTACTTACTGTAATATCAAGAGTAAACTCCACAGAGTTATGATTCTACCATACTGGTTCAAAAAAAGTATTCAAACTTCAAGGTGCAATGGAAACACATAGTGAAATAGTTATTCTAGACAATTATTTCATTTTCACCTGTCTGATTCAAACATTCATTTTTACACCAGCAAATAGGCAACAGCATGCATGTATAAGAAGGGTAATGCAGAAAGTAAAGATACAAATGCAACAACATTTAAGAATGTTTGTCTGTAATATGTTATATTATCAGTTTCTTTCTGTCTTAGTAGATGTGGGATTCAAAGAAAATTGTCCAGCATGTTTTGATGCAGAATAGCCCCAGAACACTTGTCTACGACAGAGATCTGAAAGAGAAGCCAAACCATTTAATTCAAGCATCCGGAGAGTTTTGGACAGGTTAGGGCACACTCCAATTAATAGGGAACAAGGGTTCACCCATGGGACTGGACTGCGTCACTGATCCAAAAGGATATGGAGCAAAGAAATCCTTAATATGTCCAGCATAAATAAAATCCATATGTAAATGATCTCTTTGTGCAGATTTTTTATGAATCATAAATCTGGTGGGTATTCCTTATACACTGGTGTAAGCTATATTTCACAATCTAATGGTTCAGGAACAATTTGTTTTTACACCATTGATAGAACAAATGTCAGAGGTTCATAAAAGGCTTTAAACCAATTAAATGATGAAACAAAAAGGACATGGGGGGTTAAATTGTATAGTCCCCAAAAATGGTTGTAGGAATCACAATAACCCCATACCAGTTCAATGTAATGCAGGCAGCATGCCAGATTCAAGCAGCTTGTTCGTTATCATGATTTGTGTGGGCAGCCTTTACTAACTGCACTGTTCAATGGTTGCACTGTTCAGCGGGGACCCTCGGGTATGAAATTAAAACCTGACCAAGGTCTGACCCGACAACAGCCAACCAGTTACTGAATTTTTTGAAATGCCCAACCTGAACCCGAACCTGACACGTAGTTGGGTTTGGTAGGGTAGCCAGGCTTTACTGCAGAGTGCGGAGTCCGGACTGCACGTTTCTCGCATTGACGTCCTGAATGTTCTTTTGAAGATTACTTCCTGGTGTAAGGCAGCACTGTCCACGTCCAGCCCGACCCGACCCGAGCCCGAATGCTGGACCCGGAAGAGAGACCCAACCTGACCCGAACCCGACAAGTCGCCGGGTCTGGTCCGGGTCGGGTAGCCACACTTTAATTTCAAGTATCTCATAAAGGAAAGGTGGCTGTTGGAAGCATTGACATCATTTAGAAAAGTGCTGGGCAACAAAGAACAAAGGCTGACTATGGTACAGAGCATGCACCAAAGTTTCCTAACACTGCAATGGAGGTCTTGGTGGAGGTGGCAGAAAGGAGGAAAAATGTCCTGAATGGGCAGATGGGCAGGAGGGCCTTCAGACACATGGTCAAAAAGGCAATGGGAACAGATAATCCTGGAGGTCAATGCCAGGAGTTTAGCCCTGTGGACCTGGATGTAGTGCTGGGAGAAGTTTAATGACCTCACCCAAGTGGTCAAGGTCAGTGAATGCATCTTCAAATTCCATAACCTATCAAGTGCACCACTAGCCTCAGTCACTGCTCATTTCACCACCCCTCCATCACTCACCTACCAAGAATCTCTTATCAATCAGGGCTCATACTTAGCAGTCTTACTCATACGCTTTACCCCACACATTTAGCACCATTGCAAGCCTCACATTCACATTTCATAGATTGCACATACTGCCACCTATTAACTATATTCAAAAACATCACCCAAACATACTGTACGACACCCATTGACACACTTCCCCCTCTCTTGCAGCAGAAGATAGTGCACAATAGAAGGCAACAAAAACTATCCTGAGGGGGAAAGGCACGGCTGCTTGTTCCAATGCCCATCAAGCAGACAGTGCTGGCCGTGACTGAAAGGGCGATTGCTGAGGTCATGACTAGCGGTGGGATTGACTCCACTGAACATGACAATATACACTTACCTAATCCTCCTTCTCATAGCCCACTTCCTCCTCATTGCACAATCTCTTCCAACTTACAAGCTGCAGATTGTGTAAGCATGCATTTCTTACTTTCCTTTCTCCCCTCACCACAACCTTACCCATGAGTCTTTTTCCTTTCAGACACTCAAAAAGTGCTACTGACCAGGATGATGGTGAATGGGTGGATGGGGATGATTGATGATGATGATCCACCATCACTTAATTTCACACTTGCAGCCACCATCTCAGATACTGGCACTGCGCGTAGCTTAGAGGACAGCATATAGACGTGATTTTTTTAATTCTTTCACGGGATGTGAGCATTGCTGGCTAGGCCAGCATTTATTGCCCATCCCTAATTGCCCTTGAGAAGTGGTGGTGAGCCACTTTCTTGAATACGGTGTAGGTACACTCACAGTGCTGTTAGGAAGGGAGTTCCAGGATATTGATCCAGCGACAGTGAAGGAATGACGATATAGTTCCAAGTCAAGATGGTGTGGGGCTTGCAGGGGAACTTGCAGGTGGTGACATTCACACATCTTGCCCTTGTCCTTTGAGTTAGTAGAGGTCGCGGGGTTGGAAGGTGCTGTTGGAAGTACCTTGGCAAGTTGCTGCAATGCATCTTGTAGATGGTACACACTGCTGCCACTGTGCTTCAGTGGTGGAGGGAGTAAATATTGAAGGTGGTGGATGGGGTGCCAATCAAGTTGGCTGCTTTGTCCTGGATTGTTATACGGTTCTTGAGTGTTGCTGGAGCTGCATCCATCCAGGCAAGTGGAGAGTATTCCATCACGCTCCTGACTTGTGCCTTGTAGATGGTGGACAGGCTTTGGGGAGTCAGAAGGTGAGTTACCTGCCGCAGAATTCTCAGCCTCTGACCTACTCTTGTAGGCACAGAACTTATATGGCTGGTCTAGTTCAGTTTCTGATTGATGGTAACCCGCAGGGTGTTAATAGTGGAGGATTCAGCGATGATAATGCCTTTGAACATCAAGGGGAGATGGTTAGATTATTTCTAGTTGGAGATGGCCATTGCCTGGCACTTGTGTGGCACAAATGTAACTTGCCACTTATCAGCCCTGGCCTGAATGTTGTCCCGGTCCTGCTGCATATGGACACGGACTGCTTCAGTATCTCAGGAGTTGCGACTGGTGCTGAACACTGTGTAATCATCAGAGAACATCCACACTTCTGACGTATGATGGAGGGAAGGTCTTTGATGAAGCAGCTAAAGATGGTTGGGCCTAGGACACTACCCTGAGGAACTCCTGCAGTGATGTCCAGGGACTGAGATGATTGACCTCCAACTACCACAACCATCTTCCTTTGTTCTAGGTATTGACTCCAACCAGTGGAGAGTTTTCCCCCGATTCCCATTGACTCCAGTTTTGTTAGGGCTCCTTGATACCATACTCAGTCAAATGTTACCTTGATGTCAGGTGGAGTCACTCACCTCTGGAGTTCAGCTCCTTTGTCCATGTTTAGGCCAAGGCTGTAATGAGGTCAGGAGCCGAGTGGCCCTGGCGAAGCTCAAACTGAGCGTCAGTCAGCAGGTGATTACTGAGCAAGTGCCGCTTGATAGCACTGTCAATGACACCTTCCATCACTATGCCGATGATCGAGAGTAGACTGAAAGGGTGGTAACTGGCTGGGTTGGATTTGTCCAGCTTTTTGTGTACAGGTCATATCTGGGCAATTTTCCACATTGTTGGTTAGATGCCAGTGTTGTAGCTGTACTGGAACAGCTTGGATAAGGGCGCAGCCAGTTCTGGAGCACAAGTCTTCAGTACTATTGCTGAATGTTGTCAGGGCCTCTAGCCTTTGCAGTATCCAGGATCTGCAGTTGGTGAGACACTGGGAGCATGAGGGCAAGGTCACACTCGAATTCTACTGCAGATGAGAACTTCGATGGGCCAAGCTACAGAAAAAGAGGTGTACTTAACAAAATGCTTGTTCATTGGGACGCCTGCTAGAAAGCCTGCTTCCAAAGGAGTGTAGCGTCGTACGGCACAGTGCTTTGCGCAATTTGGAGTCCATCCTTTCCAGCATGGAACTGGTGGCCAACTCCATCAACACATCTATGGACCCAAACATGACACAGCATCTGATGCCCAAGCAGGACTGAGTACTGCAGCAGAAGTTCAGACCGATGTCTTACTAAGGTCAGGTTACTGCCATCACAGTTGTGGATACCAGTGTTCAAAGGGGCTTGCTGAGGTGCCATTTCGGGAGATTGGCAGTGGCTCCACAGAACGCAACCCTGCTGTCCTCTCTCAGGATGACAGCATGTGTGATACCATCCCTGCCAGACCATAAGTAAGCCTGCCAACTCAGATTGCTGCTGTCCCTGCAGAGATGATGCAGTCTAAAGTTGGTCCTTCCAGGCCCAGAGCTGCTCAAGATCATCCTCAAAGGCCATCAGCTGGCTCCCTCACTGAAAGTCAGCAGCCTTTTACCAGCCATGATGCAGCCAATGGAGTAGCACTTGGTTGGCGCACTCGGATCGGCAAAGGCACGTGCAGGACAAGCACTAAGAGAATGCACAGGTGTGATTAGTTTTTTATACAATATGGCATGATTTATTCTACAAATTTTGTTTGTAATGTTTATTTTTTGTTGGCTTTTATTTTTGTATTGTGGCCAAGAGAACAGTGTGACAATAATAGCAGGGGATTTTTAAAAAAATCTGTTTCATGGGATGTGCGCATCGCTGGCAAGGCCAGGATTTGCACTCAATCCCAATTGCCCTTGTGAAGGTGGTGGTGAGCCGCCTTCTTGAACTGCTGCATTCCACGTGGGGTGGGTAGACCCAAGTGCTGTAAGGGAGGAAGTTCCAGGATTTTGATCCAGCGACAGTGAAGGAACGTTGATATATTTCCAAGTTAGGATGGTGTGTGGCTTGGAGGGGAACTTGCAGATGGTGGTAAATGGGCAAGTAGCGTTGAAGTTACTGGGATTTCACTTGAATTAGTTCCTCCTTAGCTTCTCACCTGTTAAGAGGCGGCAAGGGTTGTTCCTTCTTATTGGCAAGGCTGTGCAGCAGATCACAAATCGTGAGACCTGCCCAATCGGGTACTGCAGAGCAGCTCCAGAGCACTTCAGGCAGCAGAATCACTTCAGCATGCCAACTGTCTACTCTATCACCTTTCTTGGGGCAGCATGGCTCTCACTGCATGCATGCTGCGCATGTGTGTGTGGGATTGAACTGATGTCAAGAACTATGTCATCAGCAGATAGCCCTTGATGCCCAGTAGCCACCCTTCAAATTTGCTGTGGTGGCTGAAGTACAACTGACAGCCACAGAATCAAGGCATCAATACAGCTGACAGGTTACCGGGAAATGACCTGCCTTTTGTGCTGCCTATGATTGCATTCTAGCTGCATGACATGTCAGTAGAATCCCTTTCAGTTCCGGTACACGGTAGAGTTGACATGCGGTGTCCGCAAGGCAATGTGCATGCAGTCAATGGCACCCTACACCATGGGAAAGGCTGTAATCCTTGCAAACCCTTGTGCGCTCTACATGCTTCTCTTTGGCGAGAGGGAATGAAATGAAGTTGTCTCTCTTTGAGGAAAGAGCCTTAATGACCTCCTTTATGCAATAAAGGAATACAAAGTGCAAGATGCTGCTAATATTACCAGCAGGAAGGAGCTTGGTGCAAAAAAGCTCATAGCACAGCCATCATCTTAGCCACTGGAAATCAGCTGGGATTTTATGTGGAGCCGAGGCAGGGGGCACGAATAGCGCGCCGGGTGGCGGAGGGTAAAGGCCTGCTCAGGTCAGGAAAATAAAACCTGACCCAAACCCGACAGAATCACATCGGACCCCAGCCCGACCCGGCCCGAGTCCCTCCATTTTTTCCCGCGTCCGACCCGACCACCAGAATGTTCAGCTTACCTTTATCCGTTTTTCACTTTTTCAGTTTGTGCAGATAAGCAACAAAAACTGTATGTGTAGACTAGAGTCCTGACAGTGATCATTTAAAAAAAAATATATACTGTATATTTTATAATAATTAATCACTCAGGACCTTCCTGGTCTCTGCATCTCAGCTACTCACTGGATAAACCTGCAGCAAGTATTTCAACCTGTAAAGCAGGAGTCGAGGTAATGTATAATGATATTTCCTGAGTGTTCGGGCAATTGCTGTGTTTATTTTAAGCAATACAGATACTGGTACAGTGTGGCACAACCTGTCTGGGCACAACTCCATGGGTTTCTGTTTGACTCGTGACCAAACAATCACTGACTCCAATCTTCATCTTTTTAAACAACCTTTCAAGTCCAATTAATACTGCGTGTGCCTGACCCGGACCTGGCCCAACCCTAGCCCGAAAGTCGGACCCGGAAGAGCGACCTGACCTGACCCCGACATATATCGTTGGGTCCTGTCGGGTTCGGGTCAGGTAACAGGCCTTTAGCGGAGGGCCCGTTGCCTCGGGATCTTCCTGGGGTGGGATCGGCCAACAATGGCCTCCCAGCCCAAAGGCCAATTGAGGCCCTTAGGTGGTCTATTAATGGCCAATTAAGGGCCTCATTCCGCCGCTGGGATCTTACTAGTGATGGCGGGGAGAGGGGGTCCAGAAAACATAACAGATTTTTAGAAGACAGACAGGCTGTAAGAAACCAGCAGTTGTAGTATCAAGGCAGTCTGTAAGAAGGGAACCAGTGGTTGCAGCCTGAGAGTAGGCTGTAAGGATGACAACCAGCAGCTGCAGCTGAGAGAGAGAGGGGGGTGGGGGGTGATGGGAGAGGACACACCTGCTCTCGGAAGCCTGATAGAGTAAAAGACTGCGAGAACTTGAATCTGTTTTGAAAGTTGAAGCTTGCGGAGAAGTAGAAGACCAGCAGAATCACCAGGGATCAGCTTATTCACAGGTGTTCTAGTCAGAAGTGCTCGGAGAAGTGAGCGAAGAGAACATTTTTTTTTTTGAAAAGGCCTGGGAGATCAAAAAGTGGGTAGGAACAGTAGAAACGGACGGGCCCCCCTTTTTATTTTTAGTTATTTTTTCATTTTTCTTTTTTATTTGTTCATTTTATTTTAGTTTGTTTCTACTGTGCCTACCCACTACTTTTTTAATGTTTGTGCTTGGAGCCAGGGCTGTTCATTTTACAGTCAATCGACACCCTCTCTGTACCAATGCTTTGTCTTTCACCACACCATTAACATACCATTTGCCTTTGTTCCATGACCTTCTGGTCAGTTATTCTCTGTAACCTTGTCCTATCAACACCTTCTCTTTTGTTATCTCTTGCCCCACCCCTGCTTTACTTGCTTAAAACCATTTACATTTCTTATATTTGTCAGTTCTGATGAAGGGTCACTGACCTGAAACGTTAACTCTGCTTCTCTCTCCACAGATGCTGCCAGACCGGCTGAGTATTTCCAGCATTTCTTGTTTTTACTTACAAAGTACTATTTGGTTAATGGGGATTTCTTTTAGGTTAGTTGTTATACAGGTCTTAAAATGTAAAATCTTGACGTCATTCTTTAAATTGGTCTGGAGGTTCATATCTTGTATTTTGTATTTAACGATCTCACTTGGTCACAACAGGAGAGAAAAAGAGTTAACATTTCAGGTCAATGAGTAGGACGTCTTTTTGACTTGACGCAGCATCCTGTCAGTGGTGAACACCACACGTGTTACTACTCCATAGTAAAAGCGTGAAACAGCTAGCTTCACCTGTTGCTCACATTTTTGGGATACATTACCTTCCAGGGTAATTTGAGGTAGACTGGGCACTTTTCAGGGCCGAAAATGATGGCCTTAGGCCCGTTCATAAGTTTGCGCGATATACAGCGAGAAATGATCTGATCAGGTTAGCCACTGTCACGCAGTATGTCTTTGATTCGCCTTATTTCAGCATCAAGCTTGCATGGTGAGCAAATGGCACGGGTCCTATTTACGAGGTTGCTGATGAGGCCAGGACCTCAAATTACCTTGGAACGGTAATGTATCCCAAAGATTTGAGCAACAGGTGAAGCTAGCTGTTTCACGCTGCTACTATGCAGTAGCAACACGTGTGGTGCTCACCACTAACAGGATGCTGCCGTTAGGTCAAAAAGATGTCCTGCCTATCACACAAATGAGTAATGTGATATATGAATTTCAATGTCAGCGTGATGCCAAGTATATAGGCCGTATATCCCAAAGACTGGCGGATCGTATCAAATAACATGTCTCTTCCGCTGTTCGCAATGGGCAAGGTACAGGCTGTACCCAACCAGACAGTGCTTGCAAAACTCAAAACACAGTGTCCAACATTAGATGTGATTCCGCGATTGGACAACATTTGCTAAATAATCCTCAGCGTGTTAAGAATTATGCTGACAACCAATTTAAGATTGTCAGTAGGGCAGTATGGCGCATTTGCACGTACTGGAAGCTACATATACTAATACACAGGGTCCTGTTCTTTGCAGACAGAAAGAACACATACAAACATTGTGCCTGTTTCAGATAAACAAAATAATTGATAGCCATTTGCTGGTTTATTCCTCAGGGCAATGCCCTCACCAGAGTCAAGCTGCCTGGTTTAAATTTCAAAGTTTAGCAGTTAAATGTCAGTCACCGTAAACTGGTGCATTCTCCATGGCAATGCCTCTACCAATCAGAGTTCACTTGCCAATCAGCACTCTCTTCTCATACAATATAAAGTTGTTTCCCCTAACACTGGCATTTTTGTGGACTGTCCTGATGAGTGCAAGACAAAAAGCTTCGACAACATGTCTCTATTTTCAGCAATACTCAAGTTCTGTACTACCAAACGACAGTTTGAAATTACTTCTTTGGTATCTGAAAAAAAGATGCAGTGCAGGGAAGCCAGAGGCAATAGTTTGTTGTGAACGTGTTTGAAGCTGTTCCTGCAGCTCACGATGATCTTAGCATGGTGTGATGATTTGTCCATAGAACGGGAGAAACAGTTAACTGCAGCTGAACCATGTTTGCCGATAGACAGCTATGTTCACTGCTCACCAAATATGGTCTGTGGATTTGAGACTGTGAAGGTGGCTGTGTCAAGGGAGCAGCAGGGCTAGAAGTATATCTGTAATCTAATGGAGTCAAAAGTGTCAAAGTATCCAATCTAATAGCTTTACGCTACTGGGACATACAAAATCTACACTCTGTGATGAGCGTTGTTATAATATAATCACTTAGCAACTGATGTGTTTAGTTCAGATGTGGGATGACCAACTCATAAATTGGGTAGTGGTAAAGATGACAGTAGAAATTTTCTTTTTATCCTAATATTAATCTTCACAAAATGAATATTTTAGCACAGGTTGAGAAGAATGTAATCCTTCTGTTTGACTATGTTTCAGTTTCTCAATCTCTTTCCTTCCTTTTCCTTCTCCTGTTCAGGGTTAAACAGCGACTAGGGAGAACAGTTTAAAAGGCTAACATTGCATACATCAGATCAGGGGCGACCAACATTTTTGCGTGGGGGACCACATTACAATTTTTGTCATACATAGGGGGCCGGTGAGTCAATTTCGGAAAGATAAGGCATTAAAAATTTATCTTACTATTAATCAAAACAACAACAATGTGCATTTTTGTGAAGAAACTTTAAATGAGAAGATTAATTTATTGACTTATTTTCTCATCACTATGTTGGACACTGATTTAGTGAGATACCTGGAATTTTTTTTTGCTTGCGATGCGGAGTATTCCGGATAGATGTTCATCTGCCAGGAGTGATTTTGATCATTCTCTCTCCCTGCGTCCCCCCATCTCTCTGTTGTTCCCCCACTCTGTTGTTCTCGCTCTGTATCCCTCCCTTTCTCTCTCTGTCCACCCCCCCTCTCAGCTCTCTCTGTCCCCCCCTTTCTCTGTCCGCCCTCTCTCCGCCACCCCCTTTTCTCTCCGTTTCTGTCCCCCCCCCGGTCTCTCGCTGTTCCCCCCTCTCTGTCTCTCGCTGTTCCCCCCCTCTGTCACTCTCCGTTCCCTCCCGTCTCTCTCTCCGTTCCCCGCCTTCCGTCTCTCTCTGTTCCCGTTTTCCCCCTCTCAGTCTCTCTGTTCCCCCCCTCTCTGTTCTCCCTCTGTTTCCCTCCGTCTCTCTGTCTGTTCCCCCCCAACGCTGTCTCTCTCTGTGCTCCCCCTCAACCCTGTCTCTCTCCATTCCCCCCTAATTCTGTCTCTCTCCGTTCCCGCCCCAACTCTGTCTCTCTCCGTTTATCCCCCCCAACTCTGTCTCTCGCTGTTTCCCACCCAACTCTGTCTCTCGCTGTTTCCCACCCAACTCTGTCTCTCGCTGTTTCCCACCCAACTCTGTCTCTCGCTGTTCACCCCATCTCTCTCTCTCTGTCTCCTTCCCTCTCCCCCTTCTGTTTCCCTCTGTCTCTCCCCCGGCCCCCCCACCCCAGGGTTGGATTTTATAGAGCCCTCGATGTTGGGAACTGTAGCGGGGGTGGGGGCATGAAGATTGCCCCGGATGAGGCCCGACATGGACCTCAACGCCAGCAGGGCCTGGCCCGATATTGCGGGCGGTGGCAAGGCCTCGTGGCAGCCCCCCCGCTGCGCGGCGATCGGACCTCCATTTAAATCTTTAAATAAATTACATCACCTGAATTAATGAGTCTCCCGTCACCTTCTGAAGTACCGCCACGATCTTCACCCTGGGTGGCCGGCACTGCCGCGCCTTCGGATCCCCGTCTGGGAAATGAGGCACAGCACTGGTGGGGAGGGGGGAGGAGGTGAGTTTCTCAGTACGGTGGGGAGGGGGGGGGGGGGAGGAAAACAGGGTCAAATTAGCATCATGGGTGTATGGAATGGTGGGAAGGGTTATAGTTTAAAGTTTGTGCAGTTGGGAGGAGCTCAGATAGTAAAGGTAAGCATTTTGGGGGCGGAAGGGCAAATCATTAATTTAATTGTTATGGTGGGGGGTGGGAGAGGGGAAAAAAGAGATATATTTATTTTATTTCAAGTAATCTATCTTTAAATATTTAAATTTACCAGTAGGGCTGACAGCCTTTTAAAAATGGCATCAGCGCCCGTGCACAGGCAGCTGACACTATTGCCGCAGACGACGGCCCACCCCTTCCACGTGATTGGGGTGGGGGGGTGGGGAGCCCGTTCCGGCTATTTAAATGATCCGCCACGATTCTCTCCCGCCAACTTCAGTGGCGGGCTTATAAAATTCAGCCCTCTGTCTCTCTCTCTCTGACAGTTGCAAAGAACGGGAACGTTCAGCAGAGCAGCTTTGTGGTTGGTCAGTTTCTCAGCTGCCAAGTGCTGGGAGCAGGAACAGTGTTTTCTGAACTTTGGAGAGATTCGGGGTTTTCCAGCAGGTTCCAATTTTTTTTTTAAAAAGTCAGCCGGAAAACCCCGTATCTCTCCTAAGTTCAGAAACCGCTGTTCCCGATATCAGCACCTGTCAGCTGTGAAACTGGCTGCACGATTATTTTTAAAAGCCGGTCTGAAAAAAGACGACAATGGAAAATTTCCTCATCTCTGAGAAACATCCACGGCCGGATGGAAACCTTTGGCGGCCGGATCTTGGTCCGCAGGCCATATGTTGGACAACCCTGCATTAGATAATAAGCAGACCTACCTCAAGAATCAAAATGTTGCCTGTTTCAAAAATAATTTCTTCCAAAAAATTAGATATGAACACCCAGACATGAAGGCAAAAATTGTCAAACTAAGTAGGAATACAGTGACAAAACCAACTTGTGATGTTTGATCAGAATTATAATATAACAGCACCTGACAGGAAGAAGGTTTTAAGGAAAATCATGTACTCCCTGTACATTTAATGCTTAGAAAGGAGTTGCAGTATTATTGCACTTTAATTACCTGATGTGGGTAGGCGTCCCCTGAGCCCATCAGTTTTTTGTTTTGATCATACAGCATCCACAATTGGCTATCAAATTCAGACTCGTACAGTAGCTCACAAAGTAGGGGACAGCTGGCAGTCACCTCTCCATTCTTGGGCTATAGTCAGGAAGAAAAATTGTGTATCATGGCTATTTGAGAAAATATGCAAAAGACCAGTAACATAATTTTCGAAAAAGTGTATACATAGTAAAATAAACTATAATGAGGACATATTTTCCACTTTTAACTTTCTGTATTTTGTTAATGTTTAAATATCAGAGCACTGGCAGATAATACTGTAGTCCTATCAGCTGTTGCTCTGCTCGTCCAAAGTTGTGGGGATGTACTCTCATTTGTAAAGGACTGATTATAATTTTTTTTTTTAAAAGGAGAATTTGTCTACTTATCTTGAGATAGAAGAACTTCAGTCCTGACATGTCTAAGTCAGTCACTTCATTAAGTCAACCACTTTTCATGTCTCATAACTAATTCGAGAACTGATTTTAACTGGTGGAACACTTAAGCATGATGTCGGTTGACTTCCCACCCTGAACAGCAGGAAGTGACTGCCATCCTGCAGAAAATCAGCACTCAGTGTGAAAACTGGGTTGCAGGGCAGTCTCATGGTACAGAAAGGTGGGTGGGAGGGTGAATTCTGCACATACAGAGCTAAGTCTGGGAGGCCTAAACTTGCCTTGCAGAGCTCAGACATTAGTCCTGCTGGCCCCAAAAAGCAAAGTAAAAACTTACCTTGAATGACTTCTGCTTCTGATCCTCCTCTCACCTGACTTTATCTGGCAGGAAAGCTGCAAAGGCTTCCCCGCTCGGGCAGGAATTTAAATTGCAGTCGGGGTCCAGTAATGTCTACATCCCCCGACTTGCACATTTAAAGAAGGACCCCAGCAACTTCATGTGAGTGCCTTTGATAGGTTAAAACTGAGGACTAGAGGATCCAGGCAGAACATCAGTGAGTAATTCACCTGGTTGATTTTAACTCAGTTTCAGCCAGGCAGGGAGGGTTAAAAATCGATCCTCAAGTTTTTATGTACAGGTAATTAACAAGGCTTTAATTCACTTTAACAATCTGGTACATTTATTTAAAGTGCCATTAACAAAGTTTTCATAGTTTCATCAGTGGTAATATTTATAAATTCCAATTATGCTAAAAACAATAAAAGTTCTGAAACTTCATTAACTGCAAAGAAGATTAAATATGAATTTTAGCTCCTGCTTAAGGGTTCAAGTATAGCCATACCAGTATTATCCAGGAGTAACAATGCATCCTAAGAGTAGAGACAAAAATAACAGCAGTACTGCATGGTCTTGTCAAAAAATGTTTTTCCTTCATAAAATTCCATTTGGAAAGAAGTCCAAGATACTCTGGTGGCTCAGTTGGTAAATGTATTACCTGGTGGCCACAGAGACCAATAAATTCATAGGTTTGATCCATACTCTGTGCTGAATTGTGGGAGTGGAGAACTACAATTTGCTTCAGTGTTCATGGGCTAAGAAAGGTGCAGGAACCCCTCTTTCCCACCCCCAAAGAAAAATCAGCCAAATGAAATCAGCTCATTATTCAATAATCTCCTGCTAAAAATAAACATCTATTTTGTACATGGGATAAGAAGAAAGAGATGAGTAATCATCTGTGATATTCACAACAGTCAAATGGTCCAGCAAGAATTACAATACACACTCCTGTACTTCGGAATGGTAGCAACAACCGTGAAACTGTACCCAAGCAGGGGTCAGGGCCCTCAGGAAGGGAAAGAGAGAAAAGAAAACTGAAGTAGGAAGAAAGGTTCTACACCATAGTAAATAAGGCTTTTATATCAAAGTAATCAACCTTGCCCGTCTAAGAGCGAAGTCCAAAGTACGGAAAGTCCTCATCAGAGAACTCCTCTTTGCTGACGATGCTGCTTTAACATCTCACACTGAAGAATGCCTGCAGAGTCTCATCGACAGGTTTGCGTCTGCCTGCAATGAATTTGGCCTAACCATCAGCCTCAAGAAAACGAACATCATGGGGCAGGATGTCAGAAATGCTCCATCCATCAATATTGGCGACCACGCTCTGGAAGTGGTTCAAGAGTTCACCTACCTAGGCTCAACTATCACCAGTAACCTGTCTCTAGATGCAGAAATCAACAAGCGCATGGGTAAGGCTTCCACTGCTATGTTCAGACTGGCCAAGAGAGTGTGGGAAAATGGCGCACTGACACGGAACACAAAAGTCCGAGTGTATCAGGCCTGTGTCCTCAGTACCTTGCTCTACGGCAGCGAGGCCTGGACAACGTATGCCAGCCAAGAGCGACGTCTCAATTCATTCCATCTTCGCTGCCTTCGGAGAATACTTGGCATCAGGTGGCAGGACTATATCTCCAACACAGAAGTCCTTGAAGCGGCCAACATCCCCAGCTTATACACACTACTGAGTCAGCGGCGCTTGAGATGGCTTGGCCATGTGAGCCGCATGGAAGATGGCAGGATCCCCAAAGACACATTGTACAGCGAGCTCGCCACTGGTATCAGACCCACCGGCCGTCCATGTCTCCGTTATAAAGACGTCTGCAAACGCGACATGAAATCGTGTGACATTGATCACAAGTCGTGGGAGTCAGTTGCCAGCATTCGCCAGAGCTGGCGGGCAGCCATAAAGACAGGGCTAAATTGTGGCGAGTCGAAGAGACTTAGTAGTTGGCAGGAAAAAAGACAGAGGCGCAAGGGGAGAGCCAACTGTGCAACAGCCCCAACAAACAAATTTCTCTGCAGCACCTGTGGAAGAGCCTGTCACTCCAGAATTGGCCTTTATAGCCACTCCAGGCGCTGCTTCACAAACCACTGACCACCTCCAGGCGCGTATCCATTGTCTCTCGAGATAAGGAGGCCCAAAAGAAAAGAAAAAAAAAAGAAAAGAAAAAAGAATCAGAATTATCAATTGATTTTTATAGCTTAAGAATAGCATTTCACATTTTTTTTTAGACGTGAATATTGCTAAACTGAAGATGTTCTGCAATTACATTTTTTTTTTAAATTTGGTAAAGAAATGGCTACAAATATATAGGTATCCAAACATCCAAATATCTACCAGTGGTGTATGCAGAATACATATAAGAAAGTACTGGTAAGGCTTTGTCAGCTGGAAATTCCATGTGCATTGTTCCCGCTGCGGCAGAGTGCCAGAGCAGAGCCCCCATTTGCCTACCAACCCTGCATGAAACTGCAGGAATAGGGTCATTTCCATGGTCATGGCAGGTTGCTGTCGCCTCCAAGTGGTGCCTGTCTCTATCCAGCCTTGTAACTTAGAGCAGTCCAGAGCCACTCAACCTGAGGTGCCTCAAGACATGAGGTAATCAATTCCATCCTCAGTCGAGATAATGTTGGAGGTCTTTCAAAAGGTCCCAAAGGGTACACTGAAGTTCTGAACTGATGAGAGCTGCATGCCATTTTCTGGTCCTGATCCACGGATTCATGGGATTTTGCCATATCTCATACTGGAATTTTAGGTCTTATGATTTGATGACCAGTGGAGCAAATGCAAATTACAACAACTGCGTGTATTTATATACCCGCCTTTAACATAGTAAAATGCCCCAAGGCACTTCACAGGAGTGTTAACAAACAACATTTGACACTGAGCCACATAAGAAGATATTAGGGAAGATGACAAAAGCTTGGTCAAAGAGGTAGGTTTTAAGCAGTGTCTTGAAGGAGGGAAGAGGCAGAGAGGTTTAGGGAGGAAATTCCAGAGCTTAGGACCTTGACAGCTGAAGGCATGGCTGCCAATGGTGGAGTGACTAAAATTAAGGATGCTTTAGAGGCCAAGATTGGAGGAGTGCAGATAAATCAGAGGCTTGAAAGGGTGGCAATTTCAGAGAAAAGGAGGGGCGAGACCATGGAGGGATTGGAAACCAAGGATGGTGGGGGGGGGGGTGGAGGAATTTTATGCTGACAGTGTGGTTCTCGACATCGGGGGAAACCGACGCAGAGATCCCGCGCCGCCTCTTTTTCAGAAGACCCGCTGAATTTTGTGCCAATCAGGCACTTAAATGGACAGTGGCTAGCCTTCCATAGGATTTAGGCCCCCGTCGCCGCAAGTCCTGGCCTTGCAGAGCTGCTGGCCAATCAGAGGCCGGTAGCTGCAGCGCCACAGTGGAGGTTATGGCTGCTGTTGTAGCTGCACTTACTGGAGGCTGAGAAGCATCACTGGAGCCAAGCCACAGATAGGTCAGGATGGGAGGGGTCTCATGGCATGGTGGGATCAGCAGCAAGAGTAGGGGGTGGCCTTCAGTAGGCCCTACTTCCCAATGCCAGGTCCCTCGTTCAGGCACTAAGTGCAAGGGGACCCTCCCCCTAACCCCTGGAGCCAGGAAGCAGCCGGCACGGTTTTTCCCACCGGGTTTCCTGTGTGGCGAAAGGGCCGCCTGCTGCATGGGCAATTGCAGCTGCGGCAAGGAGACCCTTAATTGGGGGTTAATTGCCCAGTTAAGGGCCTCAACTGGCAGCAGGGCGGGAAGGCTGTTCACAGGCCTTCCCAACCCTAACTAAATTTCAGCGGAGGTGGGAAGGTGGCGGCAACCCCCCCCTACCACTATCTCACCCAATTTTATGCTCTCCTCGCCTCCAAAATCACTGCAGGGGAGAGCATAAAATCCCACCTGAGAATTTTCAAAATTAAGGCATTGCTTAAATGGAAGCCAATGTAGGTCAGTGAGTACAGGGATGACGGGTGAATGGGATTTGATGAGAGTTAGGACAGCAGAGGTTTGGATGAGCTTAACTTTATGGAAGGTAGAACGCGGAAGGCCAGCCAATAGTCAAGTCTGGAGGTAAAAAAGGCATGGATGATTAATTATAATTAGGTCATAAAGTCTCCTCACAAAGTAATGGACAAAGTCTCAGGACTTTTTCCACAAATGGCATGAAATGGAGCATTGTTTTAAAAAAAGCTATATGAATGCAAATTCTTCTTTTAATTTGTAGTACTTACTTGATGAAAGTTGTATGTCAAAATAACCTCATAGAATTGTCGATTGTTTGGTAAAGTATCCCGTAGTCCTAAAGGCCTTGTTTTGGAACTTACTGGTCTGAAATTTTTTTAAAAATACACAGAAAAGTTTCATTAAAATGTGACGTTTTAAAATCCTATAAATGAGATATTTACTTATGGGAGGCACAGGAAAGGAAATCAATTGATTTTATATCCAGAATCTCTGTGGAAGTGCAATTGCTCTCCTCCCCAACAAATATTTTATTTTATTGTGAAGGCAGTTTTGTGCTTTTATTTTTCAATGCATTTTAGATTAAAAAAGATAAATAAACCCCACTATTTTACAAAAGCAATAAAATTAAATACAAACCTGATTAAGTAAAGGATTACCATTCAATCCATACTGGAATTGTTGGAGATTTTTTGCTTCAAGTTTGTAATTTGTTACATCTTTGGAAACCATTATTCTGTATGAAAGGTGAGTTCATAGTGATCCAGCTCCAGGTTCAACTCTCTAGTTGCTCTCAGACCAACTTGATTTGAGCTTCCAAATTCACATTTGACCAGTTGGCAAGATTGATTTATTCCACCTTGGAACATTGCTCTATCTGCTGTTGAACCCTCATCCGTGCTTTCATCAACTAGAGCATCAAGTTCTCAAATGTTTTGCTCACTAGCTTTGTCTAAACTGATCACAAACTCCCACATAAATTCACACAAACCAAATCAACCACCATCTTGTCCACTTCCAATAGTCCACTGTGCCCCTGATAATCAACTTCAAAATTCTTCTTGCTTTCAAATTCCTCCATGACCTTGCCCCCATCTTACGTGGATAACCTCTCCAGCCACACATCCCAGACGTCACCTTTCATTTCTCTCACTCTAAGATGTTACTTGTTGCCCACTCTCACTGATCCATCATTGGTGACCAATCTCTCAGCCATTATACCTCTGCTCTTTGTAATGATATTAGATATCAGCCGATACAAATATCAGGAACAAGTATTCACTACATAAACTTTAGGAAATAGAAAGAACACAATAGTAGCTTCACAAAATATATTAACTTACATTTTATTTAAGATATATCAGATTTCAAACCTTGTTATCCTAATGAAGATCCAATCTAACGCACCAAAATTCATTTTCAGGGACAAAACAGCAAAACCCCACGTTAAGAATCTTCCTTACAAGCATAACATGAGATATAGAAAGGTATGATGTTTGCTGTTTTGACTTTTACATTTATCAACTGGCTTATCAAATATAAATGTTAATCTCAAAACTATTACATGCAGTTATATTTTTCTTCATAGAATGCAAGTAACCACACCAGCAGTAACTAAAAACACAGCTACGTGTCACAGCCTGTGCAAAACCCAGTGCAATATATAGAGATGTCCTAGAAAGCACTTGTATTTATACAGCTCCTTTTATGTCCTCAGTATATCCCTAAGTGCCTCAAAGCCAATTAATTACTTTTGAAATGTAGTCACTATTAGGGATCCAAATGCATGGTCCCACAAGCAGAAAATGAGATAAATGAGTTAGTCTCTCTTGGTGGTGCTGACTGAGAAATAAATGTTGGCATATTAGGGTAACTCTTCTGCTCTTCTTCAAATAACAGCATTCTTCAAATAATGGCATGGGAGTCTTTATGACCAACTGAATAGGCAGATTGAGTTTAACATCAAGAAAAAAAAAAACTTACAGCAAACTAAAAACCTAGATATAAATAATAAAAATGATCTAGACCAAGACATGGCAGACTAGGTTGTGTATTTGGACTGCAGTTTGTGGGAGTTTGTGGACAGCAAAACTGTCCCGAATGAACACCTCTGCAGTAGACATCTCCATCTTGGTCATTGAGCTGGAGTGCAAGTTCGACACATTAGGAAAGAGGAAAAGTATCTGGACAGTTTGCTTCAAACCTTGGTCACATCGCATGGAGAGAGGCAGGATCAGAATGAATTTGGTGTGTACAGAGTAAGAGGAACCCAGGTGAGGTAGAAAACGAGGATCTGCAGAAAATGAACCTCCCCAAAAGGTACAATGTACATACTTCCCATGAGGATAAGGACAATTGGAAGGACAGCCAGAATTCTGACCATGGCACAAAAACACAAGAAATAGGAGCAGTAGACCATATGGCTCCTCAAGCCTGCTCCGCCGTTCAATATGATCATGGCTGATCTTGGGCTTCAATTCCACTTTCCTCCCCACATCCCTTGACTCCCTACGAGACCAAAAATCTATCTATCCCAACCTTAAATGTATTCACTGATGGAGCATCCACAACCCTCTGGGGTAGAGCATTCCAAAGATTCACAACCCTTTGAGTGAAGTAATTTCTCCTCAGCTCAGTCCTGAATGATTGACCCCTTATCCTGAGACTGTGTCCCCGTGTTCTAGATTCCTGACCAGTGGGAACAATCTCTCAGCTGCTACCCTATCAAGCCCTTTCAGAATCTTGTATGTCTCAATTAGATCGCCTCTCATTCTTCTAAACTCCAAAGAATATAGGCCCAATTTACTTAGCCTCTCATCATAGGTCAACTCCTTCATCTCAGGGACCAATCTAGTAAATCTTTGCTGCACTGCCTCCAGTGCAAGTATATCCTTTCTTAAATGTGGAGAACAAAACTGCACTCAGTATTCCAGGTGCGGTCTCACCAAAGCCCTGCACAATTTTAATAAGACTTCTTTATTCCTGTACTCCAATCCCCTTGCAATAAAGGCCAACATGCCATTTGCCTTCCAAATAGCCTGCTGCACCTTGGACCAGGGGGCTGTCCAAAGGAGGAGGAGGAAGAGAACTACAATGTGGTAGTTGTTGGTGATACAACAATTAGCAGGACAGATGGCATCCTTTGTAAGCAGGATCAAATGTCCCGTCATAACATATTACCTACTTAGTGCTAGGTTGAAAGTTATATAGAACTAGCTTGAAAGGATATTGAAGGAGCAGGATCCACTCAGTGTGATCCACATTGGGACCAACAACATAGAAAAGAGTAGGCAAGAGGTCCTGTTGTGGAGTACCAGGAACTCAGAGCTAAATTAAAGAACTGGATCTCAAAGATTATAATCTCTGGATTATTAACTTAGTCACTAGCAAATTGGAGTAGGGTTAAGCAAAATAGGGAAGTGAACATGTGTATGAAGGAGGGGTGTGGGAAAGAGGGACTCCATTTCATGTGGCACTGGCACCAGTACTAGGACAGAAGTGTACCATTGGGATGGGCTCTATCTTAACTGGGCTCGGACCAGCGTCTTAGTGGAAAGGATAAATAGTGTAGTCATGATGACTTTAACATAGTAAATAGTGAGGGAGTGGGGGAAAAGCTCAGGTTGAAAAGCTAGTAAAAATAATAGTTTGAAAACAAATGAAAGGGAAGAGAGTAGAGTAACAGTCAGAAATTGTGCTTTAGGTACTAAAGGTAAAAGAAAAACTAAAAATATAAAGTAATTAAACGAGGAGAGGAGTAAATAAGAAACGTGTGCGCAAAACATTAGAGCAAAAGGGCAAGTTAGGATGTGTGACTCAAATATGCATCCTCTAGAAAACAATGTGGAGCATAAGAAAAAAACTGAATGAATTGCAGAAGCAAATTCAACTTGGAAGGTGTGACATGGCGGCCATTACTGAGACATGGCTGCAAGGCCGTCAGGATGGGAATGGAATCTATCAGGTTGTAAGATTGGCAGAAAAGATAGGAAATGGTAGAGGGGAAGGAGCAACCCTAGTGTTTAAAGATGAAATTACTTCAGTGATGAGAAAGGGTAAGCAGGTAGTGGAGATTTTAATGGTACAATTAAGAAATGGAAAAGGATTTAAGACTGCAGTCGGAATTTTGTATAGGCTCCCTGGCAGCAGCTGTGAAGTGGCAGACTGTATAAAAGGAAGAGATCAGACAAGCGTGTAGCAAAGATAGAGTGGTTTTAATGGGGGATTTTCATATAGATTGGGATAAGCAGACGAGCTCATATCAGAAAGGTAGTGAATTTCTTGTGTGTGTTCAGGATAGTTTTCTGCAACAATATGTGCTAGAACCAACAAGGGCATACACCATACTAGATTTAGTAATGAGCAATGATTAATGGTCTAAAGGTGCGTGAATATTTATCTAACAGCAATCATAATATGATAGAGTTCAATGCAGCGTTTGAAAGAGAAAAAATATGAAACAGCTACTAAGGTTCTAGATTTAGGTAATGCTGCCAACGATGCAATGAGACAGAGATTGTCCATAGTAAACTGGGAAAATCTGTTAATGGGTAAAACAACAGAAGATCAGTAGGAGGTGTAGGTGTTCAAAAAGAACGTGATGTGATACAGAACCAGCTTATACTCCTAAAGGGCAAGAGCTCTACTTGCCCAAAAAACAGTCATGGGCGACTAAAGAGGTAAGGGACAACATAAAACTAAAAGAAAAAGCATACAAAAATGCAACAAAATTGCACAGTTCCTGGTGAATGGGAGATAGAAAGAACAAAGAGTAACAAAACATATAGTAAAAGCTACAAAAAGGGAGTATGAAAAGAAACATGCAAAGGATATCAAAAGCAACACAAAGTTTTTACAATAACATTTGGAAAAAGAGGATGTTCAGAAGTAATGTGCGCCCCTTGAAAACTGATGTGATATTGTCAATGAAAATAAAGAATTGATGGACATGTTGAGTAATATGTTTGCGCAGTGTTTAAAGCTTTCATTAAACCTCTTGCCATTTAATCTGTCCTGCCCTCCACCCTATCACAGACCTTCCCTTTTGTTCTTCTTCCTCCCCCCCCTTTCACTTGCTTTTACATTTGACAGTTCTGATGAAAGGTCACACTGAACTGAAACATGAACTCTGTTTTTCTCTCCACAGATGCTGCCTGGCCTGCTGAGTATTTCCGACATTTTCTATTTTTGATTCAAGGGACTACATCCAGGATTATACTGAAAACCTCGCAGAAACATTCTGCTTCTACTGCCAACCTTCCCTAAGCGTACATGAAGCAAAACTGATAACAGAAAGCATTCTCCCCAACACTGTAACAAAAGCTGTAAAATGCAAGGCCGGAAAGAGAATAATCGTGACCCAACAGGGCCACTTTCAGACCTAAACAAAGTTGCTGTTTACCTCAAAGATTGAATCCAGCTCTTGAGACTTATGGAGGGAGCAATATCTTCATACTTCAATGTAGATCTTATATCAAAACGAGTAATTCCATCTGATGCATGCTAAATTGAAGAAACATTAAAAACACAGGCTCTGCTTAAATAAAAAGTTTTGATCAAGTGAGGTAAGGCATTCTTAGCCATACAGTGTCAGATTTAGCTTACTCAAATTAAGCGTTTGCATATTAAATGTCTCAAAAGCACACCTTTGGGACGGGATTTTGAGATGCCCCCTGAGGCAGTGTCGAAGGTGGGGGGGGGGACGGCACTGAGTATCGTGACAGGTGGCTGGGGGTGGATAGGCCGACGATGGCCTTCCCACCGAGGCCCTTAAGTGGCCTATTAACCAAGCAAATACAGACCAGTCAGCCTGTCAGTGGTGGGGAAACCTTTAGAGACAATATTCTGGGACAAATTAATTGGAATTTGAAAACGCATGGACTAATAAATGAAAGTCAGCATGGATTTGTTAGGGGTAAATTATGTTTGACTAACTTGATTGAGTTCTTTGATGAAGTAATGGAGAGGGTTGATGAGGTGCGGTTGATGTTGTGTAGAAGGACTTTCAAAAGGTATTTGATTAAGTGCCACATCATAGACTGGTTAGCAAAGTTGAAGCCCATGGGATTAAAGGGATAGTGTCAGCATGGATATAAAATTAACTAAGGGTCGGAAATCAGGGAGTAGTGGTGAACTGTTCCTTTTTTTAAATTGGAGGAAAAGTATACAAATGGTGCTCCCCAGGGGTTGGTACTATGACCACTGCTCCTTTGATATATATTAATGACCTGCACTTGGCTATGCAGGGCACAATTTCAAAGTTTGTGGATGACACAAAACTCAAAAATGTAGTAAATAATGAAGAGGATAGGAGTAGACTTCAGGAAGACATAGAGAGAATGGTGAAATGAGAAGACACATGACAGATAAAATTTAACACAGAACTGTGAAGTCATTTATTTTGATATGAAGAATGAGAAAAACTAATATAAACTAAATGGTACAATTTTAAAGGGGGTGCAGGAACAAGGAGACCTCGGCGTGTGCATACAAAAATCTTTGAAGTGTTAAAAAAGAATCATATAGGATCCTGGACTTTATAAACAGAGGCATGGTGTACAAAAGCAAAGGAGTTATGCTAAACCTTCATAAATTACTGGTTAGGCCTCTGCTGGAGTTTCGTGCCCAATTGTGGGCACTGCACTTTAGGAAGAATGTCAAGGCCTTGGTGAGGATGTAGAGTAGATTTACTAGAATGGTACCAGGGATGCTGGACTTACTTGGTGAGTCCACAGAAGCTAGGGTTGTTCTCCACAGAGCCAAGCAGGCTAAGGGGAGATTTAACAAAGTTAGAATCATAGAAACTTACAGCATGGAAGGAGGTCATTTGGCACATTATGCCTGTGCCAGCCAACAAGGAGCCAGCAATCCCATTTTCTGGCTCTTGGCACTTGTAGGTTCCAGCACCCCAAGTGCATATTCAAGTACTTTTTAAATGTTATGAGGGTACTTGTCTCTACCACCCTGTCAGGCAGTGAGTTCCAGATACCCAACACCCTCTGGGTGAAAAAAGTTCGCCTCAAATCTCCTCCAAATTTCCTACTTCTTACCCTAAATCCATGCCCTTTAGTTATGGATCTCGCAACCAAGAGGAATAGAGCCTTCCTATCCACTCTACCTAGACCCCTCATAAATTTATACGCTTCAATTAGGTCTCCCCTCAGCTCCTTCTGTTCCAACAAAGACAACCCTAGCCTATCCAATCTTTCCTCATAACTAAAATTTTTCAGTCCAGGTATCATCCTTGTAACTCTCCTCTTTACCCTCTCTAGTGCAATCACATCTTTCCTATAGTGTGGTGACCAGTTGTTCAAAACCATGAAAGTTTCTCCTTATTCACTCTATCAACACATATTTTCAGTGGCAGAAGGATCAGTAACCAGAAAACACAGATTTAGCGTAATTGGCAAAATAATGAGAGGCAAGATGAGAACAAACATTTTTACACAATGAGCAGTTCACAGGCATGATGGGCTGAATGCCTTCTGTGTTGTACCATTCTATGATTCTATTACATTATCAAAATATTTAATATAGCGTAGGTATATGTTTTCAGATAGTATAAAAGCACAATAAATAATTGATATACTTTATTTGAGTTGGAGTTTGAAAGTTTTATTTACAAATGAACAATTAAAATCTATGTCATATGACCTGCTTCTCTAACCTATCTTAACTACATACAACATTAACGAAAATTTTGCTCCAGAGATACAATTCACCAAAAAAAATCTAAAGTATTTGGCTTAACACCAAAATATAAAGGAAAAACTTACAATGTGCAGCTGTGAAGGAGTGCAAAGGAGGCCACGGAAGGAAATTGTGTAGTTGATATTAACATCACCAAGACTGGCCCACCAACGGGCAATGCAAAACTCTACTGTTTTGCCATACTAGAAACAGTAAAACAAAACAGGTACAAGTTTTAAAAGCTAAATTCTGAGAGTTTATAAGTCAAAGTCATAAAGATTTTATTCTGCTGTCAAATTTGTGCTCACCAAAACGGGAAATGCCTCACAACTCGATCCTTTCTCCATAAGTGATGTGAATTTATAAAACTCATTAGTACGATAGGCCTTTTGTTTTTCAAGTTGAACTGCATGGAGGACAAACTTTGAGGAAATATCAGATGAAAGTGAAGATATGGTGACCTCTGTACAGAAGAAAGTGAAGCATTAAAACAAATAGAAATAGACACAAGCACTTCTCCCTTTACTGAAATGGCTGGACGACAGCTGTGCATGTTTACAGTATTGAAGACGACTTTCCGTTAATGTGAAAGTATGCATCACACATCTTTTGCAGTTTGGCTGGAGGAGGAGGGAGGGAAAGTCTACAGGAGAGGAGGCCTAAGGTTTGCTTGTTGGGCCAGCAGCAGTACTCCTCCTGGGTCAAAAGGAACCTTAACAACATGGAAAATAAACTTACCTGGGTCTATTCTGGCCAAATAAAAGTCATGACGGAGCGCCAGCGAAATCAGACAGCCACGACGTTTCCATTTGGATTAGGCTCCCACCTACCTGGGGAGAGTAGCCTCTGCACTGCTGCAATCCCAGCGGTCAAAATGGCATGGGGTGCAAAGGCACCTCCTCTGGCTATTTTAACTACCCTGCCGTCCAGCTTGTGCAGAGCAGGCTGGGCTAAAGATAATCTTACAGTTCATTAATTGCAATATTCTTTCCAGTAGGTGCCTTAATGAAAACACTGCTCTATGACTAATGATGGGAGACCATTTTTCCAGATTTGAAGGGATAGATTAGTATTCAGACAAAAAAAGAAATTTACCCTATTCCCAACTGTAAAAGCCAAAACAAGGGTTGTTAAAAATACTTCATTATTTCTACACAAAATGTGAAGCCCTTACCAGCCCAAGTAGCACCCCAAGGTACTTCAATAAAATGCCTTCTGATCTGGCCAGGTTTAAAGTGAACATCAGTGTATGCAAGCTCATAACTAGAGGTTTCATGTAACCTGTAACCAAAAAAATGGCATTAATTACAAGGCTATTCAGAGTGAATCTAAAGCTAATCCAGAGCATCTAAACAATGAATTATTTATATATATATATATTCTGGGTGTTGGCAGCAGGATGGAATCTGGACTGAAAGAATTTGAGCAGGGTGTTCTAAAAGATTGGGTGGCAGCTAGAAAGGGCAGATGAGCTACAAGTGAACTTTTTGAGCAGGAGTTAATAATGGCTGATGTGAAAGAAGAAGGGAGGGTGTCTACTGAGGTAGTATGGGCCGAGGTTAGAAACAGGAGAGGTGAGGTCACCCTGTTGGGAGTCTTTTATAAACTTCCAAATAGTTCCAGAGATGTAGAGGAAAGGATAGCGAAGATGATTCTCGACAGGGGCGAGAGTAACAGGGTAGTTGTTATGGGGGACTTTAACTTTCAAAATATCGACTGGAAATACTATAGTTCGAGTACTTTAGATGGGTCTGTTTTTGTCCAGTGTGTGCAGGAGGGTTTTCTGACACAGTATGTAGACAGGCCAACCAGGGGCGATGCCACATTGGATTTGGTAC